>NC_140634.1:4214294-4744294 GCF_057382275.1 Copadichromis virginalis
TGAGGACAAAGTTTGACAAACGCGCAGTTAATGTGGCTCAATTGAACTCCCATTGAACCCAGCACGTCCTGTGTGGAAGTCCCATGATGTATACCACATTTTAGCATCACTTTTATTTGAACTTGAACTGAATATCAAGATGTATTCACCGACATTTAGAATTAGCGTCTCAGACCATGTTTCTACATCCTGTGAATCATTTTGCCACCATGTGGGTTGTTCAACCCCAACCTTGAAATCTGCTACTGCTCTGAATCATCTGGACATCATCTCACTTCCACCAGTCAGGATGAGACTCGTCACTAGGCTTGACTGTGATGAGTCAGTTCTCGCAGGAAACTGCGTAACGTTTGACTGAGTTCCCCCATCCAGCAGCCTCTTGGGTAAAAAGCAAGCCTGCTAAGGGTTCATGGGATTAATGCCCAGAATCTGTCTGCAAATGTGAAATCACAGGATCGTGAGACGTTTCCTGTTTGCTCTTGGATGGCATCTGCTTTTCTATCGCTCACTTCCATCCGTGTGTGTGTGTGTGTTGTGTTCTCACCCAGGCGGCTGCCATGGCGCGGCATCACCATGAAAGATCCCAGAGTGCCCCCGATGACGCTGTGTGGCCGGCGCAGGGGCGGCTTCTTGAAGGAACCGGTGTACTGGTGCAGAAAGGAGTGCATGCTGTGGGAGGTGGGTGGGCGGCCATTCCTCATGAAGGGCTCTGAAACACAACAAAGCTAGTGTCAGGATGTCTGATTTCATGACACCCAGATGCTCCACAGTGGAATCACAAATCCTCGGGTGCACGCACGGAGCACCAAAGAATATCACGTCCCATCTCCTTCAACCTTTGAAATGTGTTGGTTATGTGACATGCATACTGTGCAGCAGAGGTTTGTTTGAACCAACAGAATTTTATTTAACATTTAAGTTGAGATCCAGAAATGTTAAAAAATACCAACCTTCAGCCTCAATTACAGGGAGATGGGTAGAAATAAACATGAGACGACATCAAATATTCTCCAGAGTTATGTAATGCCCAGAGTGACAAACCTATGCTAAGAGGAGAATAATACCACAAATAAACACACACACAAATACTCCGTGAGTCAAAGACTGAGACTTCAGGTTGTTTTATACAGATTTTTGTGCTCTTGGTTCTGTATGATGTCAAAGGGATACCTAACATGATCCCCTCATGCTCACAGAAGTCCTACACACTGTGCAAACCTTGACTACAAAGGTTGATTTAGAGAGCGAACGCTCTATGAGCATTTTGGTCCTTCTTAAGAAATGAAGTGATCAACTGACATAATTATCTTGCTTATTACTTCTAATCCAACTAGGTCTTAAGACTGCAGTTGCGAGGGTACTTCTTGTTCAGAGAGGTGTGCTACACAGCTAGTTAAAGGCTTAGCGGGCTATGTTGAGCTTAAAGTCAGAGTTTTCTGTGTCATGAAAGTGGCTCTTGTGGTTTAAATTCAGCTGGAAGCGCCACATCTTTTCAAGTTCTTTAATTTACAGCATGTTCTAAGTGCCATATAGATTATGTTTTGGGCCAATAAGTCTTATATGTGCAAGATGTCAAGCTGCTCCTTGCTGAAACCTGAATGAAGCACCACATTGACACAGGAATATCTATATGTTGTTGAACTCTAATCTGCTGTAAAAGTCTCTTTTACATTGCTGGAATTGTAGCAACTAAAACAGATAAAAACACACAAGAATAGATGTTCAATCAGTGAGTTTGATTTCAACTTGAACTGCTGACATAATAAAGGGATTTCCACATGGCCTTTATTAGGCTGTGGGACAGTAATAATGTCTAAATGAATCCAGTTTAAAGTTTTAGAAATCTAATGTCCAGCTGTCACCTTACAATTCAACAGTAGCAATTCAACTGGAATTAAAACATTTATTTTAGCGCTCTGTGTGAGATTAACAGTTTTGTGCAGCACTCATCTTTTGTCTTATTTACAAAACTGTTGTGCTTTACTGGGTTTTTAGGCTTTGTCAAGCCAGCTAATGCAAAGAAAGCTTGGCTGTGAACTGTATTTGCAGTGTACCCTTTCTGCTGCTGTCAAAAATAGAGGAGTCAAGAGTATGCCCCACTGCAGGACGGGTCTAGATTGCCTCTGGGAAAGCAACTGAATGATAACGACAATCGCCATGATAAGAACATGACCGGTGAGTCAGCCAGTGGGGAAACAAGAGAAGGGAAGGTCTAGAGGCTTTCAAAATAAGATTAAAAAAAAAAAAAGTCTGTGGAGGTTTGCAGTCTACTCCTAAATGATAGATGTCAGTACTGAGAAATGATTCACCTTTCATTGCTTGAATAGCAATTAGAATAAAACAGCGAAGTCAAAATACAAACAAAGTAAAAGCAGTTTTGTTTCTGTTTTTAAGTTTTCTGCTCAATGTCCAACTATTCCCTTTGGGAATTACTCTCTGGGAATGCCTCTGCAACCACGAGAATAGACTTTCTCTAACCCCAAAATTAGAAAAAAAAAAAGGCATCTAAAATAATTTTCTAAGTGGACATAGTCAAAGGAGCTTGCAAAGAAAAGCGTCTGGACTTCTTTAAGTTACTTGAAGACGTTTCACCTCTCATCCGAGAAGCTTCTTCAGTTCTAAGGTCAAATGGTGGAGAGTTGGTGTGAGATTATCATTCCTGAGATCATCATAATTTCTCCACCATTTGACCCTTAGAACTGAAGAAGCTTCTCGGATGAGAGGTGAAACGTCTTCAAGTAACTTAAAGAAGTCCAGACGCTTTTCTTTGCAAGCTCCTTTAACTACAATGACCTGGATGACTGAGAACCTTCACAGACCTAAGTGGACATAATTTAAAAAAAAGAAACAACAGCAAACCGGAAAAAAAGGATTGTAATACTGAGGGAAAAATGGCCAAGTATACAAATATTTGAAAGCATAATGTGGGGCTCTCTCACAACAATTAAGTTCCCTTTCCTCTAAGAAAACATTACAAAACACTTTCTCCCATATGGACCTTTAACATACATACAAAAACATCAGACACGGTTTCATTCTGCACTTGATTCGATTGATGGGAACAGAAAGTTCCAAAGTCCTTTAGTGCATCCTCCATCCATTTTCAACTGTGAGCGGATGGATTTTGCCAACGTTTCAATCATGATGCTGTCACACCAAAAAAAAGTTACAAACTAAGTACACATTAATGAAGTGATTAATGTTCATTTATCCTGACAGCTGTCAATCAAAAGCAGCAGCCACTTATGGTCATGTGTCTATCAACCCAAAGGTTCACTGGAGACGTGGTGTAGCACATATGAGGGAAAAGCAGAAAAAGATTGGATGTCTGTGAATGATCATTCACTATGGACTACTTTCTGATCGTCTGAGAAGCTCTCAGTGTGTGTGTGTGTGTGTGTGTGTGTGTGTGTGTGTGTGTGTGTGTGTGTGTGTGTGTGTGTGTGTGTGTGTGTGTGTCTTTAAGTGCTCTGCTCTTACTCCTCTTACATAACTCGGTAGAGAGGTACTTGGAGGAAGGCCTTTACAACTGTTACTGACACACATGCTGAACTTTGTCTTCATCAGCTTCAGAGATTTATAATTTAGAAGTCCCTGAGAGATGTCGAGATACAAAACCCCCGTGTCCTTCTAGCTTTTACATATCAGCTGAAGGGCATGCACAAGAAAACACTTAGAAAAATCAGACTGGTAGAATTTTCTACGCTGGTGCAGATCAGGCAGGGACTCAAATCAGAGATTTTTTTAATGGAATTGTAACCCTTTTAAAATGAATCATCCTCATTTTATTCACTGCAACTAAAATATGTTTTTACCATTTTGTTCTTTTGTATTTCAACATTTCTATACGTTCATATCTTTTTTAGAAAAGGATTTGTAAAAATAAAAGGTGAATACCGTTGTCCTTGGTGCCACCATCTTCAATGGTCATTTGCTCAGCCAGTTCTGACAGAGACTCGTCGATGGTCTGACTGGGGCGGAGTGTTAATGACAGACGCTTCTTAATCCTCTTCATCTTTTCCATAACAGGGCAATGTGCGGCCTGCAGGACACACAAAAACACAGAGTCAGCTACAAAAGAATGCAACATTTAGAAGACTGCTTTCATCTGTGCTGTTATTTTGTGCATTCTTGTGCGATGTTGAAGATTTTGTGAGCACCCGTACAGTCCAAAATATCTCCGCTCATGAATAACTCAAAGCTCCTTTTAATCCAATATTCATTCACTTTGCAAATGCTTCAACAGTACATGAATAAACCATGAACGAAGCATGAATAAAGGATGACCATCATGCACTTGAACACAGCTGTTTTCACTTACACACACGCTCACGCATTCAAACGAGGAGAAATTAATGAGTGCTAATTGACAGAGTCAAATCAGTTTGCCGAGACACACGTACACGCTGTGCACGGCTGCGAGCGCCTGCCAGTGTTGTTCCAGACGAATGTATTTCTGTTGACGCAGCAGTTGTTCAGGTCACAGGAAACACCTTGCTCAATCTGCCTGAAGCCAGACCGTGTTCATTGTGTCGCTGCGGTATCGCCTCGTCAATATGTGCGTGTGCATGAGTGTGAGTATGTGTGCGTGCACTTATGAGGCAGGCTGAGTGGAGGAAATGCAGTGAGGAAGCAGCGGCAGCAGAAATGCCCTGCCCATGCTGCCTGACCCTCGGCACAAAACACGCTAACCCCTGCCGTCACCATGCCTCTCTTTTCATTTCTCTCTCAAGGTCGTTAGCTCCCTTCATACTCAGGAGACCCCATCTGCCTGTCCACGCACGCACGCACACACACACGCGCACCTTCACTAATACATCATCCATGACACCGCACAGCGAAAATGGCTTCAGTCAATATCAGCACATGTGACTGTAACCTCACCAACACAAAACCATAATGTTTGTTTTGTGCGTTAACTAGGCCTGAGAAAAATATATATTGCAGCATCATCCCAGACTGCAGTGATGTGTGATCAATAAATGCTGAAGATTAAAAACTATTTAATCTTGGCTATAACACTGATCTCGCCCCCTTTGCTATCAGTAAATGCTAACCAACATTTAGTGATGCCGTTCGCACATCAACATCACACAGACGTTTTGCTACAAAACAGAGCAGGTTAAAGGCTGTTGAAGGTCTGACTGGAGTACCACTGTCTGTGTCAAATTACAATATTACTGACAATATAATTATGCAAAATAATACAAAAATAAAATATTTTTTAAAATAATTTATGCAAAATAACTTTAGGAACACTTAGTTCACTGTGGGTCTACCAGGTAAGCAGCAGGTAAAAACGTTACACCTACCAAGCTCTCAAGTGTTCTCAGTTACAATACATGCTTTCCTCCAACAAAAAACAATGTTTTTGTTTACTCCATACAGTTTGGCTAACAAGATGCAAAGACTAAAAATGAAAAGGCAGGAAGCAGAAACAATCACGACCATGAATGTCAGTAAAAAACACTGAAGTGAAACTAAATAAGTGCCAAAATTTTGCATAACTTTTCTTCTGTTCATTAATTGTGTTATGTGTTATTTTTAGTGCTGTCAGCGTTAATCTTGTTAAAATGACGTTACCGCGTGGCTCAAGAGTTGGGAGTTCGCATTGTAATCGGAAGGTTGCCGGTTCGAGCCCCAGCTTGGACAGTGTCGGTCGTTGTGTCCTTGGGCAAGACACTTCACCCGTTGCCTACTGGTGGTGGTCAGAGGGCCTGGTGGCGCCAGTGTCCGGCAGCCTCGCCTCTGTCAGTGCGCCCCAGGGTGGCTGTGGCTACAATGTAACTTACCATCACCAGTGTGTGAATGTGTGCGTGAATGGGTGGATGACTGGATATGTAAAGCGCTTTGGGGTCCTTAGGGACTAGAAAAAGCGCTATATAAATACAGGCCATTTACCATTTACCGCCATAACCGCATTAACGCGACAAATCTCCATTAGCGAGTTACTGCAGATCGCCCGTGCTTGGGGCCGCACTGCATCAACGCGTTGGCCCAATCCAAGGAAACCGCGCCGTCAGCTGCAGTGATGAAGACGCTCCGCCGCCCCCTCGTGTTGAAAAGAGAGCTGAGTACAAAAGCAAAGCCGTCAATCTACCAGTCGAGCTACAACCGTAACCTATGGTCGCAAGCTTTAGGTAGTCGCCAAAAGAACAAGATTGTAGAAACAAACAGTGAAAATGAGCTTTATCTGAAAGGCGGCCGGCCTCTTACTCAGAGACAGTAAAGAGTGCAGTTGAGAGTAGGGCTGGGCCATATCATACTGTTCACAGTAATACCGGTATAATGTTGGGCAACAATAAGAAAATGAAATATCGCGATAGAATATGGGTAAAACGCGCATGCGCAGTGCCTTTGGTTTCATACGCACATGGCGAGAAAAAAAAGCATGGTGGCGACGGAGCATGAGAAGGACGAAAGCGGATCGTTGAATGAAACGGATGAACCAGAATTGGTTTGTAAAAATGCTGCAACTTCAGTGGTGTGGAACTGGTTTAGCTTTCGTCTGTCAGATACACAACAAAGCACTATTTTTGGTAGAGCATGCTAGCAGGCCGTCGTTATTACAGTGTTTTTTGGAAAATACGGCACACTTAAAATCAATCCTTTGATTTTTCTGAAAATCGACAGAGTCCCTTATAATCCCGTGCGCCTTATGTATGAATTCTGGTTGTGTTTACTGACCTTGAAATGATTTTATGTCGTACACGGCGCTCGAAAATCTGTCAAATGTTTTAGTACGACTTTGCTAAGCTACGAACCTGCACAGCTTGATGGATTGTTTGAGCATTACGGCTATCGTAGGCGGAGCCTCGCGGAGTGATACGTACTGTGCTTCATCATAATATTACCGTATTGTGTGTGTATAACCTGTTTTTAAGTTTTGCAGATATTATACATGGTTATGCTGAGGATATGTTGGCTAATTTCCACTGGAAATGCCTTTTGGTTAAACTGTCAGCAAGGATTTTGCATTTGCACTGTTAAATTTTCACATAACTTTAATGCACATAAAAACAGTGAAAATACATTGATGTTTTTTTGGGGTTTTTTGCACTAATAAAGTTGTGGAGTTGTAAAGTATTTTGTCTAGTGTCAATTATATCGTCAGTTATATTGTTATCGCAAACTTTCAAATGTATAAAATTATAATATAATAAAGTATAAATATTTTTGGTCATATTGCCCTGCTCTAATTGAGAGGTCCTCAAAGTAGAACCACTACTCCACACAGAAAGGAGCAGGTTGAGGTTATATCTCTCGGCTGGACTGGGGATGCCTCGGCATTCCCCTGGATAAGCTGGAGGTGATAAGGTGGCTGAGGAGAGGGACGTCCCCTCTTCTCTGCTTAGGCTGCTGCTCCCTGCGACCCAGGCTCAGATAAACAGATAAAAAGGATGGACTGATTGGTGCGTGCATGGATGTTGTTTCTTAAAAAGACTTTACTCATGTGAGTCACCAAAGTATATTTTCTATTTTTTAGCATTTGTTCCTACTATTGGACAGTTTTTGCCACCCCCACTGTTGCCACCCAGCTCTGGCTGTATTAGAACTAAAAAAAAATAGTTGAGCTATTGCAAACATGCTAAGGTACTGCTCACAGAGATATTAGAGTTTTATTTTGGCAACTTCTTTTATTTATTGCTTTAGCATTTTTTAGAATAATTTCCCATCCAATCCGTCTATAGTGGGTTTGTGTTGAACTTTAAACTTAAATCTTTTAACGTGTGATTAGCCTCCTTTTCAAGAGGAAGTGTGTCATGCTAGCCCTGGTGGCTAAATCAGCATGTAGATCTCATGACTACAGACACAGATCCACAAGGGAAAACCCCCCACAAAACAAAACAAAAAAACAGACTTAAGTACACTGAAAATCCAGCTAGTTAAAGAAAAAAATATTTTTTCAATGCATAAATAAAATGACTGCATTGGAAAACACTCACACAAACGCATTCTCTCCCTCAGACACACACATTCAGTGTTATGAGATAAGCGCTCTTTGTCTCCCTTACAGAGAAGTGTAACAGAGCCGGGTTTTATCTCTGCAGCAAACCAAAACAAAGAACCTCATGTGACGTGTGTGTGTGTCTGAATCTGTGTGTGTGTGTGTGTGTGTGTGTGTGTCTGAATCTGTGTGTGTTGAAAATACAGCATCTGGCACATATGAGTGATGTGTGTGTGTGTGTGTGTGTGTGTGTGTGTGTGTGTGTGTGTGTGTGTGTGTGTGTGTGAGTGAGAGACGGGGGTGGGGGGTTTCAACATAAAAAACAAGCAATCTGCCAATGACAGAAAGACACTGAGGGAGTGCACCACAACTTTCTCTCTTTTTCATCATCAGCATTGCAAAAAAAACCCCCCACTCTTTCTCTCTCTCTCTCTCACACACACACACACACGCACACACACACACACACACACACACACACACACACACACACACCTGTGATCCCCCATTCCTCTTGGATGCCTCCCAAGTGCATCCAAGGTAGTCTGGAGGAGGGAACTTCAAAGGACAGGAAGGTGGGAGGGGGAACTAGGGACGAGACCTAATTACTGGGCTAATTATTATACTCGCATTCTCCTCGATTCCTCGTCTTCCTTGCCTTATTTCCCCTTCTTTCCGTCTTCCCCCACTTCCACACGAGAATGAGGTAACAAAATGGAAAATATGGCTTTAGATTTGATTTCAGAGAGAAGTGGGTGAAAGTGTGAATTTAAAGAGGAGGCGGAAGAGTGGGAGGAGATGGAAGAGGACAAAATGGGCGAGAAGGAATAGGGGAGAGAAAGTGAGTTTATTTCAGTGAGCGGAGCCATAATGGAGCCTTTGTGTTTGGTTAAGAGCCATGAAATCACCCAAGTGACTGCAAGCGTGTACAGTACTGTCAAGAAAGATTCGCTGGTCGGGGTGGGGGTGTCCAGCCTGAAATTAGGTTTGGTTTCAGTAGCTACAATTTAGCATATCACAGGCTTGGGAATTGAAACTGCTAGCACTCCCGGTGACCACTGAAGTGTGATTCCCAAATCCTGCTAGTCCATGTTCTCATTGTAATTACACAATATTTATTCACTAAAAACAAGTGCTCTTTAGAGCCTACCCAGTTAAGCTTACATGATGAGTGTATGTTTTTCCTTTTAACTGTGTTTTTATGGCATACTAGGGTGTCCTGCAATACTAAAGGGGGGATTTTACATAGCCTATATGTTTATTGTTAATTCTATTACAACACTGTTGCATGGTTCAAAGTATAAAACAATCCTATCAAGGGCCTTCAAGCTGTTTTAGCTCCACCTTCCTTCTGATTGACTGCCACTCGCAAATAAAAGGTTTTAACAGTCGGTGGGTACAACCTGCAATGACCATATTAGGAATATCCACTCTGACTGACATCACAGTAAGAGTGGAAAATACTTTCTGAAGCTGAGCCTTCAGTTTTTGCTGCACAGGGAATTCCTTCTACATGTGGTCACCTGAGTATTTAAAACTCTGGCCATGTTTAATATAAGCTACTTTTAACCCGCTGAGTAATTCTACATGTGTTTCACAATAAGGAAATAAGGAAAAGTATAACTGAGGTGTCTGTAGCTCAGAAGGTAGAACAGGTCATCTACTGATCGGAAGGTCGGTGGTTCAATCCATGGCTCTCTGCATGCCAAATATCCTTGGGAAAGATATTAAACCCAAGGATATAAAAGTTGCTCTCCAATGCATCTCTCCATCGGAGTGTTAATGGTAGTTAGAAAGCACTCGAAACAGTCCACGTGTGAATAGGTGAATGTGGCATGTTGTATAGAGCGCTTTGAGTCCTCTGGGAGAGGAGAAAAGCACTATATAAGAATCAGTCCATTTCCCTTTTGCTCCAAGTCCAATAACAGGCAACTGCAGCACAATCCCAACTATTATACTTAAAATCGTATGCATCTTGCCGCCCCTCCAGTTTAATTATGTGATAATTTTGCAGCTCTCTCTATAAGTATAAAAAAAACCCTTGAAAATTAGTTTTTTAAAATAAAATTCGGCTAACTAATACAGAAGACATTTCCTGCATGTCTGCATATAAGCTCAACACATCAAGAAAAGGTCACCGTGTAGCGCTATCCAGCAATTAAACTTTCTAATGCAATTAACAGCAGAAAAAAATGATGTCTGTATGATGTGATCTTACTGGCTACTTGCCATGCTGGAGCATTTGTTTATGTTGAATTTCAATCAGAGGGAGCAAAACAAAGCATGGGATCCAACACTCAGTTTGGCAACACATGATGTCACTCCATTCAAAGTGAATGAGAAGCGAGAGCATTGAAAGCTGAAAGCCATCTGTGTGAATCCTCCCTCAGTACCCTAGAATGGACCACTGTTTTCTTGCTATCTGCTCTAAATCAGACACATACATTTTCAAGTTCACTCAGTCCATTTGCTTCCAGTCCCACTTGGTAATGTGTGGATCAACCACTCGGGGCAGATAACACATCAAGCACAACAGACTAACAGCTGGTGTGCAGAATATTTACAGCACAACTAAATGGAGGATTTAAACAGGATTTATTCAGTGACATTGCCGTTCCTGTTATTAATATTGTTTGTTCCCTAATTCACGCAGTCACTGACTGCATTTCCCCAAACTGAAGCCCTGTTCTCAAGGCCATTATTTAAGAGGAATTATTTAGTTTCAGCTTATCATTTACTGTCAAAGTGAATTCTGATCCTACTAAAAACATTAACTATACTTATGTCAATTTTTTGAAGTCTGTGCATACGCTTCAGAGCCTAAGCTGTTGTACAAACACCATCAGATGCTATTTTTATCAGCTTATGTCAAAAACGAGCTGTCCTTTAATACTCCTCTCCGTTCTATAAATGTTTACAGACGTGACAGAATCGGAGCAGGAACAATGAACAGAGGGAGAGTTGAACAGAAGGTTAAATAGTCACCAGCACCGCTTCTTCTCAAAGGGAAAAACAACAGCTAATATTGTTAAAGCAGTTTCTCAAAATAGAGCCTCTCATATGAGAATCACAACTGCTTTTAAAATAGATAAAATCATCAGTTTCTTTTTGGAGAGCGGACATAAAGGAGCCAGGACTGAACGGGACCCAAACGGGAAAGTGATGTCACATGCCACACTGATCTGCTTATTAATGATTAAGTTTTATTTGTGGTTCATCCCTCAAGGATTATCGAGTCATTGTGTGAGCTTTTGGGTTTGTGTGATGAACTGCCTTTTGACTAGGCCATTCTTACAAAACAGAAAGTCTCAATGGGACACAGTAATAACTTGGTACTGATGTAAATGGTCTAAAACAGCAAAATCTCCCGATACAAAACCAAAACGTTCAGATTTTACCTTTTATTTCTGTTTTTTAAAATCCCAAAAATGCTTGTGTTCAAAATTAGAAATGCATATGGTGAATAAACTAAATGATTAAACATTCCTACACTTGCTAGACAGAACCAGACGAAGCAGTCAGTAAGCAAACCATTCATATTTAATCCATTGTCCAGATGATGCCATCTATTTGGGACATTTTAGAGGACGGGATGTTTATTTTTAAATATCTGTAAAAATTTGGGATTATGTTAACCACTAAAATTTGGCTGGCTGGATAATTATACATGTTTCTGTTTAATTTAGCTTTATATGAACTACAATAATAATTATAGCTACTTAAGAGCTTTTGAAGGTCAAATATGTAGCCTGAATTTTTTGGCGTACGCACTTACTAAAAATGATCCCTAACAAATACAAATACTCCTCTTTTACCTCCACTACTGTGGTGTCGATGCTGGTGCCTAAATTAGAACCAGTTTCCTGCATTTCCACAGAAAACGGGCTTAGAGTCGTTGCCAAAAGCAGGCACAGGCAAGGCACCACAAAGCTTTGTGCTCACAGTGAATGACATTTGATAGAAAATACAGTACATATCAATTTTGGAAGATTTCTTTAGTTTTCTACATGTAAAAAAAAGTGTCTTGTAGCTTAGGTTTTAAAGCTAGGAACATGGAGAAGCCCAAGTATTACTCATTTAGTCACTCTTTGCTTTTCTCCTTTTATGTATAGCGTTGATCAAAGTGGCCTGTAATCTTTGATGTGACACGTAAGCTTAACGTTGCCGTCATCCAAACCGTTCACATTATCTAACACCGCATCTGTTTCACAACATTTCCTTTATTTGCAGATTGTGTAATAATTCAATTGTCGAGTGACATCTATCTGGCTCTCTGCTCCATTTCTCCCACATTTGCAGGCTGCTCGCTGCCTACAGATGGTGGAAGTCACAGCTCTTTGAATGAGATGGTGACAAGCGCCATAGTCGGACAAGTTTATATGGAAAACAAAATACAAATCGCCCAAAACAAAGCTCGAAGGCGAAATCCAACCTCGCGCAGGTGCTGACTTTTCATTTTCCTTCATTTACCACTTAGGATAAAAGATGCGCATGTCTGCCTCGGGCTTCCTTACACCACTCATATCATCAGATCACAGCAGGGCGCACACAGACACCAGGGAGTTTCCCCTCACACTGCTGGTATACGTTACAATCAAAGTACCACCATCTGTCTTACACGATGTGCACGAGGACAAAGACTTCAAACAGATGAAAGGATGTCCCTTCCCTAAAGCCAACAGGGTGGATGAATCCCTACATCTCACTAAAACCACTTTGAAATCTGCCAATCTTTGTTTTGGAGGCTTTTAAACACCAACAAAAATTAATTAAAGAAAAATTATTCTGATCTGCAAGCATAGTGTCACTGCAAAACTATTAGCACTGTCATCAGCTTTCAAGCACGCATTTTATCTAAAGCCTACTGAGTACAGTCACAAGTATGTGTTTGTGAGCCTATAAGACACACACACACACACACACACACACACACACACACACACACACACACACACACACACACACACACACACACACACACAGAGAGAGCATCAGTGCTATTGCCCAGCGCAGTGGGCGCTTTTCACTGAAAGACCCTTTGTTTTGTTTGTCTAAAAACTGAAAAAAGGAGCTTCAGCATGACTGACCCAGAGGGCAGAGCTGAAATAACCCTGTATGTGTGTGCCTGCAAGTGCACAAAAGCTTGCAATGTTAATGAATGGGAAATGACCAATGAGCATGAGTGAAAGCATGCCTTTGGGTGATGAAGAGATGTAGGAGGAAAACAGGAACAAGTGAGAACGGTTTCGGTGGGGATAAAAAGTGAAGTGAGATTGAAGTTAGCTTTTCTAGTTGACACCAGAATCACCCACATGGTCATTTGCAATGCTAATGTTAATGCACCATCACAGCACTTCAGAGTGCTGAGTAACAGGAAGAATGTAGTATGATCGGAAAAAGAAGAAAGAACTTCTTGCAGCAGCAAATCGAAGTGATCTGTAATCTGTTGTGCCATGTGTTAAGTGAGTTGTACTGTACATTGTGACTGAAAATGCTCCAATTTAGATAAAATGTGATGTAACGAGAGTCTATAACCATGTTTCTGCTTCCATCTCTAAAATAATATACAGAGGAACAGAAGCATGTCCACAGGCTCTCAGTCGCAAAATGTATATGCTAAGAGGATGCTGTGTACAATTTCAGTTCAGCACAATTTCAGTTCAGCCCCAACCTTCACAAATGAGGTTGGGGCAGATGGCTGCTCCTCTTTGAGTCAAGTTCTGTCAAAGGTTTATTCCTGTTTAAAAGGAGTTTTTTCTTCCCACTGTCACCGAGTGCTTGCTCCTAAGGGGTTTTCTCAATAGAACAAAACAAAACAAAAAAAAATGTGTGAAGCTAACAGTAAAGTGCTAACAGTGAATATGTATCTATAGCAGGGGTAGGCAACTCCAGGCCTTGGGTTCTGGTGTCTTGCAGGTTTTAGATATCTCCCTGTGTCAACACACCTGAATCAAATGATTAGTTCTTTACCAGGGCTCTGGAGAACTTCAAGACATGTTGAGGAGGTCATTTAGCAATTTAAATCAGCTGCGTTGTATCAAGGACACATCTAAAATCCCAGGACACCGGCAGTCGAGGCCTCAAGTTGCCTACCCCGATCTATAGTATTATGTGACGTGTGTGATTAAAACCCATTACCTGCATCATACACTGACCAACCCTCTCCTTTTTTGAAACCAGTTTCCTTCACTTTCACAGCTGTCCCGTCACGTTATCGTCTCCCCAATAAAACCTTAGTTGTGTTTTGAGATTTGCTTTTTTTTCCTACTTCCATTTTGTTGTATTCAACTTTTTGGGTGCTTTTGCAACACTTTTTCTATATGCAGATGTTTTCTTAAGTTGCAGTGTATTTGACCTCTCAGGTCCACCTTAGCACCGTTTCTCAATTGATAATTAGAAAAGTTTGCACATATAAACGGAAGTTTGATGTTGCAATAAAGTCTTCACATGTTTTGGCACAGACAGATCAACATTTTCCTTAAACTTAAATTAGCTTTCAAAGATTTCCTGCAGCAACCTGGGAGACGCAGCTCTGGGGCAACAATGAGGAACAGCTCAAAGTTTGGCGTTAGAAGCTAAATTAATGTTAAAATTCTAAGTGTTGCTCTTTTCAAATCCACCAAACGTTGTTAATAAAAAAATAGGAGACCTTGAAGAAATTGTAGGTTTTCACTTTTGCACAGTTGTGTGGCTTTGGTTAGTCAACTAACCAATTAAAATACCAAAGCCACACAATAACACCACCTAACTAATAACAGAGGAAGCAGTAGCAGAAAACTGCTGTGTTTTATGAGATAAAGTGACTTTTTTGTCACTGGGGTCTGGAGGTATCTAACAGCTTTACTTCTTTGTTGGAAAGAGCTGTCTGACGCTACGTAAAGTGATAAAGATGTTCTAAATATAGTGTACACTTAAACCAGCATTGATTCTTTTAGGTGGCTCTAATCTATTTTGCTCCTGTCTGCTTGGGGTCTTACCTGCAGCCCTGTACTGTAAGTAACTTACCGCTCAGAATCGTACTGCAAAGATATAAAACTGCCCCAAAATGAGCAAAAACAGGATATGCTTATTTTAAACATCAGATGGTTTTTACAAATTTTCCTGACAGTGCAGCTGCTCCTGACTGAGACACCAACTGCTTTTGACCAGCATGTTTAAACAAAAGTGATTTTCATATCTCACATGTCATTTTTGTATTGTGTAAGGCCATTCAATCTAAAAATACTGAGCTATAATTTCTGTTCCCCACTGCCCAGCCCTCAATTTAAACACTGTGTTTATCAAGGTCTTGTGTATAGTGCAGCGTAGGATGAAGCATGGCATTCACATAGCTTTGACATCATCAGTAATCCAAGTGAGACAGGATTAAGCCCGAAGATGAAGCTTCAATTTACTAAGTGATCTTCATTATGACCTTCAGCTACAGCCTAACCTGAACAGAGCAGAGAGTCCAGAGTGTGGAGAACTAATCTTAGCATATAAAGAGTGAAATCTGGAACAGGGCAGCAGAATTAGATTGATTTCAAGGCTGAAGAGCTGCAGACTAAGGCGGAGCAGTGTGAGGATTGGATGAGAGAGTAAGAGAGGCTGTTGGGAGATGTAGACAAGACGATGAACTTTGATGGGGTCAAAATTTTTCCCACGGTATCAACAGTGATAAAGTATTTTCCTGGGTATCGGTATCAAGTTTGAAATTCTAACATCGTGACAATCCTACTAACAGGTGTGATTACATATCCCTTCTGGCATGGGCTATCCTCGAGAAAGAGTTACATGTAGGCCACTAAGACTTACATTAACAAATTTAAAATTTTAAGTGTAGAAACAAAAAAAAAAAAAATACTGTATTGTTTTTTCGCCCAAGAAGAGTAAAACAGTTCATATAAAATGATCAAATGTGATCATATCAGTTAAATGGATGTGAAAGTGTACCTGACAAATATCTCAGTTTGGTTTATGCTTCTAGTGTCTACCTACTGTATCAAAACAGTCCACGCTTAATTGCTTCCATTAAAAACAACTAAGTGATAATCTATGACAGAGAGACATAAACAAAATGTGATCCTGAAAGGAGAGAGAAAGAACAAGGAAGAGAGGAAGAAGAAGAACGCAGATCTTGAGGCATAATGGGGGAGATGGAAAGAATGAAGATAAAGATTGAGAGGAAGAGTGCGTTGGAGTTAATTTTAGGTGAGAAAAAAAAAATGCCGCAGGGTCTGTCAGCTGAATACACACACAAACAAACATATGTTAACACAGCACATAGAGCACCATTACCCCATAGCTCTTTTTGCCACATGACACACAAAAAAAAAACAAAAAAACAAAAACAAAACACAAAGCCCACAGGCCACAAAACATACAAGGAACTCAGCTGACAGAGACACACACATCCATGCACAGACGCACACACTCACGATTTGACTGCACGCCCAGACACTCCAGTGTCATCTGTTTGCAACAAGAGGAGGGTGAGCTTCAAAGAAACAAACACGCTGCATGTGTATGTACGTCTGTGCAGGGAGGCCGGTAAGCCTGAGGTCACACCAAAGGCAATACACCTTATCCGTCTTCCAATTACAAAGCGGCGATCGCGTGCAGGATAGATTATCCTCTTATCAGTTGTTCACACCAGCATTGTAATCAGTCCACAAACACACACACACACACACATACTCTCTCTCTCTCGGTAGGCGGCAGAGCCATCAGCAGCACGTAGACTGCTCTGGTGCAATCTGGTGCAATGGTAACTGTATACAATTCAACACAAACACGAACACTGACGTAAGCAGAGTGGAGCATGGCTTGAAAATGAACCACATTTTCTAGAGTATTTTTTTTTTTTGTTTAAAGTTGGACTCCTCAATGTTTTCATATAAAAGGAATGCAATTACCAGATGTACTATGATGATGTACATCATAGTAATGAACATGAATTTAATCACTCAGCTCTTTTTGTTACTGTATTAAACAACTGTTTTTCACAGGGAGGCTGACTCCAAAGAATTTGTCAGTGTGCACTCAGATGTTAAAATGTCCAACAAAAGGGCATTAAAAATGTTTACAGCCTTACATAAAGAAGGTCACGAAAACTGTATGTCAGTTTTGTGATATTTTTTTTGTACTGTGTATAGTGCCTTGCACCTAGAAGCTATTTTCTGATGCTGCCTTACAGTATCATACAGGTGTGAGAAATCCTGAGATCAGCAGGAATGTACAAACAGAAGAATTATGAAAAGCCAGAGATCACTACGGGTTTCAGAAGTTTGGGTGGCACTTCTTCAAATAGCAAAGCAAAATAAAGTCAGATGCAAACTCCCCTGTAGCCCCCCTTCCACCACAAATGCAATCTGTATTTTCATTATCTTCATGGACAATCAACCAAAATGTAAGGATTCCCAAAAAAACCATTTGTCTCATGGGTGGATTCTATGACGAGCAACCCACATTTTTTCAACTGTTATTACACGACTTTACATGACAGAATTAGCTGGTGCCTAATACAGCTACTGGTTTCCCACATTGCTCCTGAGTTCACAAAAAACAAACAGGCAGGCACCTGGTGCTGTTTCAGTAAGTGTTGCTGCTCTCTGTGTCCTCTTCCACTCACACACACAATCTGTTTTGTTTGTGTAGTGAGCGTGATTGTCATCTAGTGCAATCTGCAACTAGTAGTTTTATTTCCCATGAATGATGTTTGTGTGGCCTCGTTTAGCTCATTGTTGCATGTACTTGCATAAATAGGTGACTTGTTACTAGGGCTGGGCTATATCATACCGTTCACGGTAATACTGGTGTAATTTTGGGCAACGATAAGAAAATGAAATATCGCGATAGAATATGGGTAAACGCGCATGCGCAGTGCCTTTGTTTACATACTCACATGGCGGTGACGCAGAATGAGAAGGACGAAAGCAGATCGTTGAATGAAACGGATGAACCAGAATTGGTTTGTAAAAATGCTGCAACTTCAGTGGTGTGGAACTGGTTTAGCTTTTGTCCATCAGATACACAACAAAGCACTATTTTTGGTAGAGCATGCTAGCGGACCGTCGTTATTGCCGTGTTTTTTGGAAAATACGGCACACTTAAAATCAATCCAATTCTGAAAATCTACAGTGCCTCTTATAATCCTGTGTGCCTTATTGTATGAATTCTGGTTGTGTTTACTGACCTCGAAACGATTTTATGTACACAGCGCTTGAAAATCTGTCAAATGTTTTAGTACGACTTTAGTACGACCGTATTGTGTGTGTGTATAACCTCTTTTTAAGTTTTGTGGATATTATACATGGTTATGCTGAGGATATGTCGGCCAATTTCCACTGGAAATGCCTTTTGGTTAAACTGTCAGCAAGGAATTTGCATTTCCACTGTTACATTTTTATATAACTTTAATGCACATAAAAAAACAGCTGCTTGTTTAAGTGAAAATACATTATTAGTGCAAAAAAACCCCATCAAAGTTGTGGAGCTGTAAAGTATTTTGTCTAGTGTCAATTATGTCGTCAGTTATATTGTTATCGCAAATTTTCAAATGTATATCGTGATAAATATTTTTGGTCATATCGCCCTGCTCTACTTGTTACTACTGACTTGTAGAAGTGTGCTCCAAAGCCAACCACAGCTTTAAATTTTGTTTAAGTTCTGCTTTCTATGGCCTGCTACACAGTACAACAGGAAGCCATAAACAGACATTTTAAGCTCACTTATGTATTGATGTACTGTTGAGAAAACTGGTTTAGCTCAATGAGCAGGTGACCTGGACGGACTCAAACCCGGACGCAGCTGGTCCGGGTTTGAGTCCGTCCTGCTTTGCCCCATGTCTTTCACTCTCAACTCTTGGAGATCTTTTTAAGGCAGCAAAAAAAAAAAAAAAAAAAAAAAGTATCAGTTTGTATTTCCAAAAACTAAAAGGACACTAACCACCTGCTGTCAATTCTCTTTTTCAATTTGCTCCTCCAGCTACTACGCTGACACTTCAAACTACACAATAACAATGTGTTTGAAAACAACACCTTCCTTCTTCTCGGTCCTACTGTTATTCCTCCTGCTATGTGATGCTCATCCGTCTTAACGTTCACCAGATTAACCAGGGTTAACAAGAAGCTTCCGGTCTAACTGGCATGCATGCATGCATGCACGCACACACACACACAGCTGGATGAACGCAACACTCAAGAATGTGTATTTTCCTGTGTGGATGTTTGGTTGGTCCAAACAGATGGCACATTCCAGCAGAGAGAAGGACAGGGAATTATGCGATGTTAAGATTACATGCAAGCACTCACACAAAACAAAAACAGAACTAAAGAAATAATACAAAAAAATAAAAAATACAACAACACACAAACACACAAAAAAACATTCTTCCCAATGATGATTTATTCTGCCACAAAAATAAATATATGTGCTATATATTTGCACATAGTAATGATAATGCAACAACAGTGCTTTATCTGACCAATGAGTCACAGACCAGTGTTGGGCACTGTCAGTCTGTGTCCCACAGAGTTTAAAAACAAGCAAAATATAGCCACATTTTAAAGCTTTTAAATTCATTTCAGTTGCATAAATGCAACAGCAGCTAGAGTGACCCACATCTGATGACAAAATACAAAAACACTGCTTAACTGCTGACAGCTTTGAGGTAGCCTTTCATATAGGGCTGCTCAATTAATCGAATTTTAATCACGATTACGATCTGGGCTTTCAACGATCATTAAAAATGACTGAGCCGATTATTAGCCCCTCCCTCATTTATCCGCGACACCTTAAAGACCGGTCCGTGAAAATATTGTCGGGCATAAACCTGTCCGTGGCGCAAAAAAGGTTGGAGACCGCTGATTATGAGGACCCGAGGGAAGCTCTGAAAGCTAAGCAGAAGTTATTTGGAGAGGAGAGTGACTGCCGTTGGTTGAAAAGAGAGGTAAAAAAAAACTTCAGTGGTGTTGCACACTATTTTATATTATTTTTTAAAGTCATTATTCAATACATTGTTATTGTTAACCCTTTAAAGCCGGTCAGAGCAGCACGCTCTGTTTTGTGTAACTATTTTTAAATCCCTGTAGAACATGAACCGTGTAAGCTAGCGCAATAATTTGTTTTGCATATGAAACTTACATCTTATGCCATCAGCTTGTACTCGGTCACGGTTTCCTCCCACATAAATTGCATAAAAAGCGCTTGCAGGAACAAAAACATAATATTCCAGAAACACGCTTTGCCGATCAGCTGTTCGTAACACTTCGCACATTGAAACAGACGTCACCGCTAACTATCACATGTCCGCCATTTCCTGCCCGAAACCGGAAGTGATGTCATTTTTGCGGAAAATGTAGTTTTTTTTACTTGTAGGCCTTAAAAGCCTATACTGGTCATGTTTGACTTTTCTGAATAGTTTCTGGGATGCTTAGAACTCGAATTGCACTGCTGGAAATAGTTTATTTTGATGCACCTGCTGTTTTCTTTGCAAATTTGCATCATAGGATTGTTTTTGTTTTTCCTGCAGTATATAAAAATTGCTGTATCTCCAAAATAAAACTATGAAGACACTCAAAATAAACTTTTTTGTATTTAAAGTTTTGAGGGATAAACCTCTTAAATTTCTCCAAGTAGAAATATATGTTAAAAAACAAAAACAATTTAATTTTTTTGTAGTTTATTGCACTTTTTTGCAATTAATGTAGTTACTATGGACTTAATGCATACATATTATTAAAATATGGGCTATAACAGTTGTATAGCAACTTGAAATGCTCCCACAAATGGCACTACAACATGTAAAAAAATAATATAAGCTCTGGCAGACTTGGTTCTATGGTAGGTCTTAAAGGGTTAAATAAATATCGTCAAATAATCGCGATCTTAATTTCAGTGAAAATAATCGTGATTATCATTTTTGCCATAATCGAGCAGCCCTACTTTCATATGTGTAAAACAGAACTCTAATCCTCCCTACTTCCATCTGCTCCTCCTCTTCGACTCTGTCTTTTGAATGGGTTTCTGTCACGCATCCCCCCCCCCACACACAGTTTCTAGAACCACCTTCATTACCCCAAGGCCTTTGGAAACAGGTGTTCCCTGCCTGAGGTGCATGTTACTTACAAAATTCACCAGGCAGCCAGAGATGCAAAATTCTCCATAAATTGATTAAAATGCACATTTGCAGGCTAAAGAATTTTTCATGTCAACTTCTGTCGCAGCAGTGCCCCAAGCATGGTTGAAATTTGTGGTTGCTGGAGATCAAAACTAGACAATACATCATTAAATCATCTTTTTTGTGTGTGACTTTCATATGCAATATCTTTAATGCCTACATCCTGACATTTTTAGAAACTTGTCATATGTTACAGCTGGATGGTACCTACATCTCTGCCAAAAGCTAACATATAAGAACTGTAAAAACAACACTGTGGTTTCCCACAGGTTCTGTGGCACTCTGTTATAAGAGTCAGAATCAGAATCAGAATACTTTATTCATCCCGAGGGAAATTAGGGGTTACAGCAGGCAGCACGCTAATGGCGCATGCGCACTCACAAAGGAACCTTCTGACCAACTTTACACAAGCATGTTACTGTGCCTTGCTGTAAAGCCCCTATAGCCTCTTACCAACATTATATGCAGGAGATAGCTCTGTATTTACTGTACCTAGAGATGGTAAGGAAACTAATTTATGGCGGCATTTCCTAAAGATTTCAGACTCCACATCAGAGTCTACTGCAGTGATTAGATTTGGACATGCACTCATTTGCAGAAACCAGATCCGCTTTTCGTTTCTTTCTGCCACCCCTCTGTACCTAATAACCGCTTCAGTTTTCAGAAAATAACTCTGCATGTCTTCTACCCTAACACATAATGTTGAAGACCAAAGACCTGCTACTCCTCATTTTCTTTCCCTGCTGCCAGCAATCAGGAAACATGATGGAACAAATTTTCTATTTCTTGCCTCGATGCAACTCTGCCAAATTCATGGTGGATGACTGTTTTCTGACTTTATCTTGTGCCCTTAATACCCAGTGCTCACAGCTGTGATGTACTTCTCTGAGACCTGAAGGTTGCACTGCAAAGCAAGATCAATGGGTTTGTTGAGCCTAAAACCAGTTTTCAGTGTCAGAGTGTGAATTGCCCTTAAGTGCCACATTTCAGTAGTTATTCTGCAGATGGTCCATTTTCTACAGAGAAGCACATCTAATGACGCATTAAAACAGCCCCTTTTATTGAGCCCACGCACAGCCTGATTGTGGAAAGTTGTATCCGTTATCTCAGACTGGGATTTTAGGTTTCTTCAGGCTAGATAATACAAAGAAAGCCAAGCTATGTCAAACTTCTTTTGTAGTACACACCACTGCTGTCAGTAAAAGCTTCTGTGTTTTACTACTCATCGTGGAGTGTTTCTTTAGTGTGATTACATAAGATTATCAGCATCCACAGCCATCTGACCTCTCAAATAAAGATGAAGGGGACACTTGCTCATGCTAATGCAGAGAACAGCTCCAGGAATAGGAAGAGGAGTACGGCGAAACTTGACTCCTTTCAGCAACATGTCACAGAAGAATCGTTAAAAGTGGCTAAATTAAAAAGCATCATGGCCTGAGTATTTACGCTCTAGGTATCATAAGCAACTACGGTCCAATTTCTGTGTCTGTTTCCTGTGAACTTTCGGTGCACTTTGCTGGCATTGATTGCAGATAACGCCAATCTGGGAGGCAATGATTAACCCGACGGGAAGAAAGCGGGATAATTAGAGATTCCTGCTCATGATTAAAAGGGAAACTCAATTTTAGAATGAGAGTGGAATTTAAAGTTAAAGTAGGCAGCCGGCTAAAAAGAGGGCAATGAGAACACAGTTACACAACCTTGAAATTCAAAGAGCTCACGGGTTTGATGCTCAAGAAGGAGAATCGTTACCGATGGTGAATAATGTCGACTGTCGTGTCCTTGTTGTGATTATGTGAAATGTTGGAAGAATTGTTTGTGAAAAGTAGGCAGATGGTGAGAGTTGTGTAGGACGGGATGAACTAAACAGCAGAACATCAACTCCAGCTGACTAATTGGCATCAACACTGTGCCACTTTTCTCTGGGCACAAATCAGCTACTCGTACAACGTTGCATTCCAAAAATCCAATTTCAACTTGACAAGCGGAACAGCTAAATGTCTTTATGTTTCAACCTAGAAACACAAATCCATCTGCTTTACTGATGGTATACAATATGACTACTGAGCTACAGCGCCATTATATCAACAGAGAGCAACTGGGAGATGTTGGAAGTAGTCTGAATCCCACCTCTTGACCTTGTAGCCTTTTTAGATCATCACCTGAGTGCAGTGCTCTGGGGCCTGTCCCTGTGACGAAGCAGTGAGCCTGCTCGATTACAGCAGAAATCCTAACCACGTTTATTTTGGTCAACATATCCAAGGGTGCCTGTCCCTGTGACGAAGCAGTGAAAATGGAAAATGGATGGATAGAGATCTTTTAGATGACATAATTCCAATGAAAAAACAATCAATGAGAAAAAGAGTTAGTGGGGGACAAAGGGTTGTCAGGTAAGGCGTAACATG
The DNA here is from genome assembly GCF_057382275.1 of Copadichromis virginalis. Classification (NCBI taxonomy): domain Eukaryota; kingdom Metazoa; phylum Chordata; class Actinopteri; order Cichliformes; family Cichlidae; genus Copadichromis; species Copadichromis virginalis. Next base: position 4,237,807 of record NC_140634.1, read on the forward strand.
TAAATTATACTTGTGCTTCAGATCCTTGCCGTAACTTACGCCATAACCGGACCCTAGGGCTGGGCCATTCATACCGTTCACGGTAATACCGGTATAATGTTGGGCAACGATAAGAAAATGAAATATCGCGATAGAATATGGGTAAAACGCGCATGCGCATCGCCTTTGTTTTCATACGCACATGGCGGAAAAAGCATGGCGGAGAATGAGAAGGACGAAAGCGGATCGTTGAATGAAACGGATGAACCAGAATTGGTTTGTAAAAATGCTGCAACTTCAGTGGTGTGGAACTGGTTTAGCTTTCGTCCATCAGATACACAACAAAGCACTATTTTTGGTAGAGCATGCTAGCGGGCCGTCGTTATTACCGTGTTTTTCGGAAAATACGGCACACTTAAAATCAATCCTTTGATTTTTCTGAAAATCGACAGAGTCCCTTATAATCCCGCATTACGGCTATCGTAGGGAGGAGCCTCGCGGAGTGATACGTACTGTGCTTCAACATAATATTACCGTATTGTGTGTATATAACCTCTTTTTAAGTTTTGTGGATATTATACATGGTTATGCTGAGGATGTGTCGGCCAATTTCCACTGGAAATGCCATTTAAACTGTCGGCAAGGAATTTGCACTGTTAAATTTTTATATAACTTTAATGCACATAAAAACAGCTGCTTGTTTAAGTGAAAATACATTGATTTTTTTTGTATTAATAAAGTTGTGGAGTTGTAAAGTATTTTGTCTAGTGTCAATTATATCATCAGTTATATCGTTATCGCAAATTTTCAAATGTATATCGTGATAAATATTTTTGGTCATATCACCCTGCTCTACCGGACCCCCATTTGAACCAAAAAGGAGTTTCCGGTTACTGCATAAGGTAGCATGTAAACGTCCCGCAGAAGTCTAAATCAAGCTTACAGCTCAAAATAGCAGATGTCAACTGCTAGCCTGGACACCATTTCGGTAGGGAAGCAACAAATCAAACAGTTGCACTGACTGATCTCTAGCTCGCTGGGGGGATGCTGTGGTTCTAACAATGCTTAAACTCCAGATTATGAGTCAATTTCACTCAACTCAACCCTGGGTACACAAGCAATCGCACAGAGAAGTGTAATTAAAAGACTTCCATGGGGGAAAACTGGACAGGGCTCCATAATGCTACAGAATACAGCAATAATAGAAGACTAAATTTGTTTATGTGAAAAGACAATGTATGAAAATTGTTATTCAGAAGAGAATAAAGAGAAGTAACACACCTGCTCAATCCATTTAACACCAACACACATACATCCTACAAGACCTCTAACAGCCAAATAAATTCATACAAGATGACAGCACACACACCCACACACAGCAGTAGGGCTGACAGAAATGCTTGATGATATGACCTAAATTTTTCACTTTTTGAAGCTTGAAAGAAGCTTTGTGTGTGTGTGTGTGTGTGTGTGTGTGTGTGTGTGTGTGTGTGTGTGTGTGTGTGTGTGTGTAAAAGAGACAGTCAACTCCCAATTCACATTCCTTGCATGGCTCACATAACTTTCTCATCTGTGTGTGTTCATGTGGCTACGACTGAGTGCGTGAATGAGAGAGAGAGAGAGAGAGAGAGAGAGAGAGAGAGAGAGAGAGAGAGAGAGAGAGAGAGAGAGAGAGAGAGAGAGAGAGAGAGAGTGTGTGTGTGTGTGTGTGTGTGTGTGTGGGTGGTTGCGCTGCACCCAGCCCACACTAACTGTATTCATTTGAAAGCCCTACAATTTTGTCAGTCCCCCAAAGAACCCAGAAATTACCACTTCACCTACATCATGCCCACCCTGTAGCAGCACAGTAACAGCCTCCCTTTCATTCCCCCTGGCTGTTAGCTAGTCCACCTCTTAGTTTTTGTCAAATTCTACACAACAATAAGCTACGCAGTGCTGGAAGAAAAGCTTATTGGGTTAATAAATTCAGCGCACACACAGAACAAGGATGAAAAAGCACAAGCAAACACCAGAGTTGAAAAATCATGAATTAAACAGAAACAGCATGCGCGCACACACACACACACACACACACACACACACACACACACACACACACTTTTCAAAGATGAAGGGAGAAACATTCTAAAAAGCACAAAGAGTCAAAAAAGAGGTGTGGAAACAGAAACACACACACACAAAAACACCTATCTGATTGGAAAATATGGCACAAGTTGGAGTTATATAAACAAGAGGTAGAAGGAGGGAGAGAGAAGATGTCTGTGAAGGTTCTCAGTCATCCAGGTCATCGTAGTCAAAGGAGCTTGCAAAGAAAAGCGTCTGGACTTCTTTAAGTTGCTTGAAGACGTTTCACCTCTCATCCGAGAAGCTTCTTCAGTTCTAAGGTCAAATGGCAGAGAATCCCAGATTTAAAACCAGTGGGGGTATCCCCCCCAAAGAGGGACAAAAGGACCCCCTGATGATCCTCTAATCACCTGCGCAGTGCACATTGAAGAGAACGGCAACCTCAACATCGAAGTTTACCGGAAGCCCACACACACGGACCAGTACCTCCTCTTTGACTCCCATCACCCTCTGGAACACAAACTTGGAGTAATTAGGACCCTACACCACCGGGTAGAACATGTTCCCTCTAAGCGTGAGGGAAAAAAGAAGGAACACACACATGTAAAGGAAGCACTCAAAACATGCGGTTATCCTAATTGGGCGTTTATAAAGTTAGCAAAGATGCACAGAAAAGAAGACCAGACACCAGCGAGGGAGGACAGACGCAACAGCATTGTCATCCCCTATGTAGCCGGTGTATCAGAGAAACTCAGGAGAGTTTTCTCCAAGCACAACATCCCGGTGTACTTCAGACCCAGCAACACGCTCAGACAAAAACTGGTTCACCCGAAAGACAAAACTTCAAAACACAGACTTAACAACGTGGTGTTTGTTGTACAGTGCAGCGAGGAATGTCCAGACCTCTACATTGGAGAGACCAAACAGCCACTTCACAAGCGCATGGCACAACACAGAAGAGCCACCTCCACAGGACAAGACTCAGCAGTCCATCTGCATCTTAAGGATAAAGGACACTCTTTCGAGGATGCCAATGTTCACATTTTGGACAGAGAGGACAGATGGTTTGAAAGAGGAGTGAAAGAAGCCATCTATGTCCACTGTGAGCGACCATCTTTGAACAGAGGCGGTGGTTTACGACACCAACTGTCTGCCATGTATAATCCAGTTTTGAGTTCCCTCCCCAGACGCCTTAACGCCCACACACATCCTGGGCCATCTGACCACAGGAAATCACATGATAAGGTGGGGCCAGGTTTCACAATGAGCTCACCCGAAACTCTGGCTGATTGGGACCCACACCCGCTTTCACACCTTGGCTCAGGTGATTAGAGGATCATCAGGGGGTCCTTTTGTCCCTCTGTGGGGGGGATACCCCCACTGGGTTTAAATCTGGGACTCTCTGCCATTTGACCTTAGAACTGACGAAGCTTCTCGGCTGAGAGGTGAAACGTCTTCATGCAACTTAAAGAAGTCCAGACGCTTTTCTTTACAAGCTCCTTTGACGAGGGAGAGAGAAAGCTATTCGACTGGTTGTCAATAGCAACAGTGTTTTGGAAGTGCAGTCTGCTTGGCTACAAAGCATGTTGGGATATTGCCACAATTATTATAAGCCACCATTCGCTAATTCACTTCTTCCTACAAAACATTTAGGTGTTTTGTGAAAAACTAACGAGTAAAAAGAAGAAAAAAAAACCAAACAAAACACTTTTCTGATGATTTTCTTGCCATTATCATCTACATCACTGCAGCAGCTAAGTTAAAATGTGATGGAATATAACATATTTTCCTAAATACTTTGTGGCAGTTACAGTGGATCTACTGAGCTTTTCCTTATTTCCTGTTATGTTTATACTCTTACAGCAGTTCCTGCTCAGATTACAGATTTCAGAAATCTAAAATATTAAGGTCAGTGTATGTATAATTTATCCCTGTACGGCTACAGACTGCTCCCACTGCTGTGTTTAAGACATTCAGATTTTTAACTCTATGTCAGGGGTCCCCAATCCCAGTCCACGAGGGCCGGTGGACTGGGATTACCTTCTCAACATGTCTTGAAGTTCTCCAGAGGCCTGGTAATGAACTAATCATGTGATTCAGGTGTGTTGACCCAGGGTGAGATCTAAAACCTGCAGAGACACCGGCCCTCATGGACTGGGATTGGGGACCCCTGCTCTATGTTAATGGTCAGCAGGTCCCTAATATGGTCACATCTAGCCGTAAGGACAGAAGCCCCACTCACCTACTGTTCAAACCTTCTGTTTAAATGTGGCAGCCAATCAGAAAAAAAAGCTGGCTTAACGCAATGGAGAATTTAAAAAAAATGTTTTGGTTCAGAAAGGATGTATCCTAAGTGCTGCATCAAGGCACAGTATAAGAAAAGTAAGGACCGTCCTGACCTGTAAATCACTCAAAGCTACCCTGGTAGAATAAAAATATAGAGCTCCATAACATAAGCCACGGCAGTGATGCAGGCAAAAACTAACTGATTCAAGTTAAAATTGCAGATAGCAGATACAGAGAGCTGTACAGCTGTTCACCAGGGAGACAGCGGTTTACCCCATACTAAGGTAATGTTTTCAATGACACAAACATGTCTTTTTCTGTCCTTTCAGTTTTTTGTCTAAGCTAAGACTGGATATCCCCCGATGATCTCATTAGGATTTTTTTCTGAGATGTGGGAAACCACCTGCAAAGTCACATTGTCTGATTTTAATATGACACAGAAAAATTAAAATCACAGCCCAGTGTCACTCTGAATGGTAAAAGAAAAAAACAAAACAAAAACCTTTTGTTCTAACAATCTCATACTTGCTTCTACACCAAAGTTAGTACTCTGATCCAATTCGTCACTTACTCGCTCTGACAGGAAGTTCCAAACTAATCGCTGACACCTGCTTCACAAGTCCTTCACAAGACACTTTGATTTCTCAGATCGAAACCACTGACACATCCCACATTCTTCTAGAAGACAGATCATTATAATATACATCCTCATGTGTCAGTCCCAGGAGCAAAAGAGAGAAACATAGAGTGGGTGTGCACACACATACACCTCCCACAATCGTGGCACAATGCAGAGACTGATCGATATGTGCACTGCTATACGGGCCTACAGGCATGGAGTGGGAGCTGTCGGGGTAATTAATGTCGCTCTCTCAGGGTGTATCGTTCCCACAGCCAGCAGCCCAGATCTGAATGTGGGTCAAAACGCACACATGCAGATTCGCAAATACACATAATTGAACAGCTAGTTGTTCCAGATGAAGGACACTGGAATTGAATGCAGGTCAAACGGGAAATAGAAAAGAGCCTAAAAGCATCACAGGCATTTCCCGGCAAAGATGGGTGAGAAGTGCTCAATACTGCAGAGCTATTTCCCTTTCAACAATGCAAACTGTCTTTCTAATTTCATAATCAGAAATTTTTAACTTTCATATAGGCAGAGCTCTAATATTATTGAATGGTGATAATAACTGAAATGATTTATGCTGGATTTCTAGTTGTGTAATTGCTTGTTTTTTATGCTTTTGTATTCGATTTGGGAGAAGAAAAAAAAAGGCGAAACTCTAGGACAATAGTGTACCTAAGATCAGGTCACTGTTTTCAGGGTAACAGCAGGGCAGTGTGTTCCTGGTGCATTAGATTAAAATACCCTTGAGCTTGTGTCTGCTTAAACACAGTCAGTCCATAATACTTATTTTCAAGGGCATGTCTCTTATCTTCCACTTTCAGCAACGTGTCTCAACCGTATTCAAATAACTTGACAGGAACAACCACAGTTTGGTAAAAGTCAAGAGTTCTTTGGAGGTTATTTTAAGGGATTTAACTCAGTTTCATAATGTTTGTATTCCAACTTTGTTCCACAGTGCTTTCACATCAGCAAAAACGTGGCACAAGCTGAAGTAAAGGCGCTGACTGTAGCAGAGAAGCCATTTCTTTCACACTTATATGAAGTCAAAGGCCGGTTGATGGTAAATGCACCTCTACTCCTTTAAAGGGAAGCCTCATTGTATAGCTACAGTGTATTGTGAGCAGGTTTGGGGTGACATGAATATGTTGTGTACAGGTCTTGCATTATACCTGCAATGATCCATACTGTTTTCATTGGGATTTAGGGCGATTTCGAGGATGCATTATTTCATCCTTTAATCTACAGTTCGCTTTCTATCGCTGGTGACATTCTGGCTGCCGATGCCTGAGCCACGTTATGTAAACAAACATACCGTGAAATAAGATATTGTTTGAGGCGCAAAAACAACACGTATAATCGTGCTGGATAAAGAGTAATATATGAATTACAGTAAGAGTCTGGCTGTATTATTCTCCAGCTGCCGTTTCCTCTGTTTTGCCATTTCCAATGGCCACCATTCAGACTTCGTCTTTTGTCGCCGGGCGAAGCCTAGCCTCCTGCTTGTTCATTAAGCGTTACCTGAAAGTGACCCATCAACGAATTTACCTGAAAATGGTGAATTCCGTCGTTTTCAAGCCGACCCTCCGGAGCTGCCAGGCCCGGATGCCCTCCTCCGCTTTACCCGCCCACTGAAGTAGCCTGAAACACAGCTCCGTCTGTGCTCGGGTTGTGCTCCACACGCTCCGCCAGAGAAAGAAATATCCTCCGAAACAAGCAGAAGGGTGTGCGAGTGTGCGGGCGAACAGACACAGACCGAAACCCGAAAAAGTCGTCTGTTTCGGCAGCGGAGACAGTTTAAAGAGGCTGGAGGATGTCGAGTGCGGAGACGGGAGGGGTGCGAGCATGTAAGGTAGATTACGATAATGGCACTTCCGCTGACATTTCAAAACAAAGGTCTGTTCTATTGCAATTTCCAAAATAAAAGCCACTGTGATGTCTATCTGGTCAGTGTGCAAACTAAAAGCTGTTTTTTTTGTACAGACATCTTCCACATCATAGACTTGAAAAACGTAAAGAAAAACGTCTAGATAGACGCATACACCAAAAACTATACATACATACATACTGCATATTATACATTCTAAGTGCTATTTTGTGTGCCTTTTTGTTTGTTAGCTCGTAGGTAAAACTAGAAGTTAAGTACAGTATAGTTTGTCAAAGTTGGGAAATAGATAAAATAAGAAACAGCTGCAGGTTTTGTTAGCATACCGTTCCTTTTCATTTGTAACTCATCACTATAACAATGCAACACTGTCCATTTCAGTCTTTAAATGAGTAGATCGATTATTTCATCGATTCAACTTCTATTACAAAATAGTCTGTGTTTGTTGAAGATGCCAAAAATGATGGAATGGTTAAATAGCGCTCAGGGTTTCAACAGCTTCGAAATTAGCATAAATTATAAAGCTGATGAGAATAATTATTGTTGTGTGGCGCCCCCCTGCTGGATAAAACTTTAATTACTAGTGATGCTGGAAATAATCCTTATGAAATCCCGTTGTTTGCAATAAATAACGTTCACTAACAGCTGAAAAGGTTTGCTAAAGGGATAAAAATGCTTGAACTCTACAATAGAGTTTTGATTTTTCTTTACCCGTTTACACCATTAGCATTTTTGCGATATTCCTGCTATTTTTAAAGGATCCGTTCATCTAGTCACAGGAGGGGAAATATAATTTCCCTTACAAATCATTGAAGTATTTTTGATTCTATTAAACTTGTTACGGCGTTGTGATAATGACTGGGCTGTGTTTTAACGGATCCATAAACGACTGTAGGTGTTTTGCATAACAGCACATTCACAGAGCGTGTCATCATGCTAGCCTTTGCCCCAGTCAGCGGAGGTACGTAAAGTACAACAACCCACTTCTCCACTACTTTTACAGAGGACACGACGCACTGCTACTTGACAGAAAATGTCTCGTCCTCTGGAGAGACTCCGAGTCATTATCAACCATCTTGACAGACATCCTGCGGGGATTGTATCTTTTTTAATTCGTATTTGCGATAAATCGGCTCGTTGGAGGCTCTTAGCCTATAGCGAAGCAGTGAGCGCCCGATAACACTGATACTCCGCTACTGGGAACCCGCGGTGGACTGCAGGCCTCCCGGAGAATACTGACATAAGGACAGGAGCTGAATGCCTGTAACTATTCTTGCGCTGTTAACACCGCTAGTTATTTTCGTGTTCGCCGTTGTTTCTCTACAAGTGTGTTTGTTTGGACTGCATATCATTTGCAATAAACGTTTTTAATGCTAGCTAGCTGGAGACATTTATAACTGTTACTTAGGGCTCGGAAACGACTGTTATTGGATTATTGTCTATATCAACCTGTTAAATAATAGGTGTAATCTGTTAGGTCTATCTGTAGATAGGTCAACTTAAAGATAAGCTAGTTACAAATTTATACATGTGATTTGTTTTTTTAAAAAGTGTTGTCGGTTTCCCTGGTTTTAATATGGAGCACCAATGCAGATTTTCACATAAAAGACATTTTCACATATTTTGGCAGAAAGGCAGAATGTTTCACTGTAAAATCTTGGAAATGATCTGAAATCTATAAATCATAATCTCTCGCTGCTGTATAGCAGACATTTCCCCCGTGTTTTTTGTTTTTGTTATCCTTGACTGATTTGCTGAAGAGAGCTGCACCCACGTCTGCTGAAACCGTCAGCTACGGTCACCCACAGAGACTGAGGTAAGGACACACCTAAGCTCCGCGTCGGGCTAAAGGTTTTTATGCACTCAGCAATCATGTTTATCGTTCACCTTTCCCACAGTTTCTTCTATTGATCAGGTCCACAGTGTCCCACTTTTCTGCTCTCCATGTGTAATAGCAAGTGGTGCCACAGTGCCATTGGCTCAAAAGGCAAGGCAAGCTTTTTTATTTTTTTATTTTTTTCAATTTGGCAGGTATACTTTGGATAATGACCTGCTGACCCCGGAACAGCGGCTCTTCTATGAGGAAAATGGCTTCCTTCTCATCAGAAATCTGGTGTCCAAGCAGGACATCGACAGGTTCAGGTAACATCAGACACTTGGCAATAAATAATAAATGAAATAAGTACTTTTTAAAAAGCACAAACACATAAAATAATTATTTTTACTTGAATAGGTTACAGTTCAAAATATTGATTATTTATTTTATGCCAGCCTTTGGCAGATCCCCCATCATTTCAATCAGTTTTAGCTTTCATCCCCTTTGAGCTAGCTTTCTTCTGATTGGCTGGCCCTCGTACAGAAGGTAGACAAGGATACCTGATCTTTCATAAGCAGGAAAACTAAATATTTACAGCGGTCCAAAGGCTGATCGTTTTATCTCTTGGAGATTATTCATACATGCACTGTACTCAGTATGTGAAAGTTTGGCCATAGGAAAATCTACCAATTTTACAGTGACTGTTTAAGGAACACTTTAATCAGAGTGTAGAATCAAGTCAGTTAAACTTATGGGATATTGATCTGGTCATTTAATTAGCAGAGGGGTTGTTATTCCATTTCAGCTGTTTTGGTGTTAATGAAATTAACAACAGGTGTACTAGAGGAGCAACAGTGAGACAACTCCCAAAACAGGCACAGTTTTACAGCTGGAGGACAGTGACATTTTACCTGCTCATCTGACTGTTTTTATTACACTAGTTTTGCATTTGGCTAGGGTCAGTGTCACTACTGGCAGCATGAGGGGAGACCCTACAGATCTTGCATAGGTAGTTTAACTCCTCCAAGATGGAACATCAATACATGCCATTGCCTGAAGTTTTGCAGTCCAGTACAGTCTCAAGATCATGGTAGAGATTTCAACAGACAGACAGTTACTCTAGGAGAGCTGGACAGGGCTGTAGAAGGTCCTTAACCCATCAGCAGGACCAGTATCTGCTCATTGTCTGCAAGGAAGAACAGGTTGAGCACTCCCAGAGCCACAAATGACCTCCAGCTGTTTACTGGTGTGAATGTCTCTGACTAAAGTATCAGAAATGTGACTTTATGAGGGCGGACCAATGTCCTCTAGTGGGCCCTGCACTCACTGCTCACTGCTTGGCATTTGTCATAAGATACCAGAATTGTCAGGTCCACCACTGGCACCCTTTTTTTTCACAGAGGAGAGCAGGTTCACTCTGAGCACATGTGACAGACGTGAAAGGCTCTGGCGAATCCGTGAAGAACATTACGCTGCCTGTAACATTGTTTAGCATGACCGGTTTGGTGGTGAGTCAGTAATAGTCTTTGGAGGCAAATCCATGAAGGGACACAGACCTACAGGCTTGGCAACAGCATCCTTGAAATCCTTGGACTCAGTCTCAGACCCTACATTGGTGCAGCAAGTCCTGGGTTTGTCCTGGTGAATGACAGTGCACAGCTTCATGTGGTGAGAGTGCACAGTCAGTTCCTGGAGGATGTAGTAGTTGATGCCATTGACTGACCTCCATACTCACCTTACCTAAACCTAACAGAACATCTGTGAGACATGTTTCCGTCCTGACTGTTGTGTGTGTGTGTTTTGGTGCCTCCTTCAGGGGGGAGTTTGAACGGATCTGTCGACAGGAAATAAAGGTTCCCGGTCTGGTGGTGATGAGAGACGTGGCTATAGCAAAGTCCGAGTTTGTCCCACATCAGAGAGCTGTCTCAAAAGTGCAGGACTTTCAGGAGGATCCTGAGCTGTTCCGGTACTGCTCTCTACCAAAGGTACTGGAACGCCACATACAAACAAAGACAATACACACAGCAGTAGGGTTTTTCGTAGGGCTGGGCCATATTATACCCTTTACAGTAATACCGGTACAATGTTATGCAACAATAAGAAAATAAAATATTGCAATAGAATATGGGTAAAACGCGCATGCGCAGTGCCTTTGTTTTCATATGCACATGGCCGAAAAAGCATGGCGGCAACGGAGAATGAGGCATCCATGAAAGCAGAATTTATTGAATTTAACAGAGTTAGAAATTAGCGGAAGTTAGCTCACTAGTTTCGCTAGTTACCTAAACATGATATAGCATGTTCTGACTGAGAGATTTCTGAAAAAATTAAAACGTACAGCTCTGCTATCACTTCCAACATAAATGAGGACAGAAAACTAAACAGCAGTGACATTTGTAGTGACACAGCTATGTTAGCATAACATAACCACTGAAACTGGAGGATGGACGCTAAGTTTTTTTCCACTCGATAAAAGTTAACGTGAAGGTTCCTGATGGTTAGGGACAAATGCAATCGCATGGCAGGATGCTCTAAATCAGGGGTGGGCAATTCCAGGCCCCGAGGGCTGGTGTCCTGCAGGTTTTAGATCTCACCTTGGATCAACACACCTGAATCAGATGATTAGTTCATTACCAGGCCTCTGGAGAACTTCAGGACATGTTGAGGAGCTAATTTAGCCATTTAAATCAGCTGTGTTGGTTCAAGGACACATCTAAAACCTGCAGGGACACCGGCCCTCGGGACCTGGAATTGCCCACCCCTGCTCTAAATGGACCAAACTTCAGTCAGGAAAACAACTGAGATAATCCATCCACAATACGAGGTTAGTCATTAATATACTGCAACAACATGGGAATAGAGCAGCTGCCAGAGAGTTCAATGAATCAATGGTACGGAAGTGGGGGAAGCAAGAAGTTGGATAAATCTGACTGTTTTGTCAAAGGATGGTTGTTTTTTCTGTGTTAATTGCCAAATTAATTCTGATAAAAAGGGTTTGGTGCCTCACAGAGGTGCTATCAGTAATCACACAGGTGATAAAGCAGAAAACATTACATGGACTTCAATCATTAATCTGGATGTCTAAATGTTTTTCACAAACAAAAAAATGAATAGGCATTGAATTTGTTTCTTTTGATAAACAATGAAATAAGTCAAGCCTGAAGACTATCAGAACAAAAATTTTTGCTTTTCTTTATCAGATCCTGAAGTATGTTGAGTGTTTCATTGGACCGAACATCATGGCAATGCACACAATGCTGATCAACAAACCTCCTGATGCAGGTATTTCAATTCTCACTAAAATGTTTGGCCCACAAAGTCACAAATACTTAATACTTATTTGGATGCTGCGTACTTCTTGGGTTTACTCTTAAACTCAGTATTTTTAGGTACGTGACTCTTTTTAGGACAAGTATTGTGCAGATAAATAATAACCAATGTAATAACTGGACGTGTCCCTTAGTTTTGTCTCCCTCTTGTGGCAGTGATCATAATTACATCAACACTCTTGATGTGTGCTTGATTGTTATTAGCTTTTCTTTTTAGACTGTGCTAGTAATCTTCCCTCTGAACGGCCAGTTCTTTATCTATCTGAAGCATCAATCCATTTCTTAAGCTCAAACATAACATAGAGTATCTTTAAGGTGTGATTTGTGTGAAGAAAATAAAATGAAAACGAGTTTGGGACCGTAATGTCTAACGTGTCTTCTGTCATTCCAGGTAAGAAGACGTCCCGTCACCCGATGCATCAGGATCTGCATTACTTTCCCTTTCGACCAGTCGATCGGATCGTCTGTGCGTGGACAGCTATGGAGACTGTGAACAGACAGAACGGCTGCCTGGTCGTCCTGCCAGGATCACACAAGGGCACGCTGCAGGAACATGACTATCCTGAGTGGGAGGTACACACAACACTGTAACAGCTACAGTCATGCCTGCTAGGATGTACACACACAGAGTGTTTAAATAATTGCATGTGTCCTCAGGGCGGGGTGAACAAGATGTACCATGGAGTCCGAGACTATGACCCGGAGCACCCCAGGGTGCACCTAGAAATGGAAAAGGGTGACACAGTCTTCTTCCACCCACTGCTCATCCACGGATCTGGCATGAACCAGACACAGGGCTTCCGCAAGGTACTGCATTACCCAGAGTCCACCTGAGATCCTGATATTTTCTAATGCAAATTAGCTCCATACAACCACATGATTATTTGTGGTATTTCTTTTTGCATACGAGTAATGAGGTGTGATATCTGTGTGTGTTTTCACAGGCCATCTCCTGCCACTATGCCAGCGGTGATTGCTATTACATTGACGTGAAAGGAACCACACAGGAAAACCTAGAGAAAGAGGTGAAGGAGATCATAGTGAGGAGGCACGCTGTTGGTGATGAACTCACTTTCAAGGTCAGACACGTACATCCAAGCTTCATTTATCTTATTCTTTCCATTATTACTTTTTGATTAAAAGGAGGTGCTGTGGTCATGTAGTCCATGCAAGGCTACTTCAAAATAAAATCTTTTGAAATCAACGTTTCACATTTGTAATCAGCCTTTTTGTAGTCTGCCACATATCATCAATGTTTGTACATATGCACGTAATGATCGCCTGAGCTTTATTCAAACGTCTTAACTTAATGATTTTAATCTATTTATAAAAAGTTAAAATTACAGTGGCATCGTTAGGTAACAACATCCCTGGTCTGTCTCGTTATCGTTTACAAGCCCCCGTTATAAGATCCTGTTATGGGCTACATTTACCTCGAGGTCAGCCTCTGCTTAGCATGTGTGCCAGGAAGCGTGCAACCTGGCGTGTCATTATATATATAAAACAGAAACTGAGCGCAGCAAGATACTCAGTTAATGCATCTTTAGAATGAAGTGTGGCTTAGTGGATGTAATTGCCCTAAACGAGAAAACAACCTGAGAATAAAGACTGTGTAGAAACTTTCCTGCTGAAATTGAATTAAAGTCACATTCTTCCCATTATATGAACAAAACACCCGACAGACATTTCAGGAAGTTGGCAACAGAGTCAGACAGAATACAACACATTGGTTTTACTTTATGTAAACACAAAGATAAAAAACATCAAACCTGGCTTACATGTAACCACCATCTGCTAAACCTTTCAAACACGGCTTAAATAAGATTGCTATTATTATGAGCTGGCTCATAATGAGCAGCTGATGTCTGATGAAAAGCTAAAGGAATTTCTGTTCCTGTAAACTCCAAAATTTGCTATTAGAATAACATTAAAACAGAGGAAAATAAAAGGGATTTGTTTTTGTGGCTAACCTCTCCTTCAAATCCGTCTCTCTCACAGGACACCTGGGCAATTCGGGGTCGTCTGGTGCAGGGAGAGAGGATTTCGATGTGAAGACGCTTCTGCGGGGTGATGAAACTGAGCTCAAACTTCGCCATCTCAGCACAGCGGCTGAATGAGAAGCAACAGGCTTTGGATCACTGCAGCAAAGTTTTCGGGTTTTTCTGCTGAGGGCTCTGCAAGGGCTTCAAACAACTCTTATCTAATTTATGCGAAAACAGTCACTGATTTTCTTTCACCTAAATGCACTGGATTAGTCTGCATATAATTCAACATTTAACAGTGTTTTACTGCACAGAGATCCTTCTAAAATCCATCTGTAAAGTTGTTTAGCCAAGTGGGAAAAAAAGAAGACATTAATTACACAAATGAGGATTCTAAATAATAATTGATTTTTGCATAAAGAAAACCGAGTGTGTTACGAGTGACAGAGTGTGAAGTTCAAAAAGGGATTAAGTGGAAAGAAAGATTAATGAAAGTGTTTAAGTGATGTTGCACTTGTGAATTGACACTAACAGAGGCCTTAATCTTGCGGCATTCTGCCTTGTAAATTAATGAGAATGTTTATTTTTGCATCTTTAATGGCATTTTTAATCTTTCAACAGGAGTTTTTGAGCTTCATGTAATAAATGTAGTGTATTTTGCTAATATTAGCAATAAAACTCAGAATTGACTGCTATATAAACAGACTGTGGTTTTGAGTTTCATACACAGAAAGTTTGGGGTTTGTAATAATTTAAGTTCCAGTGACTGGATTAAACCGGACGGTAATCATCCACTCACTCCTACAAAATAGAACTTTCTCTGTTGAGCGCACAAGAAACTTAACTCGAATTCAAGAGGAGAGTCATTTGAGGTGGTTTGTTTTTATCTGATAGTCCCTGTCTGTGTGGAGCTTGCAAGTTCTCCCTGTTCCTGTGTGTGTTGTCTCCTGGTACTCTGGCTTCCTCTCACAGTCCAGATAAATGCTTGTTAGGTTAATTGATTTTAAATTTCTGTGGGTGTTATTGTGTCTGTGCACTTATACTGGTGACCTGTCTAGGGCGTATCCCACCCTTTGCCCTATGATAACTGTGATAGGCTCCAACCCACCCTGAATTAGATAAGTGCTTCTTTTTATGTTCCTGTTATCGCAGTTGCTGTTTTGTCCAGCGGTGAGGCTAATTCAGACTCATTTGCCTGAATCTGTATGACCTTCTAGTTACACAATATTCATAAGCAGCGAAAGACAGTGACATGGCTTTAGTAAAGTCTCCACATAGTGAGAGACTCCAAGTCGTACTAGCTTCTGGAGATCCTGTGTGAAATGTGGAGGTCAAGCAATGACACTGATACCTGAAAACAGAATGGCTCCAAAACACAAGGCATCAAGGAAAAACATATCACGGTCACCAGATTCTTACCTGCAACCTTCTGGTTGTACCTAGGAGAGTGTGATTTGCTTTGAAGATTTAATATGAAGAGTTACGTATAGCCAAACAGGTCTGGTAAACAAGCTGCTCAAGAACTATGTCACTTTGTTGTTGAGGCCTATCTGTTGTGGAGTTAGGCAGCACACCACAAATGTGAGCATCAGCATTTGAACCTGATATAGTTGGATGAAAAGCAGTGCAAGGTAATTAGTAACTGCTTGCCCTCCACTGGAAGAAAGAAAAAGGTTTTGTGAGGCCAGATCTGAAAGTTTTAACTTTGAAAATGGGAGGAAACAGAGTTGTAAAACACTGATGAACTTCTCTGTTTAACATTGAATTAAAGTCAAAGTGGCTGGCACTTGATGATAGTGGCAGTCATATGACTGGAAAAATTAATTAGTTGTTTTTAAAAGCAGCACTGCTAAGAGTGAGTCGACGTGGTTACATTTCAACAAAGCCTTTGTTCAAAAGCATGAACTTTGAGACCGTCATGGTCACTAAAAGCAAGCCTAGAAAAACATATATGTTACATAAGTACATGTTGTCATGCGGAGGAAAATGCAAAAGAGGACACTTAAACCATACCAGCATAAGCACTTTGCAATCATTGCATCCGGTTTTTCTTTTTTCTTTCCCCCTTTCTCTCACCCTCTCTCTCGCACTTTTTCCCCCCTTCACTCCGCACGCGAGCCTTGTGCTTTACGCTGGGATGAGGGGGGAGGGGCGGTAGTTACACTCAGTAGCACAGGAACAGAGCGGGAGGGAGAGAGAGAGAAAGAGAGCCAGGGACAACAACGTCACATTAGAAAGGTATAGTAATCATCCACAACTATTTTCAGTTGCGGATGATAAAGGATTCAGAAAGTTTATTCATGCAGGCCCATATGACAGAGAATGTGCATCTTCTTTTTGTTTTCATATTTTAATTTATATTTAATTGTGTTGTGGTTTGCAGTGTTTTGTGTTGTTTCACTTAAAATTTGTTTAAAAGGAAAAAGCTGAAAATTTAAATAGTTAAAAGTTGAAATGTAAATAGTTGGTTTTTGTATTATATGATTTATTTATTACATTTTATGTGGAGTGAATAAATAAAAGTATATTTACAGTGGCCCCTAGCGACAAAGAACGTACAAACTCCAAAACACGTACAAACTCCAAAACACATACAAAACACAACTGCTCCAGGATGCTAGGCGCAGTGTTGAGCTTTTGTTACCTAGTGGTTACACAAGCCAGGAAGTACCAACGACCGGATTTGGTGTGTGGTAGTAACAGGTAAATGAACTTCTTTTTTTTTTTTTTTTTGAATATATATGAGTGCTTGTGTATAAATACACAAACAATACACATATGCTTTCAATTATGTAATTTAAGTGATCTAGGTAGCTCTGTTAAGGAAGTTCAGTTAACGCTAGAAATGTGTTTTGGAGTTTGTACTTGCTTTGTCTCTTGGGGCCACCGCATATATTCATATATAAACATATATAAATAAAACCACGAGTTTTTTTTACATTAGTAATTCCTTTTGTGCGTAATTTTTTTATTGTTGTTAAACAGCTTCATGCTTTGAGCCACAACTGAGCCCAATCAAGGCCTTATTTTAGATTCATTGGAGCCCTAACATTCGTGAACGTGGGAATCAAAACTCTTCCTGCAAGTCAGTTGCCCTTTGTTTCTCTAGGTGGATGAGTTCATACAGCCTCTGCTTTTCCTACAGATAACTGTGTTTGTAGTTTAAGGAGCTTGTAGCAAAACGTAAATACTGAAATTTTCTATAAATCATATGAAATAAAGCATAATAGACTTTTTTTAAATGGCACTTTTATAACTGTTGTCTTAACAAACCACCCACTGTGCATTTTTCTCTTTCTATGTACTGCAGAGGAATGGTTTATTTCAGGAGCTTCATTCAGGTTTCAGAATGCATCACAGTACAGAAACAGCCTTAGTGAAGGTTACAAATGATCTTCTTATAGCCTTTGATAGTCGAGTCATCTCTGTGTTTGTCCTGCTAGGGCCAATACTGCTGACCATAATATTTTATTACAGTGATTAGAGCATGCTGTAGGTATGTGCTGCAGTGGTTTGAATCATATATATCTAATAGACTCCAATTTGTTCATGTAAATGGACACACTAAGGTTAATTATGGAGTTCCACAGGGTTCAGTGCTAGAACCAATTCTGTTTACATTATACATGCTTCCCTTAGACAGTATCATCAGAAGGTATAGCATACATTTTCACTGCTATGCAGATGACACCCAACTTTATCTTTCCATGAAGCCAGATAACACACACCAATTAGTTAAACTGCAGAAATGTCTTAAAGACATAAAGACCTGGAAAATTTGGTTCTCTAGTAACACTGTGAGGAATCTTTGAGTTGTTTTTGACCAGAAGGTCTTAAATAATCATGCCCCATCTTGTCTTACAGACCTCATAGTACTGTATCACCCAAATAGAGCACTTTGCTCTCATACTGCTGGCTTACTTGTAGTAAGCCGGGCTACTGAAGCTACTGAAAAGTAGAATGAGAGGCAGAATCTTTCAGTCCCCTCTTCTGTGGAACCAGCTCTTAGTTTAGATTCAGGAGACAGACAGCCTCTTTACTTTAAAACTGTGGTAAAAACTTATCGTTAGAGCTGGATCAGGTGACCCTGAATCCCCTCTTAGTTATGCTGCAAAAGGCTTAACCACTGTTTCCCTCCCCACTCTCACCAAGTAATAACCAAGGGGGTTATCTGATTGCTAAGGTTTTCTCTATATTATTGTAGGTCCTTTACGTTACAATATAAAGCTGATTGAAGTGACTGCTGTTGTGATTTGGCGCTATATAAACAGGAACAGAAACTCTGCCTCTATAAAATGTTCCTTTTATACCCATCATGACTATCCCATTTTAAACATTTGTTTTTTGTGTACTACTGTGAATAAAATATGGGTTTATGAGATCCACAAGTCATTGCATTCTGTTTTTACATCTCATCCCAACTTTTTTGGAATTGTGGTTATATAAAACATGGCCAAATAAAAAAGCTCAGGGTTCACCCTGCTTAATGATCCTTTTTCCTATTTTTTTGGCTCTGTATGATGTCAACAAAAACAAATATCTCTAATATGCTCGCCTCAGGTACATGAATCTGGCGGCAAAACATGTGAGCGTACTGCAACAGGGTCAAAGAATGAACATGTGGAGATAGAAATGAGAATAATAGTTCCTCTTTAAATTTTGAGTTGCAATTTAAATTGGTCTCTGCAGATTTTACCCTGGAGTGTTTGTGATCTGAAATTTCCTTTGAAGGAAACTCAACAGTCCTACTCAGAAAACATTAAACAGAAAATGAGCCAGAAGTCAGAACCTGTTTGCAAGACACACATAGTTACAGATGCATACGCAGCATGTGTGTGCATGTGTAAATATGGGTTATATATATGCATATGCATATACCAGTGATGGGATTTCCAGCTCTTTTTAGAGAACCGGCTCTTTTGGCTCGGCTCACTAAAAAGAGCCAGCTCTTTCGGCTCCCAACTGGCTCTTCAGGTTGTTTTGTTGCTTTAATTAATATATTATTAAGGTAAGGGATATTCCTATGGAACAAAGCTTGTGTTTCTGGCTCCCAGTTTTATTATTTAACATCTTCCAGCAGTCACAAAAGTAGCTGGTTTTCTCTGGCTTTTCCTCGGGTTATGTTCCATCCCAACTCCCTCTTTGAAAACTGTGAAGTGATGAGGATTCCATTCACACACTTTAATCAGTGGTATTTACACTGAGTCAGATGATTGTTTTTTTTCCTAATGTGAAAGTAGTTGTTTGCCAAATCTACACACATTGATCACCAACACCAGAGGTTCTACTGATGTATGCAACAGTTTAGCATCTTTTTGATTTCTGCAGCTCTGGGGCAGTTTAGCCTTCCTGCTGCCATCAACATTGTTTCTAACCACAGCAGGCAGTTAGCTGCAGAAATTAAAAGCCCAACGTTAGCCACAAAGTTAGCAGTTACTAGCTCCTTTGTGAGATCGGAAAATCAGTATGTGCTGCAAACAACGCAAAGTGGGCAAAACAGAAGTAGGTTTCATAATTTAATTCAGAGATAAAAAAGGATTTACCCACAAAATGCAAGGACTGAATATGCATTATGTGCAGGGCAAAAAACTTTCAGGCACTTCAGAAACTTGCACTGTTGTCCATCGGGAAGGCTTGTGATTGGTTCCAGCAGGCTGACGTGTCTTAAATAACTGTCTTCAGTGAGGGGAAAGTTGCCTCCTGCAGCAGATCTGTACTTTAATGTGCAAAAATGACAACAACACTGCCTGCCAACTACATTAAAAAACCTTTGAAAATGGTATGAGGAGTTTAGTTCAGTTTTAAATGCAAAGGATGGTCACATCAAAAAAGGATTATGATTTTAATTTTCATTTTGTATTAAAAGTATTTTTTAATCTTGATTTCTATTTAGCTGTTCTCTTCTTTTTAGTTCATCTCTCCTCTTTCCCTCCTTGCTTTCTCCGTCATCTCCTCCCCTGGGGAACTGAAATTCCAGCATCTTCCCTCCCTCTGTAAAGCTTCACCTCCTCCTTTCTCCTCCCACTCTCTTCCTCCCTCCACACCTCTCTCTCATCTTCCCTGCTTCATCCTTCTATCCTCACTCACTTGAACTCTGTTAGGTGTGCTGTGAAGTCCAGTGGAGCTTCTGCCTTTTACCTTCAAGATGTCCTGGGCTCGAGTCTTTGTCTTGTCTGTTCTCACCACCCTCTTTGTCATTACCTGTGAGTACCTTGTCTTGGTAGGTGGGGAAAAGAGTGGGGGGAGTGGAAGAGTAACTTTTGGATTCAACATCTTCAGGGTAGAAAAAACAAGAGTAGCTTTGAGGGTACAAAGCACTGATGCATTGTGTTGGGTTGACTGGGGAACAATTTTAAAATATTAAAAATATATATTTTTAATGTATTTTTATTTCTATTTATTTTTTTATTTTTTAATATTTTCTCAGTTGGGACAGGCAAGTATGTATGGTTAAATGCTTAGGTTTGGCACCCAAGGTAAAAAAAAAAAAAGAGTTTTCTTCCATTTGGCCCCTTTGTGATGGCTGAGGACACAGTGAGGCATGATTTTTATGAGACCAATCACTGAAAAATGTGGTGTGGCTTAGATGCGTATAATAAGAAACTGATCTAATGTGAAGCAAGCTACACTAAACTACAGCACAGAGGAAGACATGACAAATTTGTGAAATGGAATTTTGATTCAAAATCTACATAGTTTGTTTTTTTACACTCAGTGCTGCACAAAACTGCCTCATGGAAACACTTATATTTTTTTATATGTCAGGTCCTTCGTTAGTTTTGTGCCCCCGGCTATCCACCAGTAAGCTTTTGTTCAAGGAGTACTCACAGTGGAGGGGCTGTATTTGAAGCTGTATTTAAAGATTTGCAGTTAAAGACTTAGAGAATGAAAAGCTCTTCCACATGAAGTGAATATATAACACACACACATATATATATATATGTGTGTGTGTGTGTGTGTATATATATATATACACATATGTATATATATACACACACACACACACACACACATATATATATATATATATACACACATATATATATATACACACATATATATATATATAGAGAGAGAGAGAGAAAGAGAGAGAAGAGAGAGAGAGAGAGAGAGAGATATGAGATAAAATATTTTCCCCTCACCTTTAGTTTTCAGCCTGGTGGAAGGTGCAGCAGTACGGGATGACTCAAAAGCATCAGATGCTAAAGGTATGACTTTTTATCCTTCAAGCTACTTCCAGTAAATTATTCTTTACATTTCTGCTCATGCAGCTGTGAACTTATGACCTCTGACCTTTAGGTGCTGCACAGCAGGTTTTTATGCCCGAGTCAGACGCCTCCAACTTTTTCAAACGCCGCAATCGGCGCTCAGTCCGATACTACGAGTTCCTAGGTATGCTGCACACCATATATTTTACACATCCACTTTAAAACAAAGGCTAGCCACCAAGAGGAAATTGTTTAGGGCTGTCTGCATGTTGTTTTGTAGTCATTTTGGAGGAAGAATGGCTATTTCTGAAAAGCTGAAGAATTGACTGCCTTTGCGCTGTTTGGCTGGTGTGGTCTGGGAGTGGGGAGTGTGTTGATTTATATTCAGTGCTACATGTGGTTTAGTTCTCCTTGGCCCTGCTTTAGTCGCTGATGTGGCCACACTCAATTATGGCACGTTCCATAGATATTCTTTGTGTGACTGTTGGCTTATTCGTTTGTGGTTGGGATTGGAGATGACACAGTTTGTTTTGGCTGCAAGCTGGGACACTTAAAGAGAGTGATACAAACTCAGGCAGGTGTTCCATGCAGAAGCATCTTTCAAATCTAGGTCTCTCACAGACACACACACAAACTGGAGGCTGCAGAAGGAGTCACAGGGTACTCTGGAGCAGGCTCATTCTCTAAGTTTCTTGGTACAGTAAGCTCATTCTTTCATTCTGAGAATTAGTACAATAAACATCATTCACACACCTTAAAACTAACTAAACAGAAACACATTCACTTGCACAAAAGCTCTGAAACCATCAGTCCAACCCAGAAGTTTTTCTTTGTTGATTTATATGTTTTATACTGGAAAAAACTATCAGAGAAGTATGCATGTCCCTGGGCAGACATCCAGAGACAGGCTGTTTTTCATGACACTTTTTCCCACCCATCGTAGCAGTAACAGACAAACAACCTTTTCTTGGAAAAAAGGTTGATATTGTTACTTGCCAGGTTAGTCAATTTGAACCCTAGTCAGCTATGTGTGTGTGTGTAAAGGACTTTTCTTTGGAGAGAAAAGTAAAGGTGGATGCACAACAACCAATTACAGAGGAAAGATTTTATTGAAAGGAAGAAGTCTCTGTGCTCAAAATTACTTAAAAGGCAAAAATTGATTGTTTTATGTATAATATTTCCAACAGATGTTGGATGACTGCTTAACCAGAGCAGCTGTCTGTAGCATTCTACTATTCTTTTCCCTTTCCCCATTTTTGTTTTTCCATTTTTAAATCTGTTAGAGAATACAAGAGGACATTAGACTTTGTTGTCTTAGCGGTATGTTTTTTATGTTTATTATGCTGGAATATCCAGCCATGACCCATCTTCATTTTTCTGGCTGAGGGAAGAAGACTCTTATCCAAGATTTTACTGTACATGGCCCCATCCATTGGCACCTCAATGCAGTGTCATGTAGTCTTAGCAGAAAACCCCCAAAGCATAATAATCCACCTCCGTGCTTGACTTTAGGTCATACTCAGCATTTTCCCTCTCACAGATATGGCAGGTGGAGCTAATGCCAAAGAGCTCGATTTTGGTTTCATCTGACCACAGCACTTTTCCCAAAACTTTCTCTGAAAAATTTAGATGTTCACTGGCAAACTTAACAAAGGCCTTTATCTGTACCTTCTTGAGCTGGGCGCACTGCAAGATTTCAGTCCATTATGGTGTAGTGTGTTACCAATGGTGTTTTTTGTGACTGGTCCCAACTGCCTTCAGATCTTTTGGAAGCTCCCCCATATAGTTTTACGCTGATCCACAAACTTTCTAATGATCATCTTCACCCAATGTAGGATTTTGCATGGAGCTCCAGACCAAGAGTGACTGATGGCCATTTATATTTCATCCATCTCCAAATAATCGCACAAACAGTTGTCACCTTTTCATCAAGCTTTTTGCTGATGGTCTTGTAGCCCATTGCAGCCTTTTGCAGGTCCATGTCCCTTAACAGCTTTTTGGTCTTGCACATGTTGGTGGAGAAGGAACTGATTCTGTGGACAGGTGTAATTGATTGACTGATTGTGGTCTATTTGGGAAATGGGCAAGCAGCAGCCTATCGGTGTCTCTCCATTAAAATGGAACTACTAAAAAAGTCTCTTCATTTCTTCTTAAGTGAGAAAACTTCAAATACAAATTCAGCAAGGCATCAAATATAATTATTTCCCACACTGCAGCTACGGTTGACCTACAGGCACTATGTATGGATTAGAAGTCTTATCTAATCCATAAAGAGCCTACCCTGTACCTGTGCCTGGGATAATGTTCACACAATATTTTAGATGTTTATCCCAATTAGAAGGTAAATAATGGAATAAAATGATTAATCAAAAATGAATAAAAAAGAAAGGTTACAGTAGAATCAGACCATGGAAGTAAAAACTACTAAAACAGTTTTGAACATGTGAAAAAATACAACCTTCTATTTTGACTATTTTGTGAGCAAATAACTCTTTCCATCACCAACAGCTGAGCAGAGGGTGAAAATGGCAGCCGATGAGCGCAGGAGGGAGTACAATGAGGAACAAAGGAACGAATATGAGAACTATGTTGAGGAGGACCGAGACGGTAAGACCTGAATTAACCTGGTTTCTTTAAAGCAGGTTCCTGTGCTCTCCAATTTAACACCATGAAACAAAAATTAAGTTACGGCATCTGGCGATTCTATGACTCCTACTATTAGATATGTTCCCTCAAGTCTACATTTTGCTGAGATTGCACAACAGCACATCAAATTAGGAAATACACAGCAGGGGAAAACATTTTCCTATTATCCTGTTTATAGCGCTAATGAAAACAGGAAAGGAATTTTCAATTAAATACCAAATGCTTACTTAAAGTCATTGTTTCTGTGTGCTGAAGGTGAAATCATCAAAACACAAGTAAAAAAAATGCAAGAACAAATAATCATGAATCATTGTCACTGATTTAACAGAAATAGTAATGGAAACATCAATCTGCTTTGAGACCCCTAATGAAGCACTATAACAGAAAAGATAGGCGATATTGCAACAGCCAACTTGAGCTCACTCTTACAGGAAACTGACAATTACTTGAATGTTAGTCACCATGAGAGGCCTCAGTCGAGACCACACTGAGGGACAAAGATTAAGTTTGGATCTTCTGGCACCCACGAGCCGTTGAACCACAGCACAGTGCTTGAGACTCCACACCAAATCAAAGTGTCTATTTGTGGTTGATCCCAAGCTGACAATCTTCCCTGTGGTCGTCTGTCACTTGTGATATAGCTGCATTCACAGTTTCTAAACTAAGAACTGCTAACCATAAAGATGGGACTGGGTTTTATTTGTGAGAGACGGTGTTTGCATGGTTTGGGTCAACAAGTTCTAAAGATAAACAAGGTCTCAACCGAATGCCAACACAGAATTCGTATTTTCATGTCTCGGTCCATTTTTATCACTTTATGCTGCATTTAAAATCAAGTTGGTGAACCATAAAGAATGGAAGAAATATTGCGATACCAAACTTTGAATAATACCTGAATTACTCTGAAGTGAGCACATACATTGCTTTGCTATGGGGCCAACAAATTCTCTATACTGTGCAAAAGATGAGCTATAGTTAATTATGTTATTATTATCAAGTTAGTGTGATTTACTTTTCGCAGCAAGGGTTTCATAAAATTTCACTTTTTGATAGATTTATTGTTAGCTTCTGAAAGCAGTTGAGATTATAGTTAAGAAGAATCAATTGCCTAACTCAGGAATGCAACTTAGAGGTAGCATAAATGTTTTTTACCCCTCACCCATATTAAGCTGATAGCGTATTGTTGTAGTCGTCGTGGGTGGGCGGTGTCTACTCCCAAATTTGTTAATGCAATAACTTGAGAGCAAGCCATCATCGGAGTTTCAAATTGATACCATAGGTGCGCCTAGCATACTAAAAATCTCCGCTGAGTTTAAGAGGTCAGGTTTTCTGAAAATCTTGGGAATGTGGTAACTGGGAAAAAAGCAATGTAGGAATTTTAAAATTCATACCATAGGCGCATCTACTAGGAGGCTAAGGCATAGCAGTCACCAGTATTTGTCCTCATTGTAAATAGGGTCTGTAAAAACTCAGCTTTGCTAACACTAGCCTAGCTAGCTAAGAATTTAAGGCACTGCTAATAATGAAAAGCATTATACTTTAGAGTCACATTTCAGGCTATGTATGGAATATTTCAGTTCTTTTTGTATATGCTAATAGACAGTGGATAGATTGAAACAACCTCCTCTTTATATGACCCACTACAGTCACCTCCACCTGATAGCATCTACTCATCGGTTTTGTTTGATGAACTGCTTCCCGCCAGTACAAAAATAAAATGAGGTGTAAGAGTGAGGATTAAAGTATAGCATTAAAATTGTATGTTGGAAAAAGTTTGCACAGTATTCTGATAAGTCTTGAGCCACCTCAGAAAATAGGAAACAGGTGTAACAAATTATTGAACGTGTAAAAGGAAATGCGCTTTATAGAAGGTAAAAACAGTTTGTCTAACAATTCTAACAGGCTTAAAAATCAATATTTAATGTGACCACCTTTATTCTTTAGTTTAGCCTGAACGCTCTTTGCCAGCTTTCCTGTAACGTCTTATAGTAGTCTTCGGAAATAGTTCTCCAGGCATCTTAAAAGATCTTCCAAAGCTCTGTGTATTTTGGATGTTGGCTGCCTCTTGTTCCATTTGCTGTCAAGATTATCCCACACTGCTTCCTTATCAAGGTCTGAGCTCTGGGAAGGCCAGTTATGATTGATTGTGTTCCCCCATGTAAAATGCAGCCACAAACCATGACTCTGCCGCCATCGTCTTTTACAAATGACTGTTACATATCTCTCCTGACAACAATCCAATTTGGTTTTATTTATATAGCATGATATAGGAAGAACCCTCTGTCAGAGTTGGGACTCAGAGAGGATATCCATGTTCCGCATCAGTTTGCAGTCTAAATTCTACAGACCTGTTGCATCTGATTTTCTTGCCCCAGTGGTTGTGTATTCCTTTCATCAGTCTTTTCCTTCCACAACACCCATGCCAGGCTACAATGTTCCCTATTGTTTTATGGTGTCAATCGCTAGTTCAAACTCGTTTTTTATTTTGTAAACTACAGTAGAGCAGGAATACAATGTGATTATGAATACTGTGCTGTCACAGTGGCTTTCAACATATTTTACATATAGTTTGTTATATGCTTGCTTATTGCATTGCCTTAATTATGATTTTCTTTCTTTTTCCATCTACAGAGGTTAATGAGAGGTCAAGAGAGACAAATGAGCAGTTGCGTGAGTTTCATTACGATGGTCTCTCTCCTCGCTACTACTGGTTCCACTAAGCATCCTCAATCACAGAGAGCTGGGCAACAGCAGCTCTCACTGCCACAACCTTTACCCCGTACTGAAGGTGACAGCCCGACTCTGAGTGCAAGTGGTTTCTGTATTTGTCCCACTTTAATCTACACCTTTTTCTCAACCTGATTTCTGTATACAACTTAAAGAGTGCAATATATGTCTTCATTGTTAAACTGTAAGGATCAACTTTTGTACTGTTGGGCAGAAATTTTGCATGCTTTTTTGGGTTTTTTTATATGTACATTGAAGCTATATAATGTCGTTTCAGCCTGACGTGCTGTATTAGCGGCAAGAAACCAACCTTTTATACACAAATGGTTTTGCCAGATAAGAGTTGTAGCTTAATTTTTCCAACAAACTGTCCTTCATATCCAAGTCACAATGACAAATAAAGATGAATTTCCAATGATGTGCTTTTCCTCACACTTCCACTGTCTGGTATTTTGAGTTTTACTTAAAGGGAGGTAGGCGGTTTGGAATAAAAGATGAGGTGAGCTGCAGAAATCATCACCCTGAAATGGATCCCACATTCCAGAGTGGAAATATTAGACACAAAGTGCTCAGTGAAGAGAAAGAAGGGGGGGGAAACAAGCAGCGACGGGATAGCGAGCAAA
This sequence comes from Copadichromis virginalis, assembly GCF_057382275.1. Taxonomy (NCBI): domain Eukaryota; kingdom Metazoa; phylum Chordata; class Actinopteri; order Cichliformes; family Cichlidae; genus Copadichromis; species Copadichromis virginalis. The sequence goes on from NC_140634.1 coordinate 4,264,977, forward strand.
AATAAAAGCCTCACAATGATGTGGCATGGCACTCTGGCACTTGCTAATCACACAGCTTCAACCCCAGAAAAGCTTATTTTATCTCTATACTGTGATTCCACCTCAGACCTTTAAAGCCATGTGGATTGGCTCAAAGAATTGAGTAAGTGCCACCTGGCTCCGCCTGGCACCAACATATGGAGCGTGTTAGAGGGTGTTTCTGTGCCAATATAGGTGAGCAAAAATTCTTCTCTTGTAGGGAAAAACAGTCTGTACATATAAAATCTTTAATCAGCTTTAATCAGCCAATTTGCAGCACATCTGGTATCACCACAGACACTCAAGAGCTACATAATGTCAAAATTTAAAAACAGACCTGATACTAATGAAAGCCTGGTAAAACCTTAAATTACAAACATAAAAGTCTATAGGTTGCTCCCTCAATAATAAATCACTTCATGCTGTTGAGGAATTTGGCATGCTCCTCTCCTCGAGGCAGGAGGAGCTCTCCACCAAGCTTAGGGCCAGTTTTCTCCTGCAACGAAACATCAAGTGTGTGATCAGTCTACTTTGTTTCAATCAAATGTTGCTTTAAACTTTTAAATTGGTAATCTGTGACAGCTTACCTTCAACATCCCATCTCGTTCCCATTTAAACAGACCGCAGTTGCTGAAAAGGCAAAATGACTAATGAGTTGGCGAGTCCCACAGTCCCACTACAGTGTACACATCATTTCAGTGTTTCTGCCAGGCCTTGTCGGAAAGCCACTGTCTTACCTGCAGTGTTTGTGTGGCAGTCTGTCCAGAGCAATGGCTCTCTGTCCACAAGGACATTTAAAGAAGCGTTTCATTGCCTCGTGCCACCGCAGATCATGGTTCTCCTCTACACAACGATCCGCCGGCTTGAAGTAGGTGTAACTACACTGGAACCAGCAGAAGAATAACAACGGTTTACTTCAGTGACTTCTGATAGACAACCACAGCACACCTGGGTCAGCGGTGAATTCAACTTCTGGCTCAGTACCTTTTTACAGGTGACAGCCCGACACTTCATCTCTCTGATGTTCCTCATCTTCTCCTCCATCTGCTCCTTCTTCACCAGAACATTGAAGTAGCGCTCTTGTAGCTGGTACTCCGCCTGAAAGAGAAAGAGAGCTATTCATTAAGAAATATACAATGGGGCGAAAAAAGGTTATTGGATACCATGCTGAATTTGTAAGCTTGCTCATTTCCAAAGAAATTAACCTTCTAATTTTTAACTGGCCGCACGCTCATGGGGGGGGGGGGGTCCTCTGTATGTATTACCTTACAATATAAAGTGTCTTGAGGTGATTGTTGCTGTGATTTGGCACTGTATAGACAAAAGTGAATCGAATTATATTTGTTTAATTTTAATGAAGAGAGACACTATCAACCAACCATATCACATACATATTTATACCTTATATCATTAAGAGAAATATGAATTTAATCCCCAAGCAAAACATGACTCATGTCAGTAAGACATTTGTCATACTTGGTCACCAGGTTTGCACACATCTCAGGAGGGATTTTAGCCCACTCCTCTTTACAGAAACTCTCAAAGCTTCAGCTCCCTCCACAGGTTTTCTACAGGACTGCAGTCTGGAGACTGGCTGAGGCCACTCCATGACCTTATAACTATAACTAACATGTTTTTTCTGGCATTTTGGTTCTGATTCTTCCCCATTAAAATGAAACTACCATAAAAATTAGAGGAAGTTCAATTCTTTGTAAGCCAGCAAACTTATAAATTTGCACTAAATTTGGTTTTTCATATGCATCTATGCATCATCAAATGTCACTGGTCATACCGCTTGAAGTATAATCCCGTGGCGAGATTTGGCTTTCAGGATCTTCTGAAACTCCTCTGACTGGACATAGTCGAGTTGTTCTCGCTTCTTTTTCTGCACCGGCTCCTCCTCCTCATTAGCTGAGGCTTCAGACAAAGAAAAGAACCATAAAACAGGCAACGGTAAGTTTACTTCAGCATAAAAAGATAAAGACCTGTGTTCCCAAGAATCTGTGGCAGCACAACAAACAACAAAAACAACAAAAAGATAACATTATGCAGTCAAGGTACAGAGGCAACAATATCCTGCCATCCTGTGAGGTACCGTACTGCTAAAATAACAAATAATTGTTATCTTTAATTTAAAACTTTACAAGAAAGTTAAAAAAAAGAGGATAGCTATCTAGATGTATGAATTACACTGGAAAAAACTGAAATGCGTACCACTGGGTGAGGTGCGATTCCGCTCTACTCGGGCATTGATCTCACTGCTGTCACTCCTCTTCCTCTTCACAGCGTTGGGGTCTTCCTTCACCAGCCCCGTGTCTTTAGCCCTTAGCTTCTTCAGAGCAGCCAGCTTGGCAGCTGATAGGTTGAGGGTGCTGGGAGAAGGAGCTGGAGGGGGGCTGGCATCAAAGAAGAGGATATCATCTCCCTTGGAGAAGCCTCGGCCCAGGGTCGGAGTGTGGGGCGCCGCCGGGCTTTGGGAGGCCGTGGGGACTTCAGAAGCAGCTTTTGGTGACATTAAACAATCTTGGCCTGTCGCACCCCCCGAGTTCTGCAGCGACCTTCTCTGAACTTCTTCCACCCTTTTCCGCCGGCTCTCCAGGAGCTCCCGCTGCTTCCGTTTCTGCTGCTTCAGCAGGTCTGAGGCCGAGATGGACTGAAGAGGAGCTCCCGATGTTTCTTTGGAAACTGAGGATGCCAAATAAGATTTTTTTGTTGGTGTGTGTGTGAGACAGATGACTGAGTTCACAACACTGTAATCAAACGTGTCTTTAATATAACCTAGCTTGCCAAAAAGTGCAAAAGATTTGCAGGTTGTGTACCTGACTGGCTGCCCTGCGTGAGATGCTTCTTCAGCTGCAAAGCTCCAGGTGTTGGCACTGACATCAGGCTCTTGAATTCATCTGAGCAACCTGCAACTTCACCAGACTGCATGGCTACAAACACACACAAGCAAAAACAGTTGAAATAGGGAACTCCCTTCTGCCTTTGTTCATCGATCTCTCCTAAAATTACCGACAGGATTGAAAACTACATCAGTATTTTAATCAAAGGAGAAAACAATTTTTAGATCTGAAAGTCGGGGTAAGGAAAAAAGGGTTTGAAGCAAAAAATACTCCTATGCAATTCTATATATCTGTCACCTACGACATCAGGCTTGTAAACATCAACTTCCATGAGGAATGATTCAAATCTGTGAGTGTGAGGGAATCTAGCAGTCCTTACCGAGCCTCTTGGCTTGACTGATGAGCTGAGCCGAGCCTCTCACAAACAGCTTGTCCAGAGTTTTCTGGGTGGGTTTGTTTGGTTTGGACGCGGTCCTGCAACACACAGGCTTGTTACTGAAAATGCAGCAGCTTGGATGCTTTCAGTCCCACACTGTGTTCCTGGTTTTGTAAGGGTGGCAGTTAACTTGCGCAAACTGACTTCAGCACACACTATTGATTTGAAAATCCAGTTAAAGCCAGAATCTGTGTTGGACAGGGTTATGACCACAGCCTGCATGACTAACTGCTGCAGAGGATACTAACAGAAACAGCTGAGTCAAGTTTTTATTGATTTTACTGCATTGTTCTTCATTTGCTATATTGTAGATGTAAAGGGAAAGTAGAAAGAGCTTCCTCTTACAGTCTGACTGACCTGAACTTTAGCAATAGGAAAAAACACACTCACAGTGAGGCGGCACAGGCAGCAGAGGACACGCCGCCGTAGTAGAAACCGTCCTGACAAATCCGCTCTCTCAGGCCACCTGCCTTCCCCTTCCCCATGACTTTACTGGGCGCTCTTCCGGAAAACGACGACTGCAGCTCGGCCCTTTTTGAGCTCATCTTCTTATACTGGGCCTTGACATGATACTGGCAGTATGGGCACTCATACTGTGGAGGAGATGGAAGTTTAAGGCAACAGGATAATCATTTAGGTACAGAAAACACGATAGAACAGACTAACCATGTTAACTATCTGCGAGCATGGCTCTCCGTTCCTCTTCACACCCTTGCAGATACCGTAGTCCTGAGCTTCACCCATCAACAGCACCTTCTGTGGGTGATCCACCGTCAGGCTCACCTGCACACATTCCACACAAGGTTTTATATTCTGGGAAGGAAATCAGCTTACAGTACAAAAACTACAGACACTACAGACGTACATGATGGGTGTTAGCTACTGGAGGTGGGACTCACCAGACAGCCCATGATACGATACCATCATTTCAATCACGATACTTTAATAATGCAATGTGCAGACTATTGTGCATTATTGCCTTTTGTCATCTTTTTCAATTGCAAATTGTGTCCTCAAAGTTAGACTTTGCCCGTATCCGTTTTATCCAATGAGATAAAGTTTAGACATATGAGTTACATTTTGCAGTAAAATGTAACATTGTCAAACCTTTATATCACAGTGCCATTAATAGATGGACTAAGGATCTGTTTATCATTAGGTGTAAATGTTCATTTAAAGGCATAAAGGCAAGAAAAAGGTTTGAGCCTCAGACCCTCAAGAAACATTTAAGTGGAGGCCTCAAGTGTGTCCAATATTCAACATATCAGACTGTCTTTCCTACTGGAAGCTGATTTTAAAGTACAAAATCACTGAGAATGAGAAAATAATTTTTCCTCAGACTCCACATTAGATTCATTTCAGACTTTCTGCTCACCTCGTCATATCCTTCTTTCTGCTTCATGGGGTTTGGGTTGAGGAGTCCGACTACTGTGCCCGTCTCAGTCTTCCAGTGCTCTTTGTGAACTTCACCAAACAGAAACAGAGACACAAACACTTCCAGGTTATGGAGGTCATTGAGTTTCCAGATGCTAAAGGTTTTGCCCTGCAGAGAAGAAAGTGCTCAATCAGGAATATTACAGGATAAATGTATTTATCATCCGCATAGAAATATCTTCTTAGTGCTACCACGAAGGTTTTTGACTTCCACAGGGAAAAATAAATAAATAAAACAAATCCTAGCATCATGCAAGCAATACTGAAATAGTTTGGTTTAATTAACTCCAACTTAAATATATTAAACACCAAAAAATCTTTGCCTCCTGTATATGCAGAACAATCCTACTTCTGTTCAAAGTCATCCCTAAAGGCTGGATTAAAACCAGAAAAACTCATCCTTAACTACTCTTTTACAAAGAGTTTTTATTCATTTCTTTTGTATATTTTTCTATGAAACTGTCACTGATGCTGCACAAACAAAGTCCACAAGGTCTGACTTACACTGCTGTTGCTTTGAGGCGTGGCTTTATTGACCAGCACAGCAAACGTCACCCAGTCGCTGTCTTCCAGCTTCTCCCGAGCCATACGCTCCGGTAACTGTGACAGTCGAATCAGACGGCGGTCAGCCATCTTACGGTCCATCTCGCTAGAAGAAACACGTGGTTTTCTGAGGAGACAAACAGAACCGAGCCAAAGACTTAAAAACACAGGAATGGGAAAAAACAAAACAAGAAAACCTAATTCAACTGACAACTTGTCATCACTTCAGTGCTCTGACCTGAGCCGCAGTCCTGAATATTTCTCAAGAGCCACGTCTTTGGGAAGAGATGGATAAGAAGGAGCTTTAGGCTGCACTGCTGACGCAGCTGCTGCAGGTCTGCTATGGGACGCTGAAGGTGAGCGCAGAGCATCAGGGGCTGTGCTGGTGCTCTCTATGGGCTTGAAGGAGCTGCCGATCTTTATCTCTACCAGTGGTCCTCTGCTTTCTGAGGGGAGCACAGCCAAGAAAAACTCAGACACAGAACATACGTGCATCACTCTAATGTGTGTGACGACACAATCACTTTGTTTAAGGAAAAACTGGAGTTTTACCCGGTGATGTGCTGGGTTTAGGTTGGTGAGCCACTCTCGGTTTGCTTTTAAATGAGTCAGCAAAGCTGAGCTGAGAAGAAAACTCAGAGGACTCCTGGAGCTTGAGGCTTCCTGCTCTTGCTGGTGTGGATGAAGACGCTGCTGGAAGGATGGAAAAAAAAAAGAAGAAGAAAGAATTCATGAAACATGAGGGTTATAGCTATAACAAAACTATACACAAGAAAAACTGCTTTACTGCAGTCGCACAGAGAGAAGGTTAGACACAGTACAATGTGCTTGAGCACTACAGAGGGAGTTGGCATCACTGTTTTCTTTACCTGCTGGTGTCTTCTGTGTGTTAGTGGCTGGTCTGGCCTGGCTCAGTTTGGAGGCCGGTTGCTGGGTAGGTGCAGGTTTGGGTCTCACTGGTGTGACACTTGGTGAGTTTTTTCCTGAAGTCTTGGCTGAAGAGGCTGACGGGACTGAGACTTTCTGGCTGGCCTCCAGCTGCTGCTGCAACCTCTCCATCTGCTCCTTCATCTGCCTCAACTCCTCTGAAGAAGAAAAAATGCATAACAAAATTAAGCTGACAACACAGGCTCAGCATGTAGCTCCACTAAACTCCACTGTACATCAACAAACCTTGTAAATCCTCTTTCGACTTGTTCAGGTTCTCACAATCACCCTCTGATTCTTTGTCCTTCTCCTCTTGTTTGATGTCATCCACATCTCCAAAGAGCTCCAACATCTCGTCCACATTGTGCTCTTCCTCCTCGACGCCCTCTTTGTACTCCTCGTCATTTTCCTCATCAAACAGCCCGTCCAGATCGTCTGCCTGCTCCTGGCTTTCTTGTTCTTCGCCAATACCCTCGCTCTCAGCCAGCAGCGCAGTCAGAATATCCAGATCATCCTCACCTGAGTGAAATGCACATGCACTCATTTGTGTCTTAACCCACTGATAAAGCAGTATTCTCGTGAGCTTTAAATCAGACACTTACTCTCCATTTTAAGGAATTACACTGTGTCGTTGATGTCAAATCACCTGGTCACCTACAGAAAGGCAAATATGTGGAATTACTTTGGCAGAACCTCAAGAAAGACCCGCAGAAAACAAAAACAATAAAAACCCAGATGTGGGCTGTAATTTCCACAAAGAAAAAAAACATTCAAGAAAACACATTCTTTAAATGCTTGACTGAATTGTGAAACTGTTCAGACCACACAGCAGCACACAGGAAAGTGTGATAACACACTCCAGCAGCCGTGTTTCTCATGTATCCAAGGTGTCCAGCTGACCACCTGGGAGATTACAGACTTTACAAGACAAAGTTAAACAAGCCGTGTCATGCTCCAAGTTAGATGCTGTCTTCGACCCTCTTTCTCAAGGTTACAAACTTCTAAAGTTAACCGAATGCTGCATCTTTCATAATGCTTGTGTTATGTATACAGTAATATAGAATTTAGACTTAACAAGAGGCTTTGTGAGCTTATCCCAATATATTATCTCTCTCAAAACTTTGAAAACAGCTTCTCATTTAATGGTTTTTCTTTATTTTTACTACTTTCTACATTGTAGATATAAACTGAAGACATCAAATATAAATAGCTGCTAAGAAACCACAACTAAGGAAAAGCAACAAGCAGAAGAGATTTGTTTAGACCGGTGGAAATCTGTGCTTTGGTCTGATGAGTTCAAATTTGAGAACTTTGGTTCCACCTGCCGTGTCTTTGTGTGACACAGAAAAGGTAAATGGTCTCTACATGCATGGTTCCCACCATGAAGCATGAAGGAGGAGGTGTGATGGTGTGGGAATAGTTTGCTGGTGACATTGCTGGGGATTTATTCAAAACTGAAGGCACACTGAACAAGCATGGCTACCACAGCATCCTGCAGCGACATGCCATCCCATCTGGCTTGGGTTTAGTTGGACCATCATTTATTTTTCAACAGCACAATGACCCCAAACACACCTCCAGGCTGTATAAGGGCTATTTGACCAAGAAGGAGAGTGATGGAGTTCTGTACCAGATGGCCTGGCCTCCACAGTCACCTGACCTAAACCCAGTCAATGTGGTTTGGGATGAGATGGACCACAGAGTGAAGGCAAAAGGGCCAACAAGTGCTAAGCATCTCTGGGAAGTCCTTCAAGAGTTTTCCATTTCAGGTAATCACCTGAAATGGAAAACCATTTCAAAAATGAAGCTAATCAAGAGAATGCCAAGAGTGTGCAAATCAGTAATCAAAACAAAGGGCAGGTATTTTGAAGAATCTAAAATATAAAACATGTTTTGAGTTATTTCACACCATCCATCCATTCGCTTCCACTTATCCTTTTCAAGGTCGCAGGGGGCGCTGGGGCCTATTCCAGCTGTCATAGGGCAAGAGGCGGTATACAACCTGGACAGGTCGCCAGTCTGTCACAATTATTTCACACATTTTTGTTTACTACATAATTCCATGTGTTCATTCATAGTTTTGATGCCTTCAGCAAGTATCTACAATGTATATAGTCACGAAAATAAAGAAAAAACCTTAAATGAGACGGTGTGTCCAAACCTTTGACTGCTAGTGTAGATGCACAGCTTGTCCAGCTCTTGGCAAAATAATTTTACATCCAACACAATTTCCTGCACTGATGAGATATCACCCTGTTACCTCCTTGCTGGGGACACATTAGCATAAAAAAAGAATTCCAGATTTTCCGGCAGAGGTTGGAGCAATCTCTTCACGATGCAAGTAATAATTGAAACTACAGTGATATGAAAAACAGTTTTCACAGGACTCTATGCAGTGCTGTGCAAAAACTAAGCACAAAGCACAATTTAATAGCTTGTAGAATCACTTTTAGCAGCAGTAACTAACCCTGTACATACATTAAATCAATTAATTGTGTATTACACTTTACTGCACAGTATAGAACAGTGCAACACTGTGAGCTACTGAGCACAATTAAAATCCTGTCCCAGTTGTTTTAAAGACGCTAACAGCTTTAACACTCATTCTATGTGAAAACGAAAAGATGTCCAAAGTATTAAAATCTAGGTTCAGCCTAAAGTGGAGATAAGTTAAGCTTGACTTACAATGTAAAATGAAACGACTAAGTGGTTACACTTAACCCGGTAAAAAGCAACTAAGAGCATAAATGTTTGAAGATATGGACAGCCGCTTTCCCAAGTGAATATAAAACTATAATTCTGCATATGTATATATACACAAACAAACAGCTTCCATTCATTTATGACCAAGTCAAAGATAATGAGACAGTTTACCTTTTTGCAACTTTGCGTCTTCCTTCACTCAAGCACCCCGAAAACCACCTTACCGGATGTTACGACCACATTCAACCTCTCGAAAATAACGCCTACTGTCCTAAGTAAAGCCTTTCGTGGCGATGTACAAGTCATTCGGTTATATTTAATAAAAACGACACAATAAACCTCATTGTAATTCACACACACAGGCCGGGCGAGGGAGAAAACCCAAACTGGCGCTAAACGAAGGACCCCGTTGTGTTGTCGGAGTGCTGGTAGGTGCCCAAAATCTTGCCTGATTTAAAAAAAGAAAAAAAGATTAATGGGTGGTTGCTCGGATAGCAATTTCTTTGATTAGATATTAATATGAGCTAGAAGTAAAAAAACAAAAACAACATAAGCTACTACTGAAGTAGATTTTGTTGTATTATTTATACAGGGAAACCCCAGTCGCCTAAAATGTCATTTCACGGGACTTTAAAACATATGAAGTCATGTCAATACTGAAACATTTTTAATACTTACAGTCGACTGTGATTAAGATGTGAAAAGCCCTAAAGGGTATCTTTAAACAGGAAGGTAATGTAATATGCGAAGTGCTTGTATAACAGCATTAGCTCTGGCTTATTTCATCGTATTTAACTAAAATGTTTGTTTCATTTTTATAATATATGAAGAGTGACATCAGACATGAGTAAAAGCAAACACATTTGCAAACGCTTTTATTTTCTTTCACCGAACTTGAATCAGGAAGGTCTTTACAGTCTACAGAGTACAGATTCTACCTGCACTTTAGTGACAAATTGATCAGGTTAAATACATTATATTCTGATTATCAGGTACAATATGCAAAGTCAAAATAAAATATATATCTTTCATAAAGTGCCTACATGGTGAATGCTGCTTTTACCACCAAACACCAAATTATGAACTAAAATATCCTTAGTGAGGAAAAATATAGAAGCAATTTCATTTTAATTTGAAAAAGAATCCTTCAAAAATATAGAAAGCCTTCAGCAACCAAATACTTGTAAACAGATACAGCTTTTAAAGGCTCAACTTTGGTTGATTTATTAATATATTTATGACCAGTAGTCAGTGCTTAACTAAAATCTTACCAAAAGGTCTATGCAGCTTCTGTTTTGTTTGCTCTGAACTTGTTTTGCCCCTGAAAATTTTCAGCTTGCTTCAGACAACACAGCTACAAAAAAAAAAAAAATCCAACAATGTGACGGACAGCATGCCGCATGATAGGTGGTGTTCTGTAGAATGTTTTCTATACTGTTCTGAGTGTTTGTGAGCAACTTTTAAATGTACAACAAAATACAGTCAACATACTTTTTTTACATGTTTTCCAAACATCACAGTTTGGCTTCTTCCAAAAGCAAAGTGTTCCCACCCGAGAATAAATGTTATTAATCCCATATGGGATCTCTTGGAGTGAAGAGGTACAGGACAAAGCAGAGGAAGACTCCGATTAGGTGATGATGCAGCCGCTGTTGCCGTGAATGCTTATATGCTGTGACGCACGTCTAGTTGATGCAGTCCATGATGTGGATCTGCAGGGAGTCCAGGTCTGGAAGGATCTCATTACACTTGGGACACGCATGCTCAGGGATATTCCCCTGATGCTGCCAGTCAGTACCTGAAAGTGAGAGACACCGATCACAACTCTAGCCTGCTGGATGGCTGTTCCAGTTCCACTTGTATTTTCTGACAGACTGATTACACCACAAAGGTCATTCAGTCGAATGTTTTGGCTATACTGGATGATTTTTGCTGCATCTAACTATCATTTTGCAAAAGGTCAGGTAACGTTCCTTAATCGCAAAGTCATTACTTGTGCGGAGAAAAATCTTGTGCAGTTCCTGTCAGCAGTAAAAGTACCCAAAAAAAAGAAACAAGAGCTGAGGCAAAAACAATGGAAATTAAAATTAATGAAAAGTCGGTGTATTCCCTGTAACATCCAGTAAAGGGCAGCTATGGTTAAAAAAAACAAAAAAAAAACAAAAACAGGTCTGATTGTATATTTTCTTAATGACTTCATTGTCTCGTTTGGTAGATTCAAGTCTTAGTTGCACCTAATTATGTAATGCTCATTATATAACTTATAAGAAGATTAAGCAGGGAATGTATTAGGGTCTGGCTACTCTGGGATTCCCTTGTCTGGCGAACAATTGTAATGAAAGACACCCAAAGAATTTGACTTTTGTTTTTTTTCTTCATTTTTGGCAAGTAGCCTACATTTTATATTAAACTGCTTTTTCACTAGCCAAAAACACCATTCAAATAACATCACACAACATTACCGTAAAAACCAAGCTGGCTAATCACCTCATATTTCGATCCAAATATAGTGGCATGTGTTTCAAAAGACCATCTATCTCTTTTTGGTATAAAAGATAGTAAATTAGAGTAATTGTATTTCTAGCCAGTAATAACATCCAAATAATCAAAATGTCAGAGGGGAGTCCGGTGTAAGCTATATAAGAGAAAGCCAGGAATAAGGTTTGTGTGAGAGGTTAAATTATAACATGCTGTACCTCTTCCAACTAAAGATGGTCCACCTCCATGTGGGTTTCCACCTTGTGACAAATGTCTCCTCTGCATCTCGTTCAGTGAGCGCCTGCACACAAAGAAAAAGCTTCAGATGAGCCGAATCACGACATTATACTCAGTTTGTTTCTGTGGTCATGTAAATAGAAATGGGTTTGACAGAATTATACAGCAAAACCTTTGTTAATTTGTAAGTTAGTCGAGCTGCAGACTCTACTTTTAAATTTCAATCCTTTATTAAATCACGAGGAGTTTTTCTCCACAAGAAGAATAGAAATTAACACATTTAGTCTGAAGAAGCTCAAATCGTGACCAGGTCAGTCCTCTCTCTGAATGCACACCTGCCCATTGAGTCCATCTCGTCTTGCAGCTGGGTGTTCTGCTTCTTCACGTACTCCAGCTGAGCAGCCAGACGCTCCTTTTCTTCGTGGAGTTTCTCCCTCGCTGCTCTTTCTGCGTGGAAGTCGGAGGAGTAGATCTCTGCCTGCAGAAAGTACAGAAAAAACAAAAACACGATGACTACCATTAAAAGTGGAGGCAATCCTGTTGTGCTGAGGCCTTCTGATTGTTGGGTTTAATGCTAGATTATATATTTCAAGTGCTCACACGTAAAGAACCACTGACCTGAGCCTGGAAAACAGATATGGTCTCCAGCTCCTTCTCCTTTTGGAACATGTCCTGCTTCATCTCATCGATCTTTTTCTGCTTAATAGCGAGAGCTTCTTCAGCTGCTGTCAGCCGCTGCTGCAGCTCCTCCGCCAGATGAGACTGCAGAACCAAACAGGATGGTAAAGGTGCCAGTTATCTCTGATTTTTTTTTTCTTAAATGCCATCAATATTTTTTTTTTTTTACTGCATCACGTTTGTGAAAATCAGTACGATCCACACAACACAACATAAAGTTACCTCTTTTCTCTGTTTCTCGTCTTTGAGCTCAGTGTAGTCCTCAAACAGTTTGGTGTAGGCGTCCTTCAGCTGCGCCAGGTTGTTCCTGTGTTTAGTAAATTGTGTTTAGCGATTTGTGTGAAGTGACCCGATTGCTTTACAAAGCTCTGTGTAGTCAAAGTACAGTAACACAACCCGATGAAAATCAGTGTCACAATATGACGTTTCTGCACTCTCACACAATCAGTTAATGTGTATGTATGCTTGTGTTTTCTCTGACTTCTCTTCTGCAGTCTTCCTCTGCTCCATCAGGCTCTGGGCCTGCATGCTGTTCAGCTGGAGCTTCAGTCGGTCATTCTCCGTTTGAACGGCCTGTTTCTCCACCAATTGGGCCTTCAGGGTTGCCACATCCTGCTCCACCTCCCGACATCTTCAACCCCCCCCCCAAAAAAATAAGACATATATCAAATAACACAGAACATCAGTTAAACGAGGTATAGCATTTAGTTTAGGTGGTGTTATCTTTCTGCACTTTTCTGTTTTTAAGTTTAACCCTGGAGAAACCATGGGGTCAAATTTGACCCCATGGTTTCCCTAGAAAACCAATGGGGTCGGCTCTGACCCCATGGGTTCTCCAGGGTTAAAATAATCATTTGCAAGTCGTTAGCTTCATAGCATAAGTGCCTAAGTCATTGACTTAGTCAAATGACTTAGGCACTTATGCTATGAAGCTAACGAAGTGTGTTTGTGTGGCCCAAACCTGTCCTGCAGGTTCTTCTTCATGCCTTCTGCTTCATCCAGTTTGCTCTGAGCCTGCTGCAGCTCTTTGTAGAGTGTCATCATCTGAGCCTTCAGATTCTCCACCTCAGAGGCCGCCTGAAATATTTGCAACAGTCGCACACGAAAAGTCACAAACTCGACGCAGGAAGGGAAAGGATTTACCCAATAATGCAGCTTTCAGCAGGACAGATCTACTGTGATATATAAAAAAATGAAAAAAGAAACAAACCTTATCTTTTTTCGCAGAATCCTCTTTGGTCTCTGGCTCAGGTGTCTGGGTGAATTCCTCTACACTGGACTTTTTTTCTTCTAGCTTTCGAATTCTGTTGGATAATAGGTGAAACTAAATAATAAACGGATTATCCATAACATATTCTGGAAACAGAACTGTGACTGGGTTTTTTTTAATAGAGCAAAGACATAAGCAGACTGCTACAAATCTGTTGCTTCATTTTCAGAATAAAAACATTTAAAGCACTTTCACAGCTGAGAAACGTTTCCTTTTGTTGCTGTCTCGTACCTGGCCGTGCAGGCCTGCAGCTCGCCTTGCAGCCTCTCGCTTTTCTCCGCCTCATTCCTCAGGGACTGCAGCAGCTGGCTAACCGTCACCTCCTCATTGTCCATGCGTGACGCTGTCATGCTCGCATCCTGGCGTCTGCTGCGCTCTGCTCCCAATGCCTCGTTCACGCCATCGATACCTCCATCCTGGGAGGAAAAACAATACTAAGACACCAAGCTTCTCCTCCTGTTTGTCATTTCACCAAAATCAGGCTGAATATAAAAAAAAAAAAGAGTGTTTGATGATGATCTGTGCTATTCATCCGTCCTCACCGACACTTTGATGATCTCAATAAACGAATCATCCTGAGAATCGTGCTCTGCCTTGAGCTGTAGCTCAGAGTTCAAGGCCACCAGGTCATTCTTCTCTGCCTGCAGCCGAGCAACCTGAGCGCGCAGGGCCTCCAGCTCTGCAATCTGATTGGACGATGACATTACATAGCATAAACGCAGAAATGACTAAAGTGTCCATAAATCTGCAGTGCAATATATGCGCAATATTATCAGCTTCACCTGCATTCCTCCCATAGCTCCTCCGGTCTTCCCGGTGTCCTCCAGCCCCCTGCTCAGCTCCTGGTTTTGGAGGGTAAGTGCTTCCATGCGGCCACGGGCCTCCTCGAGCCGGCTCTCCAGGAAGTCCCGCTCTTCCTTCTGTTTTTCCCGCCACGCAGACAAACCTTCAAAGCGCTCTTTCATCGTCAGGTTGGTCTGACGGAGAGCCTCTGAGAGAGAATTAAAATAAATGCGCGTGTTACAAACTCACTCATTCCAACTATCACCAATTTTTCACTATTTGTCCTCTCCCTAACTGCTCTATCCTCGGTCATCCCTGCTCTCACCTTTCAGGTCTCTGTTCTCCTGAATGAGGATGTTCATCTGCTGCAGGGTTTCCTCCAGTGTGCCGGGCTGATTGGCAGAGCGAGAGATGTCGCCGTTCATCACGGGGCCTCCAGACGCCATGATGCTGAGAGGAAGGACATTTTGTCATGTTTTGTATATTATTTGTATATTAAACAATCGGAAACACTGGCAACAAATAAGTCATCAAGAGAAGGTTGAGAACAAAGCCAAACAGTTACAGTCATGTGAAAAAGAAAGCACAGTCACTATACACATTGCTTTGGAGGGTGGTTGCTTCCTGACATTCCTGGCTCTGGTTGCCTGAGTAGCATAAACTACCAGGTCATACGTCAATAAATATTATTCTTTACCCTCACTGGTAGTCGCTTTGCTCACTTGGAACATGAGAAAGGTTTACTCCGGGCGCACCTACTTCCCTTATCCAGCAGTTACTCGCTGGTATATTGTCTTTGGATAGACAAGACCAAAGTGAAGATGTCTGGCCATAATGTACAACACTAAATTTGGTGTGACCGAAACACCAGCATATCAGCACACACACCTAAAAGCAACTATCAAGCACGGTGGTGGATGGGTGATGATTTGGGTTCTCTCTATATGCCAAAATATTGTAGAGTCAAATGTGAGGCCGTCTGTCTGACAGCTAAAGCGTGGCTAAAACTCTGGTCATGAAACAGGACAATGATCCCAAGCACAGAAGCACATCTACAACAGAACGACTTAAAAAGTAAAGAATCAGTTATACTGATAATAATATATACAGTTATACTCAAAGTCCAGACCTTAACCTTGTTGAAATGGTGCAGAGGTTCTTTCAGAGAGATGCGTATGAATAAATACCTGCAAATGTCAAAGAACTGCAGCAACATTGTAAAGATGACTGGGCCAAAATTCTTCTGCAACAAAGTGATTCTTCACAAACTGTTTTGGTATTTTGGTTTAATTTTAGGTGAATAACTAAAGCTAAATTAATAACTCTAAACATAGGTTAATACATCACACACTGTTTTTCATATGAGGCTGTATTTAAATTATTTTAGAACCTGATGAGGACCTGATGATTTTCTTTGTTATGTTCTGATATAATGTTTAGATGTATAAAATTAAAAAGGGTGCACTTTTTTTAAAATAAGATGACTGTATGGTAAGTGTTGGTGTTTGCTGTTCCCACTAGGGGGCACTGAAGCTCACACTTCCAGTTCTACATATAGTGGCTTTAATGCTGCATTCCTCACGTAGAACATTTATCAGATAATATAAAATCAAAATGATCCCATGTTATATATTACGCACTATAAGTTAATTTAAAAATAATTAATACATTCGGGATTTATGGTTTCAAATAATCACAATCACAAGAAGAAATTGACTTAAATACTAACGTTGATCTTTTTTTTTTTTTTTTGTAAATTTAACAGCTAATTTTAATGTTTACCAAAAATAAAAAATGAAAAAATGCGGCATTTTTAACTGCGAATACGTTTGTGTTTAATCTCATTTGGCTTGTTGTTGCCAGTAAGACATGTTTAAAAAAAAATGTCTGCTGACATCACTCAGTGACTCAGTGCTTCGGGAGCCGAGAAGGAGCATGCCGAGGCGAATTATCCCATCAAGAGTCACATGATATGGCAATTTGATTTCAGTAACAGAGACACTGTGTTGTCCTTTCGCCCTAACGCCATGGTATACTACATAATGGCCTAAATAAGATGTAACATCACATTTAGAAGCTCTTAACAGCGGATATCACCGTTGATCGCCAATTTACAAGTACGAGTCGGAAATCTCACATGCTAGTTCAAAATAATCGTGTAATACTAGCTTGGAGGACACTAAGTTCGGCCAAAAATAGTTATATTTGTTTTGGCCTTCTTTCAGTATTGTTTTACTTTCACTTTCTTGGAATAGGCCTATCCTAAGTGTGACTTTTGGTAAACAATAAAAAGTTACCAGTAACTTAAAACGAACACGGACGAGCTTTAACCTCAACCAAACTGCGTCACACCAAACGTCAACCGAGTTGAAAGGTTTTAACTCACCTGCTGGCAACTCGAGAACTAAACACAGCCTGCCTGTTCGCGCTGACAATACATAGGCAGTATCGCAAAGGTGGCTGTGTATGTCGAGTAATATTGCTCTTCTAGTTAGCAGGGGCGTTGAGCGACGATACAGAAAAAACGATATTTGCTTCCGGTTGTTCCTTTCAAAGTAAACTCATTAACTGGCGCAGTACTGATAAACAATGCATTTTTGTGTTTGTTGATTTATATCGAATAAATTAACTTTCTGCGTTTTGCGTTATCAGTGATAATCGCGTAAGAGCTCATTATTATTATTATTATTATTATTATTATTATTATTATTATGTTTTGTTGAATTATTATGCTTGCTATTTACTTTCTTTTGTTTTTAGGTATTTTTAACTAATTTATTGGTTATTTTTATGGATTAAAATTTTTTTTTTAGAATCTATGATTATCTCAGTAAATTGGTACCAGCATGCATATATGCCTAGTTCTTGGTTTGCTTTCTTGCAAAAATAAATCATTGAAAGGCCAAGATTTTGACTGGAAATTTACTTTGTGTGCATATGCACCTAGATCACATCAGTGACTCTTTTGATCAAGAGCTTTGTTTTGATTTGTGACAAATAACAACTATAGAGCAATTATAGTGACAGTGTAGTTATCAGTTTAAAATAATATAAAAATAACATTTTCCACTAATGGGGGTTTCAAACAGTAAAGACTTAATTCAACAATTCATCTGAAGTTTATTTTAATAAGCAGTAGATGAATCCGCTAAACCGCAAGACAAAATCAAAGAAACAAAACAACAAACAAAACAAACAAATCCGCAATTGCTACCAGCACTGCAACATCTGCTGAAATTGAAATTCCTCCACCTAAAAATAAATAATGTCTTTATAAAATTAAATTCATCATCAGAGGAAAACCATCATCTTGCGCTGGAATTTAATAAGGCTTATTTCATTAGCCTTATTTAATTTCATTACTATATTCATTAAACTGTATTGTGTGTAGCTATTTTCACTTCTATTTATCATATTAAAAGACTACAGTGATTATTTGTTCTTTCTGAAGTCCTTAGCTTTTGATATTTGTTTTTAGGGCAATCTTAATTCATTCTTCAAGAACGCTTTGCTTTTATTTTGAAAGCCATAGTTCCTATCTAAGTCGGTCTAATTTTCGACAACTCGACACCGAGTTCACTTGTGCGGAGTTTACGGACGGTTTTCATTTCCTCGTAGTGACGTCACGGGGCAGAGGACTGATCTGAGAACAAAGAGCGCCTGCGCGTAAGCAGCGCCGCCGCGGCACGGGTCCATCCGCATTTTTTACACATCGGCAAGAGGCTGACATGTGTGGGGGCGGGGCTAGACCATCAGCTGTTAGCGGGAATTCCCCCTCAGGAGTCACCTTACACTTGCAAACAGGAAAGGAAGGACTGGAGATTCCCTCTGATGTCAGCTTTGAATGATAAATGGCGACGACAGTGTAACTGATTCCGATGGGATATCTGTCAATACTGTAGCATAGAACACTCAGAGGCTACTGTAGTAAAATACAATGGAATGTCCGAGAAACACCATTTCTGCTCTTGTTTGTGCAGCTACAGCTATACGTTTATATATACAGTTATACTTACTTTCCACTAGATGGCAGTCTTATTCAAGAGCAATCTACTGATGTTCATGTTCAGGTTAGTTTAAAGCAGGGGTAGGCAACTCCAGACCTCGAGTGCCTGTGTCCTGCAGGTTTTCGAGTGTCCTTGATCCAACACAGCTGATTCAAATGGCTAATTTAGGTGTGTTGACACAGGGTGATGTCTAAAACCTGCACTTGAGGCCTGGAATTGCCTACCCCTGGTTTAAAGCAATCAGAGATGGTCACTGTACTTACTGGAGGTTGAGCTTAGAACTGTATGGAAGACTGTTAAAGTGGTTATAGTTGAGGAACTGAAAGTGATTATTAATCTTTACTATGATCTTATTTATTTATTTTATTTTATTTTTTTAGAAAGAGGGGCAATAGATATTAATGAACATTTTAACAAATGTAAATATGCCAGATTATAGCCTTGGGCTAATTTCCATCTGCAGACCCTCTGGCAGGTTGGTGTTAAACACAAGTTAGTAAAAACATACAGAGACACTATTTACAGGTCATGTGACAAGGACAAAAACAGTGATCACATTATACTAGAACAAACAATGACAAGGAGAGTGGACACAGAGGACAGTATAGATAACAATAACGGAAACACATCAATTATATTGCACAAACCCCAGTATTGTACATGCCCTGACCATCGTGATATTGCGTTCACCCATTGCACTAACAGTTGTTTTCCTTTTTGTAATACACTAACTCTTTTTCCCGTCCAATATAAAACATGATTATTAAACATGATTACATGTTTGTGTGTCCCTCAGCCGCCCTTTTAAGTGACTCTTAAAGATGGGTAGACTTGTACTTTCCCTCACTGACAGTGGAAGACTATTCCAGAAGCTCACTCCCTGATATGACAGAGCATTCTGTGAAAAGGTGGTCCGCCTGAGTGCCAGTTCACAATCACCTCTAACAGTGGCTCGAGTCAGTCGAGACCCAGCAACACTGCTAGACTTTTGTTTAATAAAATCACTCATTGGTGGAGGCGCCAGACCATGTATAACTTTGTATATTAGACAGGCAGATTTAAATAATTTGAAATTAGTAAAATTTAAAAACTTGTATTTTTCTAAAATTTGACAATGGTGATATGAAAAAGGTTTTTTATCTAATATTTTCAATGCTCTTTTGTAGCATACTTCAATTGGCCCAATAGCAGCAGAGCTCATATAGGACCAACTTGTAATACAATATTCAATATGAGCCAGTATCATAGAATGCAGGAATGTAATCGCTGCTGTGTCTATTAATGATGTGCGGATATGTCTAAAGTTCTGTATATTAACATTTACAGTTTTCACTACTTTTTTAATGTGTTTTTTAAAGGATAATTTAGAGTCTAGTAGCACTCCCAAATACTTAAATTCCTCAACATTAATTAATTCTTGTGCACCCAAGCAGACTTTTACTGCAGCCACGGTTGTTTTAGGCTTACTAAAAAACATTGATACGGTCTTTTTAAAATTAAGGCACAAGCATGAGTCATTCAGCCATTTTTGTAAATCATGTAATGCCAGTGAAAGCTGATGGGCTGCATCATCAGCAGTTTTGGCTTGCATAAAAATTACCGTATGCCCACATAAGATAAGGATATCTTATGTGGGCTATCCTTAATAAAATATTTTAGGTATTGTGAAATGTAATCACATTATAGAGTCCTGGTGCATCCCTTATCTCAGGTAAAAAAAAAAAAAAAAAAAAGAAGAAAAAAGAGAGAGAATCCCTGGAGGATTTTCACCACAGAAATATTGTCTCCCTCGGGATTTCCCTTAATGCTTCAAAACTCCCAGTGATCCTTGTCCAGGAGCCACTGGACCCCACTGACCCACAATAGGTAGCCAAAATCAAAGATTTGTATTAAAGGTCTATCAGAAAGAATGTTGGGACTCACACAACATGACACACTAAGTTCCCAGAATAGCGCTTGTATAACCAAAAAGACCCACTGTACCCCCAGTGTGTTGTAAAACAAATTCGAGGTACCCTGGAACCCAGTGGAAACTTCAGCAGCACCCCCCTTTGGACCCATTCAAATTCTTCTCAGATGCTTTGATTTATCTTCCATGGAACTTCCTCCAGCCAAAACCTGGCTCCTGTGATACCATCTCGCACCACAGCGATTGTCCCTTTATAATCACGTTTAACGCCTTCACATGCCGAAAAGAAGAAGTCGATTCCTCAAGGAAGTATTCGTTTCATGAAGCGACGCGTTTTGTGAAGAACCTGGAGTATATTTGAATTAATAATCTTTTTGATCGAAAGAGTTTTATACATCATGTGGGTTATAATATTATGTCTGAGGTCAACAGGTTCAAAACCTCAGGTTCATCACCTTTTCATCAGGCAAAATACCACTTCAACGCATCGACCACCCCTCATTGAAACTCTAAATATCAAAGCAGCGCACGAGTCCTTGAAGGCATCACCATCGCTCTGTTTAAACCTCGCCTCCTCCAAGCAGGAGAACGGACAGAGCTGCAGATTGGAGCGGTTAGTCTTTGCACATTCATATTAATCCGACTTTATTCTTTCCAAAAGTCTTCAGACGATTGAAGTTAGCTTGAGTTTGTGTTAATGCTCAAAAACTCTGTCTGAAAAATTATTTTCATTGTGATTTAGCATCATCAAGTGGTTGAGGTAAACACATGTGCATAACTTTTGCAAAATCAACCAGATTTGTTTACTTTCGGCCACTTGGCTGGGTCTCCTGGAAACACTTAGGAAAAAGGAAAGACTCATCAACGCAGACTTTAGGAGGTGCCAGATAAGATTTTGTACGCTTTTCGGGATGTTTCCCACGACTATCCTCCTCGCAACGCTCTGCGTTTTTGCGCATCTGGACACCTTTACGCGTGGCTGCCAGCTCCCCTCGGAATGGCGGCCGCTGAGCGAGGGCTGCCGGGCGGAACTTGCGGAGATCATCTTGTATGCCCGGGTCCTGGCAATCCACCGGGAGCCGGTGGGCGTTGGAGTGGGCAGTCTGTACAACTCCTTGCCCTTCGGGTTCGGATACGGGTACGAGGGCGCAGAGGAAGGGCTGCTGTATTCTGCAGAGGTGGAGCTGCTGTGTGACCAAGCCTGGGGCAGCATGCTGGAGGTACCCTCTGGATCCAGGCTCAACCTGACCGGGCTTGGTTACCTGTCCTGTCAGTCCCACACCGTGATGGAGAACTACTCCTATTTCTTTTTCCTCAGGTGAGGTAGAAAAAACGGTCACTTTTTATTTCAGAAAATTAATTTGATATATTTTTTTGGTTCTATTTTTTTTTTTTGCAAAAAAAATGAAACCAAACCAAACCAAAAAATAACCCATAATTAAAAACTATTTCAGCTTTACCTGAATTTGTCAAATCTATTATTGTTGCCACATAAATGAAAGAGCACCTTTAAATTAACACTGTTTGTATGTAAATAATCAAAGTAGTAAAACAAATGAGTAAATACCACTTTGCAGGACTGCCACTTTTGGCTTTGGCCTTCATCAAGACTTTTTATTACTGTACACCTATCAGCTATAAATTGGAGTTATTAGCAAATGATCAGTTTATCAGCCACACAGATTATGACATCATGATGTATTTCTGTTCTCTATTCTGGCTGTTAAAGCAGACCTACTAGTTATTTTCTTATAGTATACAATACATTGGTGGATGTTCATATTGAAAATGGCCAAAGTTTAAAATAACAAGATCAGTAGATTTGCAAATAATTCCTCAGAACCAAATAGCCAGGGTTCAGAATGCTATTTCTAATAAATTTCTAACATAAATACTCATTATTTTAATTTGTGAATCATGCAAAGCTTCTCCGGTACAATCCAAGAACAAAAATATACTGGAAAGGAGCAGAGTGCATTCTTTTTAAATGCAGATTCAAATGTGCTGCTTACAGTTGTCCCCTTCATCTCCTCTGTAGGATGGATGAGAACTACAGCATCCGACCTCATGGGGTCAACTTCCAAGATGCCATCTTTGCTGACACGATTGAGAACAGACGCACGTTTTCCAGTCTGTTTCAGTTCTCCAACTGCACTCAGGGGAGCCAACCATTTCAGACTTTCAGCCCCGAGTGGGACATGCAGGAAGACAGCAGGGTAAGGCATCACTTAGTCATAGTTAGCCTGTTAAAGTGTTGTACATGAAGAAGAGAAACCAAATGTCTATGATTAAACTGACCATTGCAATCTATAATAAAAAGCTTCATTACCTTCTTAGAAATGTTGGTGGGGTTTTGCTGACACTGCAAACAAACACAAAACTATCTTGTTGTCACAGAGATAACAAATAGTCCATGGGATCATCAGGGAGCAAATGTGTTTTATTAAATTTGGATTTTTATTGCCTTTTATATATCCCTACCCCCCCAACAAAAAAAACCAAACAAACAAAAACCAAACAAAACAAAAACAAAAACAAAAACAAAAAACAAAACGTAGAATTAAAAAAAAACAACAACAACAACACAACCCCCCCCCCCCACACACACACACACACACACACACACACACAATGAATATGAGTCACAGTGAAATAAGTATTTGATCCCCAGCAACCCAGCTAGACATCTGACTCCCATGGGTGGGATTTCAAACAACCAATTAATGACACAGATTTCAGCTTGTTATTTGTATAAAGTACACCTGTCCAAAGAATCAGTTTCTTCCATTCCAACCTCTCCACCACTGTGAGCAAGAGCAAAGAGCTGTGAGAAGATGTCATTGAAACCAAACTCAAGCTCTCTTGCTTCACCTGCCATGTTTGTAGAAAAAATGCTGATTATCACCCAAAAAACACCATCCCCACAGTCATGCATGGAAGCGGAAATCATGCATTGGTGCTGTTTTTCTGCTAACGGTACATGATGGCTTAACATATATTAAGGGAAAATGGACAGGACCATGTACCAAAATCTTGGATGAGAAATCTCCTTCGCTCAGACAGAACACTGAAAATGGGTCATGGATGGGTCTTCAGGCATTACAATGACCTGAAACATACTGACAAAGCTACAAAGGAGTGGCTAAACTGGCTGGGCCACTTCATGACCTTAATGTGCATCTTCACACACTAAGGTCATGAAGTAGCCTAGCCAGTCTCCAGACCTCAGTCCTCTAAAAAATCTGTGGAAGGACTTGAAGCTTCGAGTTACTAAGCAACTGCCAAGAAATCTAAAGGGTTGGAGAGTTTCTGTAAAGAGGAGTGGTCCAAGATTCCTCCTGAGATGTGTGCAAACCTGACCTGACCAGCTACAGGAAACATCTTACTGCTGTGCTTGCCAGCAAGGGCTTCTCCACCAAGTAGTAAGTCATGGTTAGCTAAAGATCAAATACTTATTTAACTCACTGACATGTAACTCAAATTTTGCAACTTTTATGTCATGTGTTTTTGTTTGATATTTTGAATGCTTGTTTTGAACATAGCTAAAGGTTTGAAAATTATGTCACTGTATAAATAGTAGCTAATTCCCAAAATCACAGGCCTCAGATGGCTCTAAGGGCTCCATTCCCAACAGTTTTTTTCTAGACTTGGCTATGCATGATGTCATTGAGAGTACATATAGTCAACTTTGATTGGACGCAAACACAGGAGCACCACTCACACGATTCTTCTATTTACAAGGGGCAGCCAATCAGAAGCAAGTTTGCTTATAGAGCTGTTGACCTTAAAATGAAAGGAGCTATTAAAAAAAAAAGAAAAAAAAAAAAAGAGCTTCTTAGAAGAATGAGCCTAGTCAGTCCCCTGTTTCAAATAGGCCAACTTTTTGTGGGGGTTTGCAGAAAATGTAAATAAACTCAAAACCATGTTGTTACCATGGTGATAACAGATTAAGGGTCCAGACAAACAGCAGTGTGCAGGGAACTGGAACTGGAGCAACTAACAATATTAGGGTGTTGTAGTTTCGGTAATGTTTGAGTCAGAAACTGGCAATGAATCAACCGCTGTAGCTGAACTATGTGTACGAGCAGAGGGAGGTCTTGGTTTGTGTGTGTGGACACCTAATAATGAGCTGAGTTGTGAGTCCGTTGACAGGAATGTGGGAAAGAAAGATCAGTCAAACTACCCTCTGGCACTGCGCAGAGCTGAACACACAAATACCCACACAAAATGGATTGATTCTCAGAAGGATGACAAAAATGCCCACATGCACAAACAAAAGAATCAATTGTACTGTTAATAAAGTTTTAATATGTGATTGGCCCGACGTAATCAGGTCCCAACCGGTTGTAGATCAAAGCAAACTGATGAGTCGAGGTCCTTCCAGGTTGCACCTCAGGCATATCGGATACTGTCCGTGCACCCTGGGGTCAAAGATCAAATAGCAGAGATCGACGACTTTGACACCACCAGCTTGAAAGCGTGTCAGTCTGCAGCTTTGATCTGTATCAGCATGAAGCAACATATCACGCTGACCTCGGACCAGAGATAGGCTGAAGCTTGTGATGGGAGCTTTGCTGCTGGGATTCAGACATTCATTATCACATCTGCTCTGACTGATTCAAGCTCGCACCTCAAACAAGACAGGACACGGCAGCTGGAGACAAATTTACGACACGTCTTTGCGTTTATTTTGAAAAGGTACAGCTGAGTGGTTGCTGAATAGTTTTTGTGACACACCAAAGAAGAGGCCCTCACTTTGGTGTTTTAATGATGATGAAGAGCACAGCAAACCTGGTGCCCTGTGGATGAAGGCAACATCACACCCTGGAAGAAAAAACATCCTTCAGGATGCTTCTTGAAGGGATAAAGATGATCAATTAAAACACAATTTATGGTGACACTTCACTCTTTGGCAAAGGTGACACTGATATGCACTTGATGTGCTCATTCGCTTCAAGTCTTCCTTCATATCATAACTGATTTTTTTTGTCTCAGTGTTTTGGGTGTGGGTTTTGTTTTCCTTGCATGATTTGGAAATAATGGAGATGAAAATAAGCACAATAGATCCCCTTTAAAGTCAGTGCGATTTACAGACAGCGTCTCTATTACAATCATTTAATACATCCGGTGGACCGTGGAGCATTACGTGGATCTTTTTCATACACTTGTATCCATTTATTGCACTCGTTATCATCATCTTAACACTCTGAAGGATGTTGTGCCTCATTCCTGGCTGACTTTTTCTCTACTGCCTGCAGCATTCACAGCTGATTTACCTCTTCAGCTTTAAATAATCTCACAGCTAATTTAGCCACAGCATTATTTAAGAGCAAGAATTTAACTGTTAAAGGGCTGCAAAGTGTGGTGTTGTAGTGCCTTCTTTTCTGTTTCTGTTCTGGTTTAAACTACAGGATCTAGCCTCTGAATTAAGGGGTCATAGTTCAGGCAAAAAGGGGTTAAAGGTGCTGTTATTGTAGAGGAGGATTCACGTGCTCCTCTACAATAACCTTTAGGCAAGGCAGGACAAAACAGGTGTTTTGTTTGGGAATGTATATGGAGACGTAAAAAAAATGGGGAAAGAAATCTCTCTTCTTTCTCTTTTTATCCTTCTTTAATCTAACAGCCAAGAACCAAGCCTATTAATACTTTTATTATCTAAAGTTAGCTTCCCTTCTCGCATCACTCTGTGCTTTCATCCTTCAGCTGCATTTAAAGACAAAAAAAAAAAAAAAAAAAATCCCTAAAATCAGAGCTGGGAGGAGGTTTGCTTCTGATTTCAGCTTTGTGGGAACCAGATGCCCCGCCAGAAGGATAGACAGGAGACTTCCTTCACTGCACTTTTCCTGCCAAAACCTTCAATTAGCTTTTGTTCAAAGGCTCATCTTATCAGTAGTGCTCAGAGCTGCTTTTACCACAAGCCAGGTCAGACACTCCTGTGGGTCTAATACAGATATAATACATACATATCATAGGAGTTCTTTGATAGGTCACAAGAAGGCAGGCAGATGGCTCGAACACTTCCTAATCACTTCCATATACAGCACATTTTTACTGTGTATGCATACAGAACTGGTTGATTGTACCCACGGTAAGGGAAGGCAGAATTTTGAACCCTCATGCAAACCCCTTTAACAAGTTTCCTGACTCTCATTAACATTTTATGTACGTGCTTACAGAGGGGTAAAAGGGAGTGCCTGTTTCACTCAAGAGTTAGACACTAAAGCTCATAAAAAATACATTATCAGACTGTGTTTTACAGAAATAAAGGAGAAAAGTGCAGAAGCCGAGGAGAAATGCCACCCTATGGAGCACCTCTTCACCACCTTTATTTCTTTTCTGCTCTCCGTCTCTTTGTTCCTTTTGTCTCTTCATCACTTTTTCTTTCCATTTTCTAGCTTTCCCTTCCCACGCACGCACAGACAATATAAAATCTGCACAAGGAGAGGAGAAACCCTGGCTTGGCTCTTTAACGCCAGCAGTGGAGCTCTAAAGCCACTAACTGTGTGTAAAGGTGTCTGGCCATGTGTGTTGTCTGTGTAATTGTGTGGACTCCTGCTGAGATTCTACATAAAGTTAGGGAGAGAAATCAAAAAGTCTGCAGAAATGAATGAGGAGTCAGGTCAAGCTGGGCGCAAACAAAAACACCTCTAAATTCTTTCAAACATGATTACAGCCTTTGGGTTTTTTTGTGTTTTCTTTTCCACTTTTGCTTCCATATTTGACATTGTGTCTTTTTCTTTTACTCAAACAAATGAGTTAAAAAAAAAAAAAAAAAAGTTTACATAAATTCCTCAAGTTTGCTCCAGAGCAAAATGTTCTAAAAGCAAGTTTAGCATTGCTAGAACTGGACTGGATGGCCTGTGGTGTCACAGTGCAAAGCATTACAGTGACATTAAACTTGCTGTCATGAGGTTTGCATGGCTGATTTAATTTCTCTGACCTTCCTACATTTGCAGCAGTTATGAGTTATAAACCCCCAAAACCTACAGCCATACATGTTAAACACAGGACAAAGTCTGAGCACCACATTTTTTTCAAATTGTTTATCCAGAGTTACCAAACACCTTCACCTGCTTCACTGTTGCAAATATGTTACAGACAGAATGTTCAGCAAACGCAACTTCACAAAAAAAAAAAAAAAAAAAAAAAAAAAAAAATCATTATTGCGATGAAGACAGAGTCACTGACAGGTCAGACTTTTCAGTGATGACTGATCAGAGTAAGAACTACTTTGTTGCTTTCAGCTATTTGCAGAAGTCTTTCTTCAGAGTTTATTGCATACCTTCAGCATCAGACAGAAGCAGGGTAAGTCCATTAGTGTTTTGCAGCCCGGCAGCACTAATTACTCATGACAAAAGATCTAACACCGAGACGGGATCGATCAGAATCTAATGACAAACACCAGTGTGTCCTTCAGTCAAGTAAGCTCTCACACAGATTTAAAAATCTTCTGATCCGTTCATTGAAGTTTACAAAAGCTTGCATGGATGCGTTCTAATAACGGCACATAAGATAATTATAAACCAAACTACCAAAATATATCCACCATGTTAAGAAATCTCTGACTTCATGTTATTTCCAGTCAGGCAATGTTTCATTATGACATCACTGTTAAGATGTGGTACCTGCACTGATGAGCCAAAATGTCAGACTGAATCAGAACAGACTGAAAGGTTTCAAGGACCTGAAGGGTCACATGTGACCCGACCTGAAGGAAACTGCAACATAGGGCGATCAGTCATTGTAGCCATTTTAGACCACAGTTGCTGTAAATGTTAATTGTTAAATAAATAGAGTTTTGAACAAACTAAGACGACATCCCCATAGTTTCTTGCCTCCCTTTACTGACTTTTGGATACTGAAGAACTTGAATGTTTCTGTGTTCTGTCTTTCTTCACTGTGGACCTTTGTGCATTCAGTTGTCGTCACATGTCCTCTAAATACTGTTTATACAGATGATGCTAAGCAGCAGGCAGGTGTGACCCGGATGTTTTGACAGTTGGTGTGCGTTTGTGTGTCCGTGTGTGCTTGATGCATCCCACTGTGAAATTTCCTAAGAGAACTGAAAAGGCAAGGCTTCAAACTGTTTAAAAAAAAAAAAAAAAAAGGAAAAAAAAAATATGAATTTGACTTCAGTCTTACTGAATAGGAACAAATGCATGAAATATTTTCTCTCCCTGGTGGATTGTATCCATGCAGAGGGATTTGGTTTTATTCACATGGGTTTCTACCTTTACACTGATAAAAAGGTAAATGGAATTTTATTGCTTGCTTGCACTACAAACAACATGATCTTGTAGTCTGTGCATACAGTGCAGTATCACCATATGGCCAGGTAACATTGTCCTCGTGAGATTATCTTCATCAGTCTCAGTATGAACTATTTAGACTTTAAAATGAAGTTTAATGTAAAGGGTTTTTTTTTTTGTTTTATTTGGGTGTATTGTATTGCAAAACTAATTCCAAGAAAGGTAGTATGCCATATAAAATGTAAATACAAATAGACCTAAACGTCCAATAACTGGTCTTCTCTGTTCCCAGACTTTTATGGACCATTGTTAAAAGAAGAGGGAATGCCACACCTTGGTAAACATGACCACCCTCCTACTAATACCATTTCTGAGGAGGCTTACACTAAGAGGCTTCTTCAGTTTGTAGTCTTTAGTCTAAGCTAAGCACTAAGCTAAAGTCCCTCCAGTTTTAGCTAACAGACACAACAGTAATGTCTTCTCAGTATTTCTTTAACATAGTTTAAGACAATTTTTCAGCAATTGTTTTCCAAAACAAATGGCACTAAAACAAACTGCATTATATGCCAAAACCATACGAGTGTCCATTTTTGCGATCCTTGGTACCACAGTACAAAACAGCAAGCTAAAAGAACAGGGGCTTGGCCTTAACCTCGACTGTGGTCATCTGAGTATGTATGCAGAGTGAGACAAATAGTGAATGTACAGTACATACTTTTAGTTCACAATATTTTTGAGTTTGTATATGTTACTTGTGATAAAGTGCGCCCATAAACAGAGGAAACCAAACGATACATTCCCACTGGGACGTCAACAGCTGTCACCTTTGTGAACCCTGTCGGTTCAGGTCAGCTCTCTTCCATCAAGAACGTGCAACATTAGGGTCCCAGAAACATCAAAACATGTGACCCTTGCATAGGGATGAGAGGTCAATAGTACATTTATATTACACAGGTACCCAAACACACATGTGTTTTTGAAATGGGAGTAGAAGCCTATAGAAAAGTAAATAAGACTTCCTGCTTAGCATGTTAGGCTTGTTACAGGATAAACAACATGCACAGGAGAGAAAACACACACACACACACACACACACACACACACACACACGACATGTAGAGCTCCCACTCTACACATCTAGCTGACGAGATAGCAGCTGGAAGTCTACAACAGTTTGTCAGACACTTAAGACAACAAGCCTTCACGTATGCTAACTAACATCACTTTCTTTCCTCCTTACCCCCAGCTGCTGTGCTCCTCGGTGCAGGCTGCACTGTTTGAGGAGGAGGAACGAGGCCGGAAGCTGCAGGACCGGTTGGCTGCAGCGGAAAGGAGGAACCGGCAGCTGAAGGAGCGAGTTCGCAAGGTGAAGCGTTCCTTGAGGAACGCCCGCAAAGCTGCACGCAAGGCTGAGCAGCAGGCACAGGAGCTGCAACAGAGGCTAAAAGCCTCAGAGAGAATGGCGGGACATCACCTCAACACTATAACACAGAAGGAGCCTCCACTCGGGGGTTACACAAGTGCAGCGATACGTCACAGGATGCAACTTTAAATCGTATAAGTACCACTCACCTGGACTGCAGAGTGGTTGTAGATCTGGAGAGACTGCTGGGCGGTCTCTCTGCAAGGGACGGAGAAGTGTCACTTATGAGTAAAAACACTTTAAAAAGCAATACTCTTCACAGTTGTCTTGTAAATAAACTGCTATCCCTTTTCTTTCTACCTGGAACTCCTCTAATAAACTGTGGATAAGCGTGATTCCCACTTATCTGATAAAAATAAACAGTTTTCTGAATGAGAATCAAACATTTCTCTTTTCCCACTGATTCCTTCTTTGGTTGTTCAGCTCTGCTGCCTTCATGAGTGGATTAAGTGGCAGAGCTGTGCTCATCTCGAGATGTTGTCTTGCTCTGCTCTGACACTAAGAGCAGCTGTGAGCAATAGTAACAGCCACAGTGGGAGCTTATTGAGATGTGAAGGACAATTAGTTCTCTTTGCTTTTCAGCTGTTAATTAAAACACAGTTATGATTTTCACAAGGCACCACTTTTACCTCAGTGGAAAAAACCTGCACCAGGGAACTATTTAGGGATAGAGTTCAGTTGCTTTTAAGTTTCATGCCAGAATTCCAGATAGGCAAAGTTTCACAAGCTATAGGTGGTGTCAGCTTTACAATAAAGTCTATAACAAGGATTTTGGCCTCACAGTTTCTCTGGTATAAGATCTGCATTTGCAAATGCCAAATACTGAATAGTACATATAAAAGGATGCATGTAAATTAATAGTCAAATACAAGTTCTTTACCATTTGATCAACCAATCAATTAATGAAAGCCCTGCATTACATTGACATCCTGTCCAGGCTCAGCTATGGTAGCTGAGATAGGCTTCAGCTGATTCATGGAGGGCAATAATATATTCTCTAAATGTGGTAACAGTTACTTACATATTTTCTGATCATAATGAAAACATTAGGATCGTTTTGAAGTCAGGTAAACTTTTGAAATTGGGAGAGCAATTTTAAAAACAAAAGCAAAAAGTAAAGAACTACATATTTGGATACCAATTGGGTTTGAGGTCAGTCCTCATAAGATGACAGCTGATGGTTTCGAGAAGCACTTTGGCATTCAAAGCATGCTCAAAGTTCATTGATCAATACTACAATGACTACAAATAGACTACAGAGAGAAAGCGGACATTAAAAAAAACAACTTACAGTCCCAAAACTTTGTGTGCGTGCTGTTTTCACCTGCATAGGTATGCATACAGCACATTTTCAAAGCTGCTGCTTGAAAACAGCTCCTTGTTGCTTCTACACGCAGCTGCCAGTGATGCTGATGAGAACAATTAGACTGAAATGAAAAATTTGAGTTGACGCCCGGAAAAATGAACTAACCGACACGCCAAAGATCAAAAATATATGATCACGGCTGAGTGACACAATAAGGTACAGCTCGTCCAATATCAGTAATGCGATGATGAAACAATTCTTGGATTTCTGAGAGAAGGCTCATTTATTTTTAATGCAAGTTAAAGTCTGTATACACAGCTAGCTTGTGAATATTTTTGTATGAATGATTTTTCTGTATATAAAATTTTAGTTTGTTGAACTTCAGAGTGGAAGTTTGAAGGAGAGAAAAAAAAAAAAAAAAAAAATCTAGGTCACTAGAGTACAAACAACAAATCCCAGCATGAGCAAGCACACACAAACGGTGTGCTAGTTAAGCTCTGCAGTGACACACAGAGAGTGTAAAGAGAGGTTAAGGGTAGAGGAGACACTGTATGTGTGTCTGGTCCATCAAGTGACTGGAATGTGTTTGTGTGGGCAGCAGTGTTCTGAGCAGCAGGATCTTGCTGAAATATTCCTCTGGAGGGAGGCCATCGCATCACGAGACCTCACCGAGTGGAAGGAAAACAAATCACTAAAGCAGGACATATTGAGGGGCAAGCCAGAATGGGATGTAGACGCAGGGGAGATCTTTTTCACCAAAAAACTGATTCACTGTGTCTGTCTTGATGAAAAGCTTCGTGATGATGAGGTGAAGAATAAGGCAGGAGTTTATCACCTGCAGTGTAACGATTGATGAGATCCTGGGGGGGAACAAGCTTAGAAAAGGAAAACGCTCCTTTTTTGTACATCCTGCCGAGAGACTCTTAGGTAGATGAAGTAGCCATTTAAAGTGACCGTGGTTTGATTTCATGGGAAAGCTGTTGTTTGTGAAAAATGTTAAAATATTTGAACATTTTGCTGGAATATTGTATCCCTCCAGGAAGAAAGCATGTATCAAGAGGAAATGCTGTATCCAAATACATACAGTGGTGTGTGAAAGTGTTGACCCCTTCATCATTTCCGATTATTTTGTATGTTTGTCACACTTAAATGTTTTATATCAAACACATTTAAATATTAGCCAAAGACAACACAAGTAAACAAAATGCAGTCAACCTTAACCCTATGTCATAGTCTGCTGTGTGTATTGTTTCAGTTCAAATCATATAGCACCAAATCACAACGGTATATTGTGAGGTAAAGACCCGACAATAAGTGAGAGAAGACCCCCAAATCAGATGAAAAACCAATGTGCAAGCACTCGGCGATAGTGGGAAGGAAAAAACTCCCTTTTAACAGGACAAATAGAACCAAGTAGAACCAGGCTCTAGAAAGAGAGGCCATCAGCTGTTTGGGATGAGCAGCAGTAATGGAAGTGAGATACAACTACACAGGACCATAAGACTAACTTTGAAACACGAAATACAACAGAAATGAGACTGATGAAAGGAACAGAATGGACACACACACACAAAACTAATTATAAACCTGAAGTCACCAGTAACTTCACAGGAGACTCAAGTAACAACACCATTACATCAACCCTAAAGCATCCAGAAAAGATAAGATAGCCAAGACTTGTAAACACAAGTAAATGGTAACAACTCTATTGACAGAATGGCACTTGATGTGCTTGCAGCAGAGCATTTTATTAAAACCTCGTGCCAACTCAAAGGAATGGTGGTAGAAACGTTCTAGCAGTCAAAAGTGCAACTAGGAATTCTACATTTTATCAAATTGTGCTCGAAAATGATGAGAAAGTCCATCTGACTGGACTTTTGAACAAGCACAACGAAGAAGAAATGGCTCAAAAGGAAGAATAATGAGGTTAAAGGCCAGATCCAAATCTCTTTGAAATATTGTGACAGTGGTGTTTGCTTATTCTTAAACATCTTGCAACTGAGTGGTCAGGTTTTAGCTACCAAAACTCACATACAATTAATCATTTTACAGGATTTAAAAAAAAGAAGAAATTTTTAAAAAATGTTTAAATTGTTTTACAGCACATATTTTGGCTTGTGATGAGTGGAATTAAAGCGCCGTTGTTCCCTTTAAATTTCACAGTCGACATACGTGACCTGTGCTTTCTCTGATATGTTAAAAAAAAAAAAAAAATTGCAAAACATTTGCTGGTTTGTAGGTGAATCCTCCCTTAGTTATGCTGCAATAGGCGTAGGTGTTATGAAATGGCTGCGTGCAGGCAGGAAAAGGACCCAAAGTGCAGAATCCGGAGACAAACATAAACTCAAATGCTGATCTTAAACAGAAGAAAACTAAGAATCCAAATAACTTACACATGCAGCCAGAACACACAGCATATATGATGGTGGATAAGGGAGATCACAACATAGACACAAAGAAACACGGGGCTTAAAAAATACAGAGGGAGCAATCAGGGAATGAGAGACAGGAGGGAAACACAGCTGGGACAAATCAGGGCTGACGAGACAAACGAAGCAAAACGAGACACATTAACATTAACTTTCAAAGTAAAACAGGAAACATAACACAGAGACGCAGACTTGTCACAGGGATTCAGCAACTATGGAACAGAAGAGAAATCAGAAGGCACAACTCTGACAAAGAAACCAAAAGACTAGAAATGATAAATAAAGGCAAAAACCAAAGTACAATAATAATGAAAAACTCTAAACTCTGGGTCAACGACCCAGGCACCCTAACAGTAGGCTGCTGGGGGATTCCCATGATGCATTGAGTTTTTCTTCTTCAGTCACCTTTCTCACTCACTATATGTTAATAGACCTCTCTGCATTGAATCATACTTGTCATTATTATTATTATTGTTATTATTATCTCTGTCTCTCTCCCACAGCATGTCTTTCATCCTGTCTTCCTTCTCTCTCCCCAACCGATCGCAGCAGACGGCCGCTCCTCCCTGAGCCTGGTTCTGCCGGAGGTTTCTTCCTGTTAAAAGGGAGTTTTTCCTTGTCACTGTCGCCAAAGTGCTGCTCATAGGTGGTCATTTGATTGTTGGGTTTTTCTCTGTATGTATTAATGTAGGGTCTACCTTACAATATAAAGCGCTTTGAGGCGACTGTTGTTGTGATTTGGTGCTACATAAATAAAATTGAATTGAATTGAATTGAGTTGAATCGAATTGAATTGAATTGAATTGAATTGAAGGGGAAAACTATTTTTTGAAGGCTTCTTTTAATGGCATTTCTTTTTTCATCTGCAGAGTCTTTTTCAAAGAAGGAATCAATGTTTCTTTTGCAATATGTCAAATCATGAGTAGGCTGTTGAGGTGGGAGTTAGGGACTTATCTACCTCATCATGCAAGAAATTAAAATGCCCCTCTCCGTGTACAATCACAATTCCACAAAAGTTGGATTGCTGTGTAAAATGTAGATAAAAAACAGGGTGCAATCTTTATCAAATCTAATAACACACATTTCATTAATGATAGAACCTAGAAAACTGACTGGTTTAAACTGACAAAGATTTTTAAAAATGAGGTCATTTTGAATTTGATGGCAGCAACATGTCTCAAAAAATTGGGACGGGCCAACAAAAGGCTGGGAAAATGAGTGACGCTACAAAGAAAAGCTGAAGGAACAGAATTTAGGTTAAACGGCAACAGGTCAGTAACATGATTGGATATAAAAGAACATCTTAGGGAGGCAGAGTTTCTGAGAAATGAAGATGGGCTGAGATTCACCAATCTGCAAAAACATGCAACTACAATTTGTGGAACAATTTGAGAATAATGTTCCTCAATATAAAAATGTGGAGAGAATGCTAGAAAATATCTTTACTGAAACCCAAAATCTTTTTCTATTATCGTAAAAGACCTTTTAGAATCATCTCTGGTGTAACTATGGTGGTGCAATATGATTTTCAACTTTGTTTGGTTGTTAGGGGCAGTAAAAGGAAAATATATGACTTCCCCCCCTGCTGTTTGCATCCAGAGCTGTCAACCCAAATGACACAGATGATCTTTGCACACAACACGCCACAATCCCGCCTCCATTTCCTGCGACAGTTCTATCTCTTCGTTTCAGACGATCTGCCTGTCATTAGCTTTATAGAATACGCACGATTTGCCGCTCAGCAAAGAACAAAACAAGCAGCGAGCCAAGAGGAGAGGAGAAAACCCTGCAGTGAGAAATGTGATGAAGAAGAGGATGCCTTACAGAGAAGTGGCGAGGAGGGGGGAGAGAAGTGCTGAATTATAGATGAGGAGAAATCAGTTTAAGAAGCACAGAGATCAGTGACTCAGAGCACAAACACACTTACAGAGCCCTAAGTGTTTTTCAAGTTAGCTTGGCAGCCAATTTCAGCGAGAAATGTCTTCAGCGTGCGAGTGTAAAAATGAAGAGCAGTTTTGATTAAGCACAAATTCAGTTGGCAGCTTTCCCATTTGTATGTCTCCATGTATGAATATGTGCATATGTTGTTGTAAAGTGCTGCAAAGTGATGTAAAATACTTTGATTTTCACAATTTTCGTCTCAGTGCTTTGGACTGTGTGTCAGACGGAAAACTGATTTTGAATAAGTTAGCACATTCGTTCCTCTGTATTCAGCCATGATAAAAAGACAGTTGGGAGGAATGTCTCCAACTGAGATGGAGGGGAAAGTAAAGGAAGTGTGACGACCTGAACCACAGGAAGCTCCAACAGGCCAAACTCTGCTAATAAAGAACTAATATTAATACAGCTTATCTTTGATGAGCACATATAGACCTTCAGGCTGATGCCGCTCAGTGCGGTAAAGTCAACGTCGTCTTAACCACTTACTTCAGTTGATAAGAAAAAAAAGAAAAAGTAAACTTTCAAAGAGAGATTTCTTTTTTCATGTTAGCTGATTAACTGTAATCCTGAATGGGTACAAAGGCTGAGAGTATCCTGCAGCTTTCATTGGTGATCTCTTTTAAGCTGTTTTTGGAACCAGTGTGGAGTAAAATTTAAACATGGAAGAAAGTCAACGGTAGCTTAATCTGTGTTTCCAGGGTTCGTGGTTGTGGGGTTAGGGTGATGGGAATATCATGGGACCTTTGCAACATTGCGTTGGAATTGGAAACATAGGACCAAGAGACCATGGGACATGGCTCTCAAAACATAAAACATTGGGATAGAATCCTGGTAATATAGGATAGCAGGGACACTGAGAAAGTTCTTTTAAAACAACGGATAATGGGAAGATAGAAACTTATAAACACAGAACCATGGGACCTTGTGATGTGATCCTGGGAACATACATTTTTGGAATAGGACATTGGGTACATAGAACCTCAAAAACAGAGAAACAATAGGGATGGGAACCTGGAAACACAGGACAATGGGCACATAGGACATTGGGGCAGAACCTTAGGAATATAGGACCTTGAAAACAATGGATACTTTGCAACGAACCGCAATGGGATCATTGTCCCATTAGATAGAAACAACTACTAGTAATGACTTCATGAATTTATTTACAAATAAAAAATTTTTTACCATTAGGCAAATAATTATTAATAATACCCTCACAGATGTAACATTTTCTACAGCTACCTTTAGTACTATTCTTTTTTTTAGACTCCTTTTTTTCTATTGATCCTTCTGAGTTCATTTCAGCAGACGGACTCTGACAGTGGGCTCATCTACAGTGGGGCAAAAAAGTATTTAGTCAGCCACCGATTGTGCAAGTTCCCCCACTTAAAATGATGACAGAGGTCAGTAATTTGCACCAGAGGTACACTTCAACTGTGAGAGACAGAATGTGAAAAAAAAATCCATGAATCCACATGGTAGGATTTGTAAAGAATTTATTCGTAAATCAGGGTGGAAAATAAGTATTTGGTCAATAACAAAAATACAACTCAATACTTTGTAACATAACCTTTGTTGGCAATAACAGAGGTCAAACGTTTACTATAGGTCTTTACCAGGTTTGCACACACAGTAGCTGGTATTTTGGCCCATTCCTCCATGCAGATCTTCTCGAGAGCAGTGATGTTTTGGGGCTGTCGCCGAGCAACACGGACTTTCAACTCCCGCCACAGATTTTCTATGGGGTTGAGGTCTGGAGACTGGCTAGGCCACTCCAGGACTTTCAAATGCTTCTTACGGAGCCACTCCTTTGTTGCCCGGGCGGTGTGTTTTGGATCATTGTCATGTTGGAAGACCCAGCCTCGTTTCATCTTCAAAGTTCTCACTGATGGAAGGAGGTTTTGGCTCAAAATCTCACGATACATGGCCCCATTCATTCTGTCCTTAACACGGATCAGTCGTCCTGTCCCCTTGGCAGAAAAACAGCCCCATAGCATGATGTTTCCACCCCCATGCTTCACAGTAGGTATGGTGTTCTTGGGATGCAACTCAGTATTCTTCTTCCTCCAAACACGACGAGTTGAGTTTATACCAAAAAGTTCTACTTTGGTTTCATCTGACCACATGACATTCTCCCAATCCTCTGCTGTATCATCCATGTGCTCTCTGGCAAACTTCAGACGGGCCTGGACATGCACTGGCTTCAGCAGCGCAACACGTCTGGCACTGCGGGATTTGATTCCCTGCCGTTGTAGTGTGTTACTGATGGTGACCTTTGTTACTTTGGTCCCAGCTCTCTGCAGGTCATTCACCAGGTCCCCCCGTGTGGTTCTGGGATCTTTGCTCACCGTTCTCATGATCATTTTGACCCCACGGGATGAGATCTTGCGTGGAGCCCCAGATCGAGGGAGATTATCAGTGGTCTTGTATGTCTTCCATTTTCTGATGATTGCTCCCACAGTTGATTTTTTCACACCAAGCTGCTTGCCTATTGTAGATTCACTCTTCCCAGTCTGGTGCAGGTCTACAATACTTTTCCTGGTGTCCTTCGAAAGCTCTTTGGTCTTGGCCATGGCGGAGTTTGGAGTCTGACTGTTTGAGGCTGTGGACAGGTGTCTTTTATACAGATGATGAGTTCAAACAGGTGCCATTCATACAGGTAACGAGTGGGGGTCAGAAAAGCTTCTTACAGAAGACGTTACAGGTCTGTGAGAGCCAGAGATTTTCCTTGTTTGAGGTGACCAAATACTTATTTTCCACCCTGATTTACGAATAAATTCTTTACAAATCCTACCATGTGGATTCATGGATTTTTTTT
The DNA here is from genome assembly GCF_057382275.1 of Copadichromis virginalis. Classification (NCBI taxonomy): domain Eukaryota; kingdom Metazoa; phylum Chordata; class Actinopteri; order Cichliformes; family Cichlidae; genus Copadichromis; species Copadichromis virginalis. Next base: position 4,303,409 of record NC_140634.1, read on the forward strand.
TCACATTCTGTCTCTCACAGTTGAAGTGTACCTCTGGTGCAAATTACTGACCTCTGTCATCATTTTAAGTGGGGGAACTTGCACAATCGGTGGCTGACTAAATACTTTTTTGCCCCACTGTATGTGCTTGTCCTGCTTCTCCTCAATGTAGCAGTTGATACTGTTAACCATAATATTTTATTAGAGATTACAGCATGCTGTTAATAGACCTCTCTGCATTGAATCATACTTGTTATTATTATTATTATTATTATTATTATTATTATTGTTATTATTCTCTCTGGCTCTCTTCCACAGCATGTCTTTCATCCAGTCTTCCTTCTCTCTCCCCAACCGGTATTTAAAAGTAGAACTGGAGGCTCTCTTCTGTGGAACTCTCTGCCTCTCTTCTTACTTATTTTCACTCACTATGTGTTTATACACCACTCAGCATTTCCTCTCCCTCACTCTCAACAGGTCACAGCAGACGGCCGCTCCTCCCTGAGCCTGGTTGTGTTGGCATTTTCTTCCTGTTAAAATTGACTTTTTCCTTCTCACTGTTGCAAAAGTTGCTCAATTGCAGGGGGGTGTCATCTGATTCTTGGTGCTTTCCCTATATTATTGTAGGGTTTTTGGGTGGATGGGGTGGCTGTACTCAGGATGTGGAGCAGGTCATCTACTAATTGGCAGATTGGTCTTCAATCCCTGGCCGCTCCCAAATATCCTTGGGCAAAACACTAACCCCAAGTTGCTCTCTGATGGTTAATGAGGGATAAAGGACAATGGGGACGTAGATGCTCTCCAGCTTACAATAACAGCATTAGAATTGCCACTAATGTTATATGTTTAAAATGTTCGTTTAATATGATACTAAAGGCAAAAGATATGCATTGTAAGCATGACGTTAACTTCACCAAGACTTAGCAGCTACATAATACAAAAAGTGAAATTACACCTGAACACCAGAGTCACGTAGTTGACACACAGCATATCAAATGACATGACTGGACTAAATGAAAAGTCAGAGGCTCCCACAAATGAGCAGGATTCATTGACTGGTGATGATACACATCTGTACAGCAGTTCATAACAATCAATCCCATAGCTGTTAACTCAGACAAAATTCTTATTTTAACCAAAACCTGATCAGCGCAGTTTAACAATGAATTTGTTGTGACGCTGGGCTGCTGAAAGGTTTATAAACTTCTGTCACTGAAAACTTCCGCTTATCCTTTTCAGGGTCGCGCTGGAGCCTATCCCAGCTGTCATAGGGCGAGAGGCGGGGTACGCCCTGGACAGATCGCCAGTCTGTCACAGGGCTAACACACAGAGACAGACAACAATTTGCGCTCACACTCACACCTGTGGAAAATTTGGATTAATCAATTAACCTATCCCCACAAACTGCATGTCTTTGGACGGTGGGAGGAAGCTGGAGTACCTGAAGGAACCCACGCAAACACAGGGAGAACATGCAAACTCCACACAGAAAAACCCTGGCCTGATGGTGGAATTGAACTCAGGACCGTCTTGCTGTGCAGCAACAGTGCTAATCACCATGCCACCGTGCTGCCCGTAGTAGTGAAAGCTATCACTACTACAAAAATACAGAGTGATATGTTGTATTTCCAAAGTTTTTTCTGCACTTTTATTGAACCCTTAGTTGCAATGACACATGAGGACATCCAATAAGTAGTGATAACTGGAGTGTAAACCAAAGGAGAACGTGTTCAAGTAGAGTGTTCACTTTTATGCTGGACAGTTACATCTGTTGAAAGGCAAGGCGTGCCTTTAGTGTTTGCAAGATCTGTCCTCTGTGTGTAAGCCATCTGCTGTACAGCATATACATTACATGCAGTCAGACTGTAGTAAAGAGTGTTTGCTCTAGTTCCAGATTCATGGATTCTTGAGTATGTGAGTGTTTAAATATTGAGAGATAACACACAGTCGAAAGTGTTTACATTTGCAGGAATGTAGTTGTCATTCTGACACTGTGTAGTGCTAATAAGTCAGTCTCATTTTGTCGAGTATGCACACAAACAGACAGAGAAAAAGAGTAAATGAGAGTAGAGAGTCATTTTACGATCATTCAGGATTTATTCCAGGAGAAAAGACAAACAAAACACAATCAGTCACTCTGGCCTGTGTTGTTATGGTAACTCTGATATGTGCACATGATTGTCAAAGGCATCTGATATACAAGCCCCATCAACAGAAAATCATCATCATCGAAATCATCATTATCACACCACATTTAAGTGCGGCAGGCAGTGGCCGCTCCGATAGGTGAGAGCATCGTCGACGTAACGACAGTGCACAGGATGAGAGTTTGTTGTGGTCACATGCAGAGAGTAAATACAGCCAGCTAAATTAGCAGGCTCTGGACAAGGACACCTACAGGGAGACACCAGGGGCCAAAGAGCAGCATGTGTAGAGTTTTAGTCCTACAAAGAAATCTTAGCGAGAGAGATTCTCTCAACTGGTCAGTTAGCTGTTCAGGTTAGAGGTGGTGGAGTGTTTTTAGCATCAGCTAAACCAAAGCTAGCTAATGCATTTACTAATGCTAACAAAGTCTAACAACTTTTTCAGTCTAAGAGGACACTGAAATAGTTGGTAACAATTCAAATACATGCTTGTAGTTCCTTGTAAGTTTCAACATAATGCTACTGAACAATTGTATAGACTTTAGCTAGGTAAAACCACCCCCGCTAATTAGTCTACATACAACACACAGTCAGTAGCTATATATATATTTTAAACTCTCTAGCCTTTGCATTTATGACATACAAATAAGTAAGGAAAGTATCAGAGAATTTAGCTACACAATATACGTTATCAACTTAGCCAAACTAAATAAAAAGCTAACGCACATATGGTAAGGTAACATAGTACATTTTAAAATTATAAAACTAAAAGTTCTTTATATTTGCACTTTTGATTCAGTTTTTAGATGCCTTAGATGCATTCACTTGCACTTTTCTTGAACAGAGCTTAATAGTAATCCCTAATTCCTAAATTTACTATTAATTTTCTTCATTGATTTTTCAGAAACTCCTTACACACCAAACACTTCCGCGTGTTAAAAAAAGGTCAGCTAGCATGCTTTTGACAACATCCATTAGAAACTACTTTCCCCACAATGCACTGCAAATTTTTAACCTAAACAAAAAACCTAGATGAAACTCAGCTTATGACCAACTACTGCTTCCATAAAATCTAGTTTTCAAGCAATGAAAGGCTCTTTTTGAGATTTTAAGTCATCTTGCTCATCTTCTGAATACATTTCACTTCCATACAACTAAAACCAGCTTTAAGTATAAATTCAGTGACACAACCACTATTTAGTGTATTTTCAATTTGCATAATAAAAACCTGAAAAAAGGGCAATATAAATGCATGTACTTCCAGTCACATGACAACACAGTCATTCTAATTAGCAGAATTAAAGCAACTTTCATAGTAATAAACATAGTTAATCCAGCAAATAATAATAGTGATAATAATAGTAAGTAATTCCAGGGGTAAATTTTGCCAGTTAGAACAAATACTCTGCTTGGCTCTTGTGGACCCGGTCATCTCAACCTGTGTACGTCTTCACATAATACAGAGATACGAACATCATACAAGGGCATATAAGATTATGCAAACACTCATGGTAAAGTTGAAATCTTGAAGCACTTTTTTTCAACATGCTTGTGTTTTTTCATGAAGGTGCAGTTTTTTTTCTTCATAAAAAAAAAAGAAAGAAAGAAAAGTCAAAGGATGGTGAGTTTAAAGTGGAGAGAGCGAACGTCCGTAACAGTGTGTTTCACAGCTTTGGATTTCTCCCGTTAGAATGGCAAAAAAACAAAAACGTAAGCCTGAGTTCAGTAAACGATGATTTCACCTTTTTAGTTGGACTGACACTGAAGTGATGGTGGAACACTGATGGCATTAAACTGCGCTGTGCAGCTCTGCTGATAGCAGTCGCGTGCTGCCAGACAGTTTCTGAAAGCTAACCGCAAAGTCGGGAAGTAAAGGAGACTTGAAGCTGCTTTTTTTTTGTTACATTTTTTTTTTACATTAAAACATTCCATAGAGGATACAATCAACTTCCCTTGCAAACTCACTCGTTCATTCACTCACTCAGACATGCCTGTACAGCAAAGCATTCGTAAATATTACCTTGAAAATGATCATCAGTATTCACAATCTATTTACAGTAGCATGGAAAGACTCATTTGGATTACATTTATGTTCTCTCTCTCTGTAGCAAACAAAAACAGCAGACATAAAACCACAGAGGAGCATGAACCTGAACCCTCTGCCTGCCTCACAGCACATTCAGAAGCCCACACGTCCAAGCTAAAGTGTACGACTTCACATTTAATGAACGGTATTCCTAATTCATTAACCTCTTTGAACAACCTCTTAAATCCCTAATGTAGCTCATTCAAATTTAATAATAATAGGTAAATGAGTGAAATGGTCTTGAATAGATTTAAATAGAGCTGCTGATGTTTTCTTTTGTTTCCTGATCATGCTTTCCAGAAATAAAAAACATTGACAACACACTTCAAATGTTTTTAAAAAATGCATAGCAATCAATGGGTAAATCGACGCGATAACAGTGAAGAATAAGATTAAGGTGGTCATTGGAATAAAGCCCTTACACGGTAGAAAGTTCCCTTCGGTATACATTGACGTCACAGTCGGATTAGTTTCCTCTCAGAAAAATGTGTTGGAATAAATGCAAACCTTCAGAAATCTCAACTATCTGTGCGCAGGCATGTGTGCAGCAGTTCAAACATTAGAAGTTTGCTTCTTTTTTGACTGCCCTGACCCACGCTGCCTTAAATATTCATACTCATCGAACTTCAGACTTGCTTGGTTGCTACAGCATTGTGCATAAAGTAACAGAAGTGTTTTCAGCCAATGAATAGTCTTCATGACACCGAGAAGTGCATGCATCAGTAGTGTCACCATATATTATGCAAGTTTTACAATTTATCCTATAGTGCTTGAAAAACAGTACATTCTGCGGAGACTGTAGTTTTATAAACAAGAACTGCAGCATGATTAGTGGTTTTCGCAGTCTTCTATCCATTAAAAGGGTATTTAAAATGTCAAATATCCCACTGCCACAGACAGAATGAAAAGCTAAAGATATACTGACTTTTTATTTCTCCAATATGGGGTGGGCCCACATCCCATAATGTGACTAACTGAACTTAAAATACATAATCAGTAGTTTATGGTCTTTCTGCGACTTTACATTGTGTATTATAGCTGATGGATTTCTATGTTGTCATCCTTCAAAAGATTATAAATGACATTTTTCTTCCCCTGAACAACCTTCAAGCAAAGCCAATAACGAGCGCACCTACAAAAACAGGCGTTTTTTTGCGCATAATGTTTTGGCCGAAACCTATTAGAAACACATCACCTTAGACACACTGCTGGATTAGGCTGGAAATTTTGCTTCATCACACTCACATACTTGGACCCACATCTTATTTTTGAAAAACCAACAGAAGGAAGGACTCTGGGGTCAGAGCTTCAGATGGGGCAAGAACTTTGTAAACTAGGTAAGATACATTAAACACAATGCTGGTTTTGGACTTTTTGTGGGATTATGGCTTAGTCTATGCTAGAGAAAAATAGGATGATGACCTGGAACTTGCATTTTCAAGTTTTCTGCTTTTACTGACGAAAGCAACCAGTCTCCAAACACAGACTCTGAATGGCAGAATTTAGAAATAATTGGTGTGTAAATTAACACACTTTAAAAACAGACAAATTGCCAACACACTGCAATCAATCTCAGTCAGTGTGCTAGTGAGTGCAACTCATCTGCAAGAGGATTTGTCTCAACTGGTTGTAGTCTGGTTATATTCCAATATAAATGCAAGGTTGCCAAGCACCGATGCCATTTTTGGAATAAATTGCCATCATGCAGCAACTAAGTCATTACTTATAGAGCCATTTCTGAGTCTGTTTCAAATCTATGAGGTTCTGATGAATTTCTGTGTATGAAGATGGCAACAAATTAGCAATTTTAACCAATTTATCAAAGTTAATGAGTGTTATCACAAACAGACAGCATGTAATTACCAACTTGTTTCCATTCCATCACAAACTGATAGCAGACTTGGTCTTATTGCCATTTTATTGCCTTCCTGACACACCAAAGTCGCTTTGAAGGGGGCAGCTGACTGCGAGTGGTTGCAGACTGGTCCCAGTGTTCGAAGCAACCATTTCAAAGAAAGCAAGATCATAATATCGTTCTACATCGCCACAGTAATTTTGGACATGCTGCAATCTTCAGCCACTTTTACCCTAGTGTGACTTTGTCATTAGCTGACGATAGGAAAAATGCAGAAACATTACTCCTTATCCTTTCCAGTGAGGGCAAAAGAGATGATAAACTAGATGGTAGATGGAGTCTAACACACAGAACTGTGCAGTGAACCAAAAATGAATTCGAGAAAACTTCGGTGAGTGTAGATTTACTGTCATTTTCACCTTAACCCAAATTTTATCCAAATGTGGCCTCACACCCACCTCATACTGCCACATATCGAGACAAGCACTATGAACACAGTTTTTTAGCAAGACAATTCAGGCAATAAAAATAATGTAAATGGCAACAGATTTTGAAAAGATAAAAGGTCACAAAACGTTCTCTTTAGGTTATTTTGCAGCTATAATTAAGCCCTTAGTTTCCATCTTGAACAACTTCAAATCTGGCTAGTTTTGTTCTAATTTGTCAAGCACTGCAGAATGAACCAAATTGTCTTCATTACCAAGCAATAGTCTTTGGCTACAATTCAATAAAGGGATCGGTACAATTGCATCGAATAAAGACATGACAATCTGATATGTGTGAGTGAGCACCCTACATTGTACAGCTCTGCGTTCTGGGACAGGAAAGGCCATTAGCCATGTTCAAGAGTTCCATTAGGTGAAGAAAACAAAAGTCGGGTTAGTAGTCAAAAATACTGACTGAGTCGTGGATCTGTGCATTTATTTAGAGCCCTGTTTCCAAAAAAGTTGGGACAACATGTAGAATGTAAATAACGAAGAGAATGCATTGATTTACCATGTCCTAACCTCCGCACTGAATTGAAAATAGCATAAAGAAAACATGAAGTAATATTATATATCATTATATATTTGAAAACAGCAAAAAGTTTGAAAGAGTTGGGGCAGAAATAACGACTGGAAAAGTAGATTAATGCCTAAAAAACCTGGACTTGGGTGTTGCACGCATCACCAGTGACATCAGTACAGCCCTGTAATCTCTTAAAAGGTGGTAAAGCCTAACCTGGGGACACTTGCACATGTTTTAGGGCTACACTGACAAGCATAAACCGTCCATAGAGATCATCAACTGCCACCATAGGACAGGTTAGTTGCAAATTACTGCTGCTGCTTTTCTTTAATGGAAATCACTGCATGCATGTGTTCAGAAATGCTTCTGAAAGCTATCAGAAACATTGCGGAGCAGCTGAAATCCAATATCAAAGAATAGTGGGATAAACATTTTTTCTTTTAAAACTACAGCAATCGGCCTCCAGGTTTTTCAAAACAATTGAAATAAGTGGTGATTAGGAAATATGCCCCTGTCCCAACTTCTTTGAAAAGTGCTGCAGGTATCAGCCAGCGTGGTTGGTGAATCGCTGCTTTCAGTCTTTAATTACATTTCGTGACGTTTCTTGAAAATGCTTCAAAAAAAGCTTCAAAAGTAAGCATCGATGCCCTGCTGTTGCCTGCAGTGAGCCCACGTATGTATATGGTCAATAGAAGTCCAGGTCTAAATTATCAATGCTGAAGTCGCGCACCAACACAACACTACAGTAAGGACACAGCTAACGTCCTGAAGCCTGGATCATTAACTGCAATGCTGGCTGGAACGGCCGGACTGTGACAAACCCCAAAAATAAAAAGACTAAATCAGGAAACTGGTGTTCACCAGCGCACAGTGCAGCTGCAGTTTTCCCTGAGCACTTCTGGACTGGGTGCAGCTTGACAAATAAAGAAGGTGAGATCATGGCTTCGGTAGAGACATAAAGAACGACGGCAGGCTACAGCTTCTCCATTCTGGATTGTGTCTCTGAGGACCCACCAGGCCTTTCTTTTAGTAACTATGCTGCGCTGCCTGTAGCTCCTTGGGAAGTCTAATGACAATCCATCTTTAGTTTCTGACTTTTTTACCTGGACGTGTTTTCCAGTAAATACTTATCTCTATGTGTTCTAATTCTATCCTAAACTTATTCCATGTTTCATAATAACCATTATGTGTGTCCCTTAAAGGGCAATTATTATAAAAGTTTTAATAAAGTAAGAAAATAATAAACAAATCAGAATCTTTCAGACAATAAACAAGTTGTATAATGCTCTGACATCCAATCAATAAAGGTTTACAATCTCTACTCAATCTGATAAACACATGTGAATGGCAGCTAATCTATGTCTGATCCTTTCTGTGCAAAATAGATAAAGCGCTTACTCATGTTTCCACATCTCAACAGTCATATGGTACTTTTAAAGCACTTCTTAAAGCATGAACAAACAAACAGAGAACCAAGCCCATAAGGACACACAAATGTCTTAAAGGTGCTATGTGTGGCATTTTTACACGGATAAACCACTGTCAACATGAATTTGCTACATCTGCATCATTTGTGTTTAAAAAAAACAACGACCGCCTGTTTTCTGTGTTCCACAATTACCAGGTCAGATTGGCAGGGAGATGTGTTTGATTAACAGGAAGTGAGATTTGCTGTTTTTAGACCAAGCATCTGGCGATGATGGGAATTGGGTTCTAATTTAGATCCTAACACAACAACAGCTATTAATAAAGAGGAACTACATGTGGTTCATCTTGGGTATTGTCTCATTTGGTTACACTAATTATGCCAAGGTAGCAATATCAATTTGACAATGATATGTTTGTTACACATAGCGTCTTTAAATTTAACAGCAGTTAATAAAAGTAAAACAATCCGTTTGCCAACAGTCAAACCTAAGTCGGAAAAAAAAACTAAATAAATTGATGCGGGAAAGATCAGATTGAATGGGAAGGTTGAACTTGTATGACACCAGCAGCTCCACCGTGAACCACCAACTGCAGCTCACAGGTGGAGCAGTGGACAACCTTTTATCAGGTAATAATCAAAGCCAACTGTGTGAACATCCCCAGTGTGAGACCGTGGGTGTGCTGTGGCTGTGGCAGGACGAGTTTTACGCTGACATCCTGGTGGGTGTGCAGTATGACAATGGTGGCTTGAATCGGTGGGGTGGCGGTAAAGTCCTCTGCTCTCCCACGAGCAGGGCGGGGTACTGGCTGGGGGGCCTATCCGAGAGGCAGTAAAGCGAAGAGAGGGAGGGACAAAGAAGAGGGCGATCGTCTTCCTCACTGGTCGTCCTCGATCTCTCTTTCTTTCCCGCTCTCCCTGCTTCACAGCGCCGTGGCCTCCCAGCTGGTTCCCCGCGGGACCTGGCGTCACTTGGTTTCCGTGAGAACCGGGGCGGGGACCGCAGATGGGTGTGGCCGGTTCAGCTCCGTCCCCGTGGCAGGAGAAGAAGCTGCAGATGCCAGGCTGCAGGGTGTGACTGGTGCAGTGACACCTGAAAGAAGGGAATGAGAAGCTGCATCAGCTGCTTGTAATACTGAAATCCCTCCTTGATTTCCAAAAGAAGTAGAAGACCACAGGCTTGCATTTCTCACTAGTGACTGGATCAGTAAGATAAAATTAGTTTCACTTTGATAAAGAAGTGAAGACATGAAACAGCTTTTGCACTGTACAGCTAAATATGTTGAGGAAAAATACAAAATAACGTAGGTAATAAATGTAACGCTGTTCTGGCCCTTAGCTCATGTAATTTAGTGTAAATTTTGTGCCCTAAATTTTGCTCATTCACTGTTACATACTCCTATGAACAGCTCACATATGTTCTCTTAACTTTCTGATGCCACTGACACCACTGAATCATACTCACAATCCTTGTGGGGAGCTGCTATGTTGTTATCGATGGAAGAGATCTTGCTGGCGACAGCGCTGGTGCTCTGGCTCTGCGCCGTCTGGCCGGTATTTTGGCTTTGAGCCGGCTGGTTCTGGCCCGCCTGGCTCTGGCTTTGGGCTGACTTCTGCGTCTGACTCGGCCTAGTCGGTGCGTTGGACGCATCAATGCTGCTCCCCATGCTGCTGCCAAGCTGCAGCCGCCTCATGTGCCGAACCACGGCAGTGGCATTGAACGCTTGCTGTGAAGAGCATAGAAACAAAAGGAAAATCTGATCACGAAACCTTGGGACAATGCACGCTGAGCCATCACAACTTAGGTCTGCACTAAAGTATACCCTGCTTTATCATCCTTCTGTTCACTAATGGGAACTATTGTTTAAAAAATTAACATCTAGCCGTATTTAAACAGAGTTCAAACTAATGACTGAGACCATAAACTCTTGAGCCATACCTTATTATGACGACAGAGTTCAATAACCTGGTAACGTTATGGTAAAATATATTGTGTTAAAATGACCTAGTAAATCATTTTCATTTGTGGAACATGGGAATTGTTTGAAATCTGAAGTTTGTTCTTATTTCTTCTGACTTCTTTAGGGGTAAATAGCTGTTGAGAGGTAGATCTTACCCACGAGACAAGCCAGGTTTTTATTGCTGAGTGATTCACCTTCTAAAAACAGTTGGCTGAGGAGCTGTAATAGGGTAATGTAGTCTATTGCAGTAGAGCCAAAACCACAGAGAATAAACTGCAGTAAACAAAATTTACCCTCCATTTGCTCTTGGCAAAGTTCTTTCTGATCTGCCGGCTGACTGACTCATGGATGTTCTTGCAGAGAGCCGTATCCCCAGCGATCCTGAGATATATATATAACGACACAAAAACACAATTTCTTAGTCAATACTTCTGAATGTACATCAACATCGATATCAATATTGATTTGATGGATTTTTGTGATGCTGTTGTGTGTGTGTGTTTGTGTGTGCATGTGTGTTTCTCACCAGGGGTGTCTGAGCGCCTGTTCACAAGTGAAACGCTTGGCTGGGTCTTTTTCCATCAGTCTGCTGATGAAATCCTTGGCTGGGAGAAAAACAAACCAAACATATAAACACCACATTGTTTTTTACCACGTTAAAACCCACTCACAAAACATTTTGCGACACTGAAAATCTTTGACATTTCGATCAGGGAAAGATGTTTTCAGATGTCAGATGTTGCACTGTTTGGTTTCTACTGAGAACGTGGGCTGTGTGTACCATCTGGTTTTCACTGTATCAGCCAAGTTGACCTCTGTTAATTCTACATTACTAGCAATGTGCAGGAGTGATTTCTATTTGCTCTGAGGAAACTTGACACTTCTGAAAACACAAAGCTTTTCTTGACAGTCCATAAATGCGATTTTATCCTCACTAACACAATAGACTGGTGACTGAAATAGACTTCCAGCCAATAGAACGCTGGTTTTACTTCCAGTCTATGCCCATAACTGTGCTGGTAATGGATGAAACCACACATCGCACACTTACTCTCACATATTTTCATTCCATGCAGATTAAATCAGCGACTATGATGGAAAGGTGGTGTGTGGGCCATATGTGCCACATGATGGACCGAGGAGGCGGAAGGACAGATGGTGGAGGAAGGAGGAGGAAGAGGAGGCCTCACCTGAGTCTGATATGTCATCCCAGTACGGTGCATCAAACTCATAGTCAGCTTTCAGGATCTGCTCGAACAGCTTGGAGTCGTTTTCGTCGTAGAATGGAGGATAACCACACAACCTGCAGACGAGATATTTATTCTTTTGGTCGAATCTTTAACAGTCACTTATTTTCATTAATAAATGATTTCACTGATTACTACAGAGTCCCTTTACTCATTGTCACCCTTTTGAAATGACTGCCTTGCTTAGGACACATAGTGTTAAATGCAAACACATGTGTATGTAAGAGACAGACTAGATCTGTGTCTGTAAGGGAATACTGTAACCCAGATTAATCTTTGTAGCTACAATTTACATATGTCCCCTAAATGCCTCACATGTAGGCAACAGTGTAGTGCCACAGGCAGATTTGTGTTTCTAGACATGAATTTGACAGGTTTTCTTTTTCTCTTTTCAGGATCCCTGAATATGAAATGAATATATTTAATTTTTAAAAGGTAAAAAACTCCTTATTTAGAGATTTATAGCCTGTAAGGATTTTGCTACTCATGGCAGAGACCACAATTTGACTTAAAAATCCACCCACCCTTCATTTTTCTGTATTTTGCTTCCAAGAAACCAGACTTTCTTGTAATTTAAAAAAATCTAAATTTTCCTTTCTACACTGGCTGTTTTTTCACCCATTTTCAGTTCAGTTGTTGTATCCAATGATCTTCAGAGGATTCTTTTTTTTTGTTAAGTCACTTAATGCTGACCTCTGAATCACTGAAGCATAATAAAGCACATAACCCAAGGGACGAACCAGTGTTGTTTCTACACAGACAACAAACTGGCAAAGAGCCCATTTTAAATTGTATCTTAATGCACTTTGTTACTAGCAGCCTGCTGCACAAACACATCACTTGTTCCCAGATGAATCTATGAAGAATACCAAAGACAATGGCAGGTATAAACCTGTATTGTTGCACTAACAAGGTGATTCTCAAACAGCTATTTAGCTGAAAACCTGGTATATCGCAGCATGATGTTCAGTGTGTTCTTTAAAAGAAAATCCAAGGGAACTGAAAAAGTGGGGGACAATAGAAGATGTGGCAGGCTTAAAAAAACTAGCCACAGCAGGTGATCATCTGCTGTTCACTGAAGATTCTTCAGAAATAATCTCAGTGGAAGGGTGCTATAAAAAAGCCTTTGACAGCCAGGCTTTGGTATACCAAATTACACAAGACTAGACTAAAAATCTGTGGTAACAGATCTTATGGACTGATGAATAGGAATTTGAAATTTTAAGTTTAAATCACCATCAATATGTACAAGAGTGAGTGTCTACTGACATCTGCAAAACACGGTTCTGTCGTGGTTCCGGGCAGAATTTCAGCCAGTGTTGTTGTGACAACTGATGAAATTATGAACATAGAAAAGTCAGAGTCTGATTGGCAGTGGCTTCATTGTTTAGTATGACAATGATCCCAAACCCACTGCCAATGCAGACCTGGAGAGAAAAGTACACAGTGGCCTACCAGAGCCCAGATTACTGAAGCAGTGAGGGATCGTCTCGACAGAGAACAGAACAAAAGGCAGAAAACATCCAAAGAAGAGCTTTGGATGTCCTTCAGGAAGCCTGGAGAACTATTCCCGAAGGCTGCTTAAAGAAATGACAAGATAGCTTGCCTCAGTTGTGTACCACTTTTTGAAATACATTATCAGATCAAAACAAAATTCCTGTTTAGGCTTTGGTGCTAAAAACAACTTTGTGAAGTACTGGGTTAGGTTTAGAAAAAGATCAAATATGTGGTGAAGATAGAAAATATACATCCTATAAAACTTAGTAAAAGATTATTGCTGACTGAGTCTGGCTGTAGGAAATCCGAGGTACTATCTAAAAGGAGGAATGTCCGCACTTCAGAATGCATCTGTGAAGGCAGGTTGTGGCTTGCAGTGGTCGCTTTAACACTGGTAACAAAGAACAATTTGCAGTCAAGATTTAAGTACTCCAGTTACTCTGCTACCCTCCAGTACCCCTGCTAAACTTGCAAACTTGAATTAATAGTAGGTGGTGTCGCAGTATTGTTGTCACATCTGGACTTGAGCTCAGAGCAGTGTATTACTGTGACTGCGTAGTAGCAGTGGTAGTTGGCTGTATCGCCTTAATCGCATTAACATGAGATTACTGGTTCTTGGTGCTGATGAGCACAAATGAACTTAAGTCCAAGTTTGATTTTCCATAACGACACAAAGCGGAGCAACAGCAGAGCTGCCGCTCAGCCCAAAACACCTCATTACCGAGGTTCTGGATGCACCAGGAGATTTTCATAAAAACTCATTAAAATGCCGTTCTCCATCAATACACACCGGAAAGAAAGAATAAAAGGGAAACGCACCGGGCAGAGAGGAAGGAGGACTCTGCCTGCCGTGAGGGGAAAAGGGCTTTCTGATTTGTTTTTTTTGCTTTCTCATTTGCTTAAAGACTCACTTTGTCATGTTACTCGGCTGACCCTCCACTCCATCGAACACACACACACACACAAATACACTTGCACTCGGGATCCTGGCTGATTATCATGGTTGATTACCTGATGTGATCTTTCCACCTGAGCAGCAGTCAAAACCTAACAAGGTCTGAATCCCAACGCTAATTGTGCTAATTGCCAGCAGGGAGTTGCTCTTTCTTTTACCCTGCACGCACACAGCAACACACGGACATACACACGCACAGCCATTTCTACTGTGCTGTCAAATCCACCAAATGCTTTTTACTAGCAAAAGCTTTTACTGCACTACTCACCACAAAGTACAGCGTAAAACGGGAGAAAGACAGAGAAAAAGTCAGCGCGAGAGAGTCACGTGAGTTTGTTTGCGCCTGCTTTCCTCTCAACCACTGTGAGCTCTCTGATTGCTCCTCAGGTGTTAAACATAAATGAAGATGCAGAGGCAACATACACCTTAAAATAACTCCAACAGTGGCGTTCTCAACAACAAGATTGCAGTCTGAGCACACAAACATGGTTTCCATTGTTCACCAACACTGGTGAAAAACAAGAAAATGAAAATGAAATCTCGTCACAGACGAGGGTGAGAAGGGTGACAAAGGCTAGATGGAGATCCGCTTAATGAGCGTAAATGTGATGTGAATGGAATGCATGTTTACAAACAGATTTTCCAGTTAAGGTGTTTTCAATTTTGTGATTCATACATGGCCGAGCCAGGTCTCCATAGCCCAGCTGATGATTAGAAAACTACTAGTATGAAAATGGCTGTTTTGTTGTGCTGTTATAAAGACCTTCATTCTATTTAATTACAAAGATTACATCCAAGGGAACTTGTAAAACGACTTTAATAGCTACTCAGAGATTTGATATAATGTTAGATGGAAGATTTGGTAAAAATATGTCACAGGAGGAAAACCAAAGGTGTAAATAACACACTAATTAAACACGATTACAGTAACCTAAAACTGCTTCATACCTGTGTCTAGACACGGGTTATTTCAGTTATTTCAAAGCCTGCATGGCCTCTAGGGGCGACAACTTCTCTGGTCTCATTGTATTGAAATCTATGAGAAAACGACCCTACTTCTTACTGTTTTTATGACTTTAGTTAACAATTTCCTAATTGGTTTTTTCAAAAAAAAAATTAATTCACCCTACAGCATTACGTGTATACAACGGATGGACAAGCTAATGGTTAGCAGTCATGTGACTCAATGCAAGGCAAACCTGTGAATGTATTTAGCTGATTGACTTGGCCGCATTTCTGGCAATGAACACGATTATCACAACCTTAATGATGAATAAGGCATCAAGAATTCAGATTTCCCACCGTGACCATGACCCGGTGCTAATGGAGCTTTGGTGCTTTCTGGTGATGTCAGTCATGGTGATTGATGGAAACTGCTTCCTGTACAGTGGAATATAAAGAAGTTTAATTGGTACTTACAAGATGTAGGCGATCACTCCAATGGACCAGCAGTCGACCGCTTTACTATACGGCTTCTGGGCGAGAACCTCTGGAGCTGATAGAGAGAGGGAGAAACAAGCAGACACAGCGGGGTTAGAGAAAAAAACGGCTTTGGAATGACCTCAGTTTGGTGGTAAACCTAACTACAGTGCGTTTTTACTTTTTCAGCTTGAGGTCCAGTAACAACTGCGGTGTGATTTTTATATGAAAAAGGGGCTGTTTAATGAGACTGAGTACAGAGAAAATATGCAGACACCTCATGTCTGTTGAAATTAAAATCACATGCCAGTTCGGTGCACGGTGGGAAATATTCTGCAGGAGGTACAGATTCTCATAGGTGCAGAAATACATGGTACAACTAGCTCCAACTAGCTCTTCTAGTTAGCTTCAGACCCATTTTCTCTGCTGCTGGTGTCGGTAAGGGAGGCTTTCCAGGCCCGACCTTTCTCTGCAGCTCATTACCGAAGGCCCTGGACAGAGCAAATTACTGATGACAGCGAGGTCGCCGTAATATCACCTCACATATACACACACAAGGCTCTCGAAATAGATTTGGCATGCTCACACACATACACACAGAAGGAACACCAGTCATATCTGAGTCAAAATATAAACTTTGCACACTTGTGCTGAATCTGAGTGCTTACATTTGCTTATTAGTCTAATCTGACTCATTGTGTGTGTGTCTGTTCTGGGTTTTCTGGATGCAGAACTCGAGCATTTTTACCCACTGAGATCACCGTGTCTGCAGCTCACTAAGTCCAGAGTCGGTATCAGGGTACAATCATAATGTGTAATTTCTTAATAGTCAATCACTGAACTAACCCCGTAGTGGGTCTTTGGCTATGTCCTATTTCCAAGCGTGACTTTTCTTTTTGCTGGAAGAAGCAAATTTAACAGTTGAAAGTTATCATAATGAGAAAATGAAAAAATAACAATGAAAACTGAGTCTTTCATTCAAACGCAGTTGTAAATTGTCACCTTCTTTGATTGTATTTTCACACAAAGCACCTTGAGTGGAAAAACTGCAGGAGTTCCTCTCACGGATGAGAGGAATTGATGCAAAGTTCTGACCTTTCAAAGTAAAACGATGCAAATTTTTTGCTGACTGGGTGAGAATGTGAACTGACTCTTTAAAGATAGTACACCAAAAAAACCCCTGAAGAACAGCTGGGTGCTTTGAAGCGCTTGAGCCAAAGACAGCTGGAGTTCTTTCAGGTTCTTGAAGATATTTCCCAACTCATCTAAAAGGCCATTCCAGTTCTGCGAGTGGCTTCGACTCAAGCACTTTAGTCCACCATGACACGGACGATTGAGAACCTAAACAGACACACAGCTGGATTTAGTAAAGCTGCCCTGCAACAAAAACGATTCAACATTTATGTACCTTTCTGTGTGAATAGTGGGAAATGATCTGTTTGTGCGACTTATACGACTTTTGCAACATGCAAATGTGTGTCACCGAACCTCTGTCTCCTGTAGAATGCAATCAAAGAAATGCTCACACACAAGCAGATTAAGCACACTGCACACAGAGATTCACACAAAAATGAGATATAATATGATACAGAGCATGACTGTCTGTCTCAGAGTGAAGAGCACAAACACGCATCGCTCCAGATGACATGGGAAGAAAAGAGATGATGCAGGAAGTGTAAACGGCGTCAGATGGGAACAACATGTGCTCATTTAATTCATCACGTGTTTGTTGGCTCACAGGAATCATTACAGATACAGCTAAGTCCAACTAGTCGAACTAGGTCAAACTTTGTAATGCTCGGAGAGGGTCGAACGAACCCAAAGAGCTACATCTTAGACTCTACAGGCCTAACAGGGCATTTAGAAAACGAATGAACAAGAATGACTTGTCAGCAAACAGCCTCTTCTCTCGAAAAATGGCAGCACATGTTCGGTACGTAAGGTTCCATTTGAACAAACCAGACTGTGGAACAATGTCCACACCAAAGTGAGGATCTTTGAACATGCCAGGTTGAGAGAAAACCAAATATGGCACGAACGCGTCATACCAACTCTCAAGCAGGGTGGTGGATGAGTAATGATTTGGGCTTGTTTGGCAGCCACAGGACCTTGACAGCTATTGTGTCGACCATAAACTACTCTGTTTATCAAAGGATTCATGAGTCAAATGTGAGGCCATCTGTCCAAGAAAAATGAAGTCATGAAACAGGACGATGATCCCAAGCACAGCAGCAAATCTGCAACAGAATGGCTGAAAAAGGACAGAATCAAGGTGTAGCAGTGGCTCAAAGTCCAGACCTCAACCTGATTGAAATGCTCTGATGGGACCTTAATAGAGCCACGCATAAATGAATGCCTATAAACTTCACTGAAATGACGCAACTTTATAAAGAAAATGGGACATAAATTCCTCCACAATTATGTGAGAGACAGATAAAAGTCACACAAAAGACAATTACTTCAAGTTATTGCTGCTAAAGATGCTTCCACAAGCCACTGAATCATGGGGTACGGATAGTTTTGGGGGGGGTTCTTGAAAAACTGTGTTTTTCTCCTTTTTTGTGTGCAGTCATTAGTGTGTAATGCCAGAAGTGATTTGAAGGTCTGGATGAACTGGACCTTCATCTCTCGTTACAGCATTTTGCGACTTTGGACAAGTTGCAATTTATCTGTGTAAACAGGTAAGCTAGTGTTAGCTCACAGTTGTCAGACGAAACCACAATAGATTTTTTTATCTCCAAAAACAAATAAAGATCTCTTTGTTTGGTTCTGGCTACTGTTAGCTAACACTGGTTATTTTCTTGTATGTCTTTTAACGACCAAAAACAGTAACAGCACTAACAAAATTCAAATTCAAATTTTATTTGTCACGTACACAGTCATACACAGTACGATATGTAGTGAAATGCTTGGACAACTGCTCGTGACCTAAAGAGAACAAAAAAGGAAAAGGCTATGAATAAGATAGGAAATAAATATGAAAAATTAAAAAGGGTAAATTTAACTAGGAAGGAATAAAATATAAATTAAGGTTAAAAATGAAATAACTGTACAACACAAATTAGAATGAAGGGTAAATTTAACTGGGAAGAATAAGATAAAATATATAAATTAAAGTTGAAAATAAAATAACTGTACAACAAAATACACAATACACAATATAGAACTATATAAGAATGTATTAAGAAATCTAAATATAAATAAATATATACACAATAACAGCAGCTGTACAAGTATTAACCGGAAATGAAGAATATAGTGACCAGTGTTGTGCAAAAACAAAGTCCAGAAAGTCCAGTGTGTGTGTAAGAACCATATGTGTGGGTCAGTACTGTGTGGTGGTGTAATTGAGAGACCGTATCGCCTGCGGGAAGAAGCTCCTCCTCAGTCTCTCTGTGTTGGTCTTCAGGGAGCGGAATCGCTTTCCTGACCTCAACAGAGAGAACAGTCTGTTGTTGGGATGGCTGAGGTCCTTCACCACCTTCCTGGCCTTGGTCCAGCACCGCCTGCTGTAGATTGAGTGCAGGTCAGGGAGCTCGGAGCGGATGGTGCGCTCAGCTGACCGCACAACCCTCTGTAGAGCTCGTCTGTCCTGCATGGTGCTGTTCCCGAACCAGGTTAAGATGTTTCCCGCCAGGATGCTCTCTATGGTGCACGAGTAAAAGTTCCTGAGCGCCTTGGAGGGCAGTTGGAAGTCTCTCAAGCGTCTGAGGTGGTAGAGACGCTGTCGGGCCTTTTTCACCACGGTGTTGATGTGACAGGACCATGACAGGTCCTGCGTGATGTGAACTCCGAGGTATTTGAAGCTGTCCACTCTCTCCACTGGGCACTCGTTGATGACGGGGGTCTGGTAGTTCCTCTCCTGCTTAGTGCTGAAGTCCACTATCAGCTCCTTTGTCTTACTGACGTTTAGAAGGAGGTTGTTCCTCTGGCACCAGGGGCCCGTTCTTCGTACGTCGCTTACTACATCCAAGATCAAATGACACATCCAAGATCAAATCATCGCGCTAACTCTGAGCTCGCTATTCCGGTTCCCCGAACACACCTGTTGTTGACGATTAGTATAGCTGGATGAAGTAATGTGAGATCACTGGGTGGCCCAACAGGGGCTACGCATCGATAGTAGAAACATTGATCGGCAACCCTTTGATTGGTCGGCGAAAATGTCGAAGGAGCGCGCTCGGTATTCTTCGGCAGCAGAGCAAGAACTCTTGAGTGAGGGATTTTAGGAGTTTCAGAGTCTAATTAAAACGCAAGGGAACACTGCAAAGGCTGCAAAAGCAAGGAGAGAGGGCTGGCAGAAAGTTGCTGACAAATTAAACTCGTAAGTAATTTAATAATAACAATAATAATGGAGTGGATCTATATAGCGCTCTTCAAGGCACCCAAAGCGTTTTACAATGCCACTATTCAGTCACTCTCACATTCACACACTGGTAGCTGTCACAGCTGCCCTGGGGCAGACTGACAGAAGCCAGGCTGCCATATCGCGCCATCGGCCCCTCTGGCCAACACCAGTAGGTGGTAGGGTAGATTTATCATATCACACTATATTATCCAATATTATATTACATTATATTATATTACATTATGTTATATTATATCCCCTTTCACATTAGAGCCACAACAGGACCCACTAGAACATGGGAACAAGTAAAAGTGAAATATAAGAATATTCTACAGAATGGTAATATTGATCACTTATATTGCTTTTCGTCTCTTGGACAGAGACCCTGAAATAATCTGTTTGTTTGTTTATAACAGCAACCAAGAAAAGGGGCAGCGCAAAAAAAGACAGGTGGTGGTCCTGCACCCCCTCGTCAACAAGTTGGTTAAGTAAATAATACCCTCACGGGAAAATCGATATCTCTCTATGAGCACACTGTCGCGCTGAGCTAAAGGATCCTGTCTGTCCCGCAATATATGCTGGATTCTGAGGACTCTCCTTATCAATCTTGCACCTTCCGCAATGGGTGGCTCGCGTATACGGACAGGACATGGCTGCGACAGGCTTCCCAAATCCACCTTCGCTTTTATAGCCGTGGTCTCCCATCTTGATTACACGAAGTAAATTGCAATTACTACTCTGAAATCTGAATTACATCTGTAATAATCACATACATGTAATAGAATGTTAATAGTACATTTCCCTTTTTTAGGAAATGACCTGTATGTATCTGTGTGACATCAATAAAAGGATCAAGTGCTGCATTATCTTTAGTTACATTTATGTTATTTATTTATGGTACAACAGTGGTAAAATATCGCTGTTGCTTTCGTATACATGAAGCGGAAATACCTGAGTGGCCGCGATCTAATCCTGTTTACATAAAGTAAGCCTGCTCCCGAGCAGGTTTACGCTTACGGCTCTGTTGCTATGACAGCAAGTCCCGGATGGGCTTCGAAGAACCGAACGATCCAGGATCACGCGAAATCGTCAACAGTCAAATCCGGCTAACTTACTTAGCGAGGTACGAAGAACGGGCCCCAGTTCTCCAGATTCCTAATCTCCTTCAGGTAGGCCGTCTCGTTGTTATCAGAGATCAGGCCCACCACGACGGTGTCGTCAGCAAACTTGATGATGGTGGTGGAGCTGGTAGTGGCCACACAGTCATATGTGTACAAAGAGTACAGCAGGGGGCTCAGAACACACCCCTGGGGGGCTCCAGTGCTGAGAGTGGTGGAGGCTGAGACATGTCCGCCCATCCTTACTGACTGTGGTCTGCCAGTTAGGAAGTTGGAGATCCACTGACACATAGATGAGCTGAGTCCCAGATGCTCCAGCTTGGTGGTGAGTGTGGAGGGAATTATGGTGTTAAATGCAGAGCTGTAGTCTATGAAGAGCATTTTAACATAATTCCCCCTTCTAGTGTCCAAGTGAGTGAGTGATGTGTGGAGGAGATGAGAGATGGCATCGTCTGTGGAACGATTTGGACGGTAAGCGAACTGTAGTGGGTCCAGTGTGTCTGGTAGTGAAGAAATGATGAAGTCTCTGACCAGGCGTTCAAAGCACTTCATCACTACTGAGGTGAGGGCTACAGGGCGATAGTCATTGAGAGAAGCAGGGTGGGGTTTCTTCGGGACAGGAACAATGATGGACTCTTTGAAGCATGTGGGGATCACCGACTGAGATAAAGAGATGTTGAATATCTCAGTGAACACAGGAGCTAGCTGGTATGCGCAGTCTCTTAGGATACGACCTGGGATGCTGTCTGGTCCTGCTGCTTTCCTGGTGTTCACTCTCTTGAAGGCTCTCCTTACTTCATGCTCGGAGATGACGAGCACGTTTCCGGTGCTGGCAGTATCTTCCTGTCTGCAGCCGTTAGCACCGCTAACACTAGCATTGTTGGAGACCTTAGCTGCAGCCTCGAAGCGAGCATAGAAAGTGTTCAGCTCGTCTGGCAGAGTCACGGCCGCGTTCGTCATACCGGTTGTTGGTGCTTTATAGTCCGTTATTGTCCTTAGTCCCCGCCACAGGCTCCTAGAGTCACTCTGTTGGAGTTGTGACTCTAGTTTCCTCCCGTAGCGCTGCTTCGCCTCTTTCACCACCCTCCGCACGTTATATGACGCGGCTTTGTACGGGTCCATGTCCCCCGTCATGAGTCCCGTGTTGTAGGCAGCGGTGCGGGATCTCAGAGCGTCGCGGATGGTTTTATCCACCCACGGCTTCTGGTTGGGAAACGTTGTGATAGTCTTTGTCTCCACGGTATCATCCGCTAGTTTCCCGATGAATCCCACAACCGCTTCCGTAAACACGTTGACGTCATCGTCGGAGCTGTTTCTGAACATGCCCCAGTCTGCGTCATCGAGTGCGTCCTGTAACGCGGCCACCGATTGATCCATCCAGCGCGCGACCTTCCTCTGAACCGGAACTTCCTGTTTCAGCCTTTGTTTGTATTTTGGCATGAGGAAGATGGCGGCGTGATCAGATTTGCCAAACGGGGGGCGGGATTGTGCCTTGTAGCCGTCCTTGACCGTAGTGTAGCAGTGGTCCAGTGTCCTTTCACCCCTGGTGGGGCAGGTGATGTGTTGATAAAAGTTCGGCGCTGCGTGTTTGAGGTTGGCGCTATTAAAGTCCCCCGTCACAATAAGCGCAGCGTCCCGGTGTTGTGTCTGATGCTGTGTGAGTGCCTCATGCAGCTCGCATAAGGCGGTGACCGTGTCCGCTTGTGGTGGAATATAAACGGCACTTACAATGACCGATGTAAATTCCCGAGGTAGATAAAAAGGACGACACATGATGGACAGTAGTTCCAGATTTGGTGTGCAGGAGCGTGTGAGAGGAACAACGTTCGCACTGTTGCACCAGTTGTTGTTCACCATTAAACACACGCCGCCTCCCCTTGACTTCCCCGAGTCCCGTGTCCTATCCATGCGGTGAACCGAGAAGAACTCGGCCGGCTGGATGGCGTGGTCCGGCACCGCTGGGTTCAGCCATGTCTGGGTGAAGCAGAGGAGATTGCAGTCCCGAATGTCTCTCTGGAACTTTATCCTGGCCCTGAGGTCGTCAAGCTTGTTCTCCAGTAACTAGACGTTGGCGAGCAGGATGCTAGGCAGAGGTGTGCGGTGTGCACGAGCTCTCAGCCTGTTCCTGACGCCGACTCGCTTCCCTCTAGGCCGCCGCCGCTTCCCTTTGTTCTCCCTCGAGATCTCACTCGGCCAGCTCGGATCCGGAGTTAAAAACTTCGAATTGTGAGTACATTGTATACCAATAGAAACAAGAGTGTCACTGTCATACCTAATGTACCCAATGGTGATGATTTTGCCGATTTAGAAACGCTGAAAACTAACTTAAAAAACAAAGACAAAGAAAAAGTGGTCGGAGCAGTCGTGACGGCAGCCGACCTCACCGGCGCCATCTTATCAGAGGGGATAAACTGTGATTTTAAGAGGAAAGAAATAAGAACGTTGAGGACAGGCGGTGACGGTGCAACCGGCTTACCCACATATCCTGGCGTGCCACAGGCAGTTGACATGACGTCACCGCTGCCCTCCATCTTTGAAAGACCAAAGTCACTGATCATAATCTTGGACTCGTCTTGAGGATTAAAATACAACAGGTTCTCTGGCTGAAGAAAGAAAGAAAGAAAGAAAGAAAGAATGAATTTTGGATTACAAACACTGTCACTTTGTTTAATGTCTCAGGCAGTTAATAGACAGACAACCTTATTGCTCATTTTACACAGTCTTGGTTAATGGAGGTCACTCTGACCAATCCATTCCTTCAAACAGCTGACACACACTACACTCACCCACAATGCACTGCATGTGTCGAGCTGCTGCCCTTATTGCAGCAGTAAATCAAGGGCTGTCAAGTGAGAATGAAGCACTTGTGTGGATTTAAAGTGTGGAATGGGAGAGTGAGTGTTTGTGTGTATGTGGGGTAAGACTTCAGTGAAGAAGCAGGGAATGTGTGTGTGTGTTTGAGTGTTTTACCTTCAGGTCTCGGTGCACGATTCCCATCCTGTGCAGGTAGTTAACGGCGTCCAGGACTTGCCGGATCAGCGTGCTTGCGTCTTTCTCCGTGTAGAATCCTTTTTCCACGATTCGGTCGAACAGCTCGCCGCCAGACACCCTGCAGGACGGGACAAAGGGTGCATGTGGGAAGAAGAAGACCTTACACACACAAACACACACACAGCAGTATCTGGTAGCAGGCTGGGGGGATTTGCTGGGTTGATATTTTTGGTAATTTATGAGCAGTACAGCTTCCCAGCCAAGAGTTTGTGGAAATGGTGAGCCATGTGCCAGCTCACACACGGACAACCAAACACACACACACACACACACACACACACACACACACACACACACACACACACACACACACACACACACACACACTGATATTCCCTGCAGCTTCATAATTGTAATATATACACATTTCTTTTGAAGATGTGCTAAAAGTTGGCAAAGCATCCTTTAAATACAGTGAATCCTTTCATTTCTTCCTTCATACACATTCACCACTGCCTTAAATATTTTCTAACTTCTCCACGATTGCACTGCAGCTCTCAGAGTTTTATAATATTTCAAGAATATTCTTTAATCTTTATCCTACTTTCTTTTCCTTTCACTGCAGCAGAAGCCAAAGAAAAAGCTTAAGTTAAAATGTCACAGTGGAGCAGTGGGGGGAAAGACGTAAGAGCAAGAGGAGACAAAAAGGACCGATGTGTGTGAATTTGTGTGTTTGTGACGTGGGATATTACTGCAGTAGTAGATGATTAAAGATGAGCCTCAATCTTACAGAAAGGATAATTCCACTTCATTTGTTTTTCTTGTCCCAAAATGTGAGCGGCACATCAGATTCCATGAATACAGGGCAGCTCAATTTTGAGAAAAGATTATAAGAGAAGGACAGAAGACAGCGTGTAAGTATTCAGTGAGGAAAAAAACCCGTCTCCCATCAAAGTGATCTAAAGGTTCTGAAATATTTGCAATGCAGCTCACACTGTCAGCAGTCGGAGAAAAAAACTCATTTGTGACCCAAGAAAAACATTTAGGAAGTAAAAGGCAAATTTCTCCACCCCGGGCAAATTCTTTCAACAGTTAGTGTTAACTTTTATGACTCAAGAGCACATGAAACAACTTGTCCAGGTATACACAACATGCAGTTTATGCAGGTGAGAACAGCCCTCCACTTAGTTAACAGACACATAGCTCCCCCTACTGGAGAGGACCATCTTAATTGCCCCAGCAACATTAGCAGTAATAGAATACATTAATAGTATTAATATAAAGAATGAGCACAAAAACTTGATAGAAGTAGAACACCTTATACAGTATGCTTTGATTTACACACGAATAAAAATGACAAAAATAAATATACCCTTCATATATAGAAACACCCATGGCCAGGAATGTGTACATATGACAGAAAGGACACATGTGGATTCACAAGGGCAAACATGTCCACACACACAGATCAGATTCGAGCATACA
Source organism: Copadichromis virginalis (assembly GCF_057382275.1). Lineage (NCBI taxonomy): Eukaryota > Metazoa > Chordata > Actinopteri > Cichliformes > Cichlidae > Copadichromis > Copadichromis virginalis. The sequence goes on from NC_140634.1 coordinate 4,328,928, forward strand.
GTTCACACTGACGACATAAAAAAAAAATCTAAAAGAACCACTAAACCAAATTTTCTCTCCCCAAAGAGGACAGCGACTTGTTCGGTTTTAGAGAGCGCAATGCCTGGGCATGACAAAAAAGGGCTGAATACACACACACACACACACACACACACACACACACACACACACACACACACACACACACACACACACACACACACACACGATACAACGGAGATCAGCCACCAGGCTGCATTGTTGCATAAGTGTTTGCGTAAGAAGACCATGGCAATCAGACAGGAGCTCCCACACAAGAACACAACACAAGTGCACAGTCACACACGTACAGATACAAGGGCAGGACCATATACACACATACACAATACACACATGCGCACACATGCATATACACACAGTGAAAAGGAAATGCAGAAATGCAGCGAAAGGCGAGCACAAACAGACCAAAATCAAAACACAAACACGTGCAACATCGTAGACACAACACAGATCCTAAGACACACAAACACCAGAATAATGTCTGCCAAATTACCCGCATTCATCATTTCTCAATTGATATATCATTGCAAAATGCGGGAGATCAAAGATCCCGATGTCAACAATGCTCCACGCTGTGCTGGATATGGGTTTAGCCTACACTATTTCACCTAAAAAATCAACAACAACAAAAAGAGACAATCTGTTTGATTATGAGCTTTAAGCATCATACTCCCAGCCTCATGTGACCATGGCTCCACTAAAGCAGGTGTCCCCACCCAGGGCACAGCCCCCGACATCCGTCACTGTCAGCAGGGGAAGACTTGTTAAACACACACATAATGGCCAAGTCTAAAAACGCTCAAAGTATCACCCTGTTTTTTCATTTCAGGCAAGAATTTATGTCTTTGATGATAGCTACAAATGATTTTAAATGACTTTAATTCCACAGTAAAGAAATGTGATCAGCAGCTAAAAGCAGAATCATAGAGTACTACTCCATAATGTGAATCAGCATGGCATTTGCTGAGTACTCTCCCAGGACAGGAGAGAAATATGTTCCCCATGTTTCGTGCCTCAGTCTCTGTCTCTGTTAGCTGTTGGCTTGCGTTTTTAACTTCCTGTTTTATTTGAGCTTTAAAAAATTAGAGATGAGCTTAATGTTAATCCTGACTGCCTGTGAGTATGCATTTGGGTCCTCATTCACCTACATATGACAAGATGTTAATCCTGTCAGCAGTCTGGATTCCTCCATATGGAAGCCACAGTGTTGTGAAACTGAAAGAAACTGCAGGGGCCTAACCAGCTTGGAAATTTTCTTGAACAGTGTTTTGGTACAAGGTTTTTGTGTCATTGTGACCAAAGAAATTAATTGTACCATGACAGCACCTGATATCTCTGGCTGGAGCCTTTATAAGAACTCTAGTAAGAGGAGAAGGGCAGCAGAGGATGTGATGATGCCATTCCAGTGGTCCACTATGATCCTGGTGCCAATGGTATGGTGACAGCCTTCTCTAATCAAGAGTACAAAGCATGTATGTGGAATTGTCATAATTTGGTAGGTTGGGCTGGGTTTGGTTCACTTTCTCTCAGGTGGTTAACTCTTCACTCTCAGGTGAAGTTGCTGGTTGGACTTGGCTGACCACATCAGCCCAGCGTGCAGGAGTTCTGACCAAACTGGTCAGTTTCAGGTATGAAGCAATGGTAAATAGACTGGTTCTTACGTTATATTTGTCTATGCCTAAGAGCTTTCTATCTGACATTTACATTCACATTCAGTATCTTGCCCAAGGCGCTTTCAATATAGACTGGAGCAGCCAGGGAAACCTCCAAACCACCAACCTTCTGATTAGTAGATCACCTGCTCTACCTCCCAAACTACATCCCAAACGAAGAATATATCTGGGCAAAAAAGTGCACCGTTCTTCGCCAGAAAGTCATCGCTGCTACGGTGACAAACTCCCACGGTTAATTCCTTGTCTCAAAGTTATTCGTGCCTGGAATCTGCCTTGAAAATCTGTCTGCTCAAGTCACTCTTGCCTGTGGATGACACGAGCATCGCTCCATTGCATTGAGCCGGTGAATCTTGTAAAGGAAGGAACTCACCGGCTCAAAACCTGCCTGCCCGCTCTTCACCTGTACCGCCCCACCTTGGTAACCCAGCTGAGCTCCTATTTATCTCTGTAGAAGGTAAGACAATCTTAAAAAATTTAGATGACCTTATGCTATGTACTCACCACCCATATATGAGTATTAGCATTCTCTCTCATCTCTAATAGACCTACAGTATGTGTCATATCTTATTCAACCCAAAACACCTTTTAAATGTGCACACAGTTACCTAAGTCTGCTCACTAAGTCCGGTTTATATCTAATGATGATATTCTGGCCATTTTATTAGCTAGTAAAGACCGGGATGAGACAAAACACCCAGCATGAGGGGTCCACAAGCTGGTGTACTCCTAGTGCCAGTCCCAAGCCTGGACGAATGGGAAGATTGTATCAGGAAGGGCATCTGGAGTAAATTATGGTAAATTATGCAGATCCATCTGCTGTGATGACCCCTTGGGAAATAAGGGAGCAGCTGAAAGTACTTTACCTTTATTTGGGGAAGACACACAATTATATAGCTACTTGATATTATACAACCCCCTCTAATCAAATTTCCCTGTTATTACAAACAAAATATTATGAGACATAACAAGATTGAACGAGTGGTTCCTAGGAGCTCTGTAATCCTTAACAGCAAATAATCTAAAATGACATACTTTCTATCTTAATTTTGTGTCTTCACATCCATCTAGAGACGGCATCCATCTAATTTATCTGCATCCATCTGTGTGATGTTTGATGATGTCAAGCCACAATTACACACAGCAACACTGCTGTGACTACAAAAAGAACAAAAGAACCCACACTTCGTTTTGTTTCAATGAATTATTGAGCAGGCATGCTGGACGCTGATGCACGGGCCCATCTGCAAATCAATGCATCCTGTTTTTCGCTCTCATTTTATTCTTAAAGTTCTGACTGATGCTCAGAGTTCCAAGTAATGATATGTAACCCCACTGTTATCTTTGCCTGCCTGGTTTGCCAGACAAGTGCATCACACAGGTTAAATAGCTTTCACCTCACCTTGTCTGCAATGTGTCACAGTTGTGCTCTAACTTTGTTAACATGTACTTGCATAGCCTGGACAATAAATTATAGAATTCCTTTATTTTAAAAAAACAAGCAGTGAGTTTCATCTGAAAAGCTGGTTTTAGGGCAAATTAAGACTGTCAATATATAAGACTGTCTTGATAAATAAATTCATTTAACACACTGTACGATCCTTAGTATGTGCAGAAAATTGAATTCCATGGAAGAAGCTTCATTGCCTTCTCTTGGCAGCCTGCCACGTCCTGTTCGGTGATATTAGGTTTCTTCTGAGGAAAACTCCACAGGATACCTAAGCTGTTATGGTGTAATGATGGAGAGATCCCTGTGTTTAAAAGGAGTGACTACGACTAGCTATGACTATAGCCACCTTTAACAAGGTCACCTATAATGTATTTTTTTTAACCCAGCCTCATATTGGTGTGCATTAGCCACACCTCTGCCACACTGGGCTGGCGCACTGCAATGTAGTGCAGGGCTGTAGGGTGGAATCATGACATCCTTGCTTACGATGCAAGAACATTTTTGAAAAGTAAATGTTGCAGCAGTCAGCCCGCTTGTCATGTCACTGTGCCTCATTCATCTCTCCTCTGTCAGCTGATGTGTTTACAAGCAGGCAGTGCTATTACTCTCACCGGACGATGGCTGTGCATCGCTGACGACGGCAAGCCTCGTTTTCTGCTCGTCACAGCAGAGAGACAGAGATCTGACCGCTGCCTCATTAGCTGAAATGTAGGGAGGAAAACCCCACTCCTGCATTTACACCTCCACTCTGCTTTTTTTGATCTCAAGCTTGTTTTTTCACGTGAACACTTAACTGAGATTAATTGTCTAAAATATCATGCAAACACAACAATTACCCTAATTAGATTAAACTCCATATCTGTGCAAACACAACCTGATTAACACAGCGAGACAGCTATTAAGCAACAGCACAAAAATAAGATCTTATTGTGGCATTTATTCAGGCTTTAGGAGAAAATGTTTCTGTTTCTTGTTCAGAGAACGCACATGCACACGTGAATATATATATATATATATATATATATATATATATATATATATATATATATATATATATATATATATATATATATATATATATATATATATATAAGCTGCAACCACCAAGTACCTGCAGAGGGTCAGGCAAGTCCTGAGGAGTCAGCTGAATAGTAAGAACAAGATCCGGGCCATCAACACGTACGCCCTGCCCGTGATCAGGTACCCTGCTGGGGTAATAGGCTGGCCAAAGGAGGAGATAGAAGCCACTGACATAAAGACAAGAAAGCTCCTTACCATGCATGGAGGGTTTCACCCCAAGTCCAGCACCCTGAGGCTGTATGCTAAGCGGAAGGAAGGGGGCCGGGGACTGGTGAGTGTCAGCACCACAGTCCAGGATGAGACAACGAACATCCAAGAATACATTGGGAAGATGGCCCCAACTGACCGAGTGCTCAGTGAATACCTCAGGCAGCAGAAACCCAAGAAAGAGGAGGGAGACGAGGAACAATCATGGAAGGACAGGCCCCTGCACGGTATGTACCACCGGCAGATAGAGGAGGTGGCTGATATCCAGAAATCCTACCAGTGGCTGGACAAAGCTGGACTGAAAGACAGCACAGAGGCACTAATCATGGCAGCACAAGAACAACCTCTGAGCACAAGATCCATAGAGGCTGGGGTCTATCACACCAGGCAAGACCCCAGGTGCAGGCTGTGTAAAGATGCCCCAGAGACAATCCAACACATAACAGCAGGGTGCAAGATGCTAGCAGGCAAGGCATACATGGAACGCCATAACCAAGTGGCCGGCATAGTGTACAGGAACATCTGTGCCGAGTATAACCTGGAAGTCCCGAGGTCAAAATGGGAGATGCCCCCAAGGGTGGTGGAGAATGACCGAGCTAAGATCCTGTGGGACTTCCAGATACAGACGGACAAAATGGTGGTGGCTAACCGACCGGACATAGTGGTGGTAGACAAACAGAAGAAGGCGGCTGTAGTGATCGATGTAGCGGTTCCGAATGACAGCAATATCAGGAAGAAGGAACACGAGAAGCTGGAGAAATACCAAGGGCTCAGAGAAGAGCTCGAGAGGATGTGGAGGGTGAAGGTAACGGTGGTCCCCGTGGTAATCGGAGCACTAGGTGCGGTGACTCCCAAGCTAGGCGAGTGGCTCCAGCAGATCCCGGGAATAACATCGGAGATCTCTGTACAGAAGAGCGCAGTCCTGGGAACAGCTAAGATACTGCGCAGGACCCTCAAGCTCCCAGGCCTCTGGTAGAGGACCCGAGCTTGAAGGATAAACCGCCCGCAGGGGCGTGCTGGGTGTTATAAATGGTATATGTTTTTTTTCTGCATTATTGTAGGATCTTTACCTTACAATGTAAAGAACCTTTAAGTGACTGTTGTGATTTGGTGCTGTGTAAATAAAACTGAATTAAATCCTTTAAGTCTTTAAAGGATTTAATTCAGTTTTAAAGACCCAAATAACTAATCTGATTAGGTCTTTAGGTGAAGCTAGCGTATAAGAAGTGTAAGTAGAGAGAGAAGAGTATCATGTAGGGCACTCTTTTAAAGGGTCATACTGTAGAACATAGAAGAGCTCTAATCAGGCAAATGCTTCTATAAATGGATCAAGTTGGGTCTTTAACATCAACTTTTTAAATTGCTAATTATAGCTGACTTGTAATTTAACTTTGGAAACACATTTTCTGCGCAACAATACAACCGAAGAAAAGACCACAAAAAAATCAATATGGTGGTCAACTCAGGACTAATTGCAATGTTTCAAGACTTTTGGAAGAGCCCCGACTGAACGGAAAGCTATCCTGCTCTTTTCCAACTCCAGATTTTTATTCTTTAATCGAGCAGCTTTGCATGACTCACAGGTCAACTAATCCTTACTTATCTCACACCGGGACTTGGTGCAGCCCCTGAGTTAATCCTCTGTCTGAAACAAGTTATTTTAGTTCCCTTTCCCCTCCCTTTAATCCAACTTTCTTCTCAGTAGCTGCCCCTCAGTCGCTGTGAACCTGAGATGACTATATTAAAGATATCCTCTGTCAGTGACATCTTACTTAGAGTAGAAAAAAGCCTGAGGATTTAGTGTTGTCTGAAGCCTCAGCTTTCGACTCACAGGTATCATAGCCTTTGTACTATTTTGGGGTTTTTTAAATAGTCCTCTATTTGAGGCTTTTCTGTTTTTCAGGTTTGTGGAGTTTTGCTTTTTAGTTTTGGGTAGTTTGAGGCTTAGACACATATTTTAAGTCCCTTTGCAAGGTTTCTAAGGTCCCTGCATTTTCTTTATTCTAGTGATAAATATTGCTCCCTCATTGTTCCCTGACTTCTTGTTAGGTTTTTTAAAAACTCAGGTCAGTGTTACTTTTGGTTACTGTTTCTGTTTTACATTAGAGGTTAGTTTTCTGTTGTTTGCTGTGTTAGTTTTGCTTCCTCTCAGTACTCCAGATTCCCTAATTGCTCTCGGTTTCTGTTAATTACGTTCGTCTTTACCTCATTTCTCCTGTTTGTCACCCCCCAATCAGTCCTCAGTGTATTATCTTGTAACAAGACCAAGAGCCATGTTCTAATGTTGCTTCAGTCTCATCTGAACACATCCAAACTGTACAAATGAACTGAAGAAGTGAAATACAGCCAACAACCCAACTGTCAGTGGACAAGCCACAACAAACAAAGGCTTAAAATTTTGAATACTGACAAAAAAAGTTGTCTGCTTCTGTTGAGTCCAGCTGATCACAAGCTTCCCACAAGCTCAATAGAAGAAACTGAAAAAGATGATACTATTCCAAAGGAATATAGAAAACTGTGTTAAGAATCCCAGGTGCTACTTTGTTTGGATTCATTGAAAGCCAGTTCTTTTATTTATTTATTTTTTACTGATATGCAATTCACAGCACAAACAGCATCAATATAAAGCCCACATTGCACTCGGTTGCATCGATTTTCATAGCAGCATGGTCTGATTGCCTCCCTGCGGTCAAGGTTACGTAAGACAAGCTATGATGAACAGGAATGAAGGAAATTCTGTCAGACTGCATTGATCTGCCATACTGCAATTACATGAGAAATCTGCAAAAATCCTTGTTTTTAAATGTGGTTTCTGATTACTGAATAAGAAAACCAGCACACCACTGAATACAAATGAGGTTAATTAGTACTGTAATGATCAGTAGAAATGCAGCTATTGCCAAGCTTCACTTTGCAGAAGCACTGTTGAGTTGGTGCTCTGGGAAAACGCAGCTTTTCAGTCACCATTTACAAGAACAGTTGGACACAGCTGCACAGGGTTAAAATAGATGCAGAGATGAAGCTGCAGTTCTGTGTTTTGCTTGGAGAAGGACAGCATACAATGCTGATGCTAGATCAAAAAGGATTCTGAGCTACTCTAGCTTTTGATCCTTTCACATTGCCTTTTATATTATGACAAATTCATAATACATCTGGGCATCATAACTACAACTGACACACTGAAATAATTAGTTCAGCACATGTGCAAATAATCACTTTGGGCACATTTTGTTTCTATCCAAACTATGGTTATCTCAGGCAATTTTAGCTCTGAGAACCACCATGCCACTGTGCTACCCCTTGCAATAGTATAAAACATGTGCATATTGTTTGCAAATTAATATGTAAGTTACCCACATGCCCAATTTGTTATATATTCAAAGTGGGTTAAGCATTTAACCATGTTTGAAGCTGACCTGTGTTCAAGCAGATTGTACCTGGAAAAATAGTGAGCAGGAGGAAGATATAAAGAGAAGGAAAGCAATGAAATTAAAAAAAAAAAGCAGAGGGCAGATGGTGTGAAAGAGGAGAGGAAAAGGGGATGGAGGGTTAGAGGGAGATATCAGAGACCGGTCTTTCTTGTTACTGTTCTTTTTCTCAAAGAAATAAAACAGCAGGTACAGCCAACGTCTTTTGGTTACAGTTTTTTACAGACGCTAGGACACATTTCTCAATACTTAGGTCACTTTTGCAAAACACTTCACACAATTCTCCTAACTGACCTTCAGCTTGGCAAAGCAGTTCATTTCACATTCAAAATGCACTACAACTACCAAAACACTTTATTCAGGTCTCAAATAAACTCATTCTTCCAGAACACTAGCAAAGGTTGACAGCCGACAAACACACTTTGTCACCCACAAAACAATGACCTAAAAAACACTAACAACATGTAGCATTACACAGTGTTTTCTTGTGTAAAACAAGGACACATCTCTGTTTATAATTTCAATATATGTTACTGGAATGAATCAGACATCATGCAGAATTCGTTAATATTTGTTTATGTATTTTTATTTTTTTGCACTAAGTAATCCCAAAATACAAGAATTTGTATACACACCATCCACTGATTCACATACAATAGTAATGCTAATCTACTCGGTCTCCTCCATTTGGCCACAGGTTCTCATCCACATCACATCTTATGTCATCTAGGGCAATACACCTAGGAAAGAATCTTCTGGCTGCCAGAATTGAAGGAGTTGAAAAATTGAAGGAGTAACACCTGTGTAGATGTTCATCTACAATGAGAATAAGCTGTGGCTGGTTAAACTGCATTTTTAGATTTACAGTTTTTTACAGCCGCTAGGACACATTTCACAATACTTAGGCCACTTTTGCAAAACTCTTCACACAATTCTCCTAACTGACCTTCAGCTTGGCAAAGCAGTTCATTTCACATTCAAAATGCACTACAACTACCAAAACACTTTATTCAGGTCTCAAATAAACTCATTCTTCCAGAACACTAGCAAAGGTTGACAGCCGACAAACACACTTTGTCACCCACAAAACAATGACCTAAAAAACACTAACAACATGTAGCATTACACAGTGTTTTCTTGTGTAAAACAAGGACGCATCTCTGTTTATAATTTCAATATATGTTACTGGAATGAATCAGACATCATGCAGAATTCGTTAATATTTGTTTATGTATTTTTATTTTTTTGCACTAAGTAATCCCAAAATACAAGAATTTGTATACACACCATCCACTGATTCACATACAATAGTAATGCTAATCTACTCGGTCTCCTCCATTTGGCCACAGGTTCTCATCCACATCACATCTTATGTCATCTAGGGCAACACACCTAGGAAAGAATCTTCTGGCATGGCAGAATTGAAGGAGTTGAAAAATTGAAGGAGTAACACCTGTGTAGATGTTCATCTACAATGAGAATAAGCTGTGGCTGGTTAAACTGCATTTTTAGATTTAAAATATGTTTCAATAAAATATTGCTGTTGAATTTTGCTGTCTTTTCAAGTTTTGCATTGTGTTATTGTTTTGGCCATAAGTTTAACAGTTTTGAAAACAGTATGTAAGCACATGCAAAATGTCCTGTCCGTACAAAGATTTTTGGCAGTTGTTGTGTCTGAGTGAGAAGATAATTCATGAAATTTGAGAGATGTAGTCATTGAATGCATTTTGTGCCAAAACAATGATAACTGGTCCTCAGTTTAGCCCACATAGACTTCTGTTGTGCTCACTGTGTGAGGAGTTTTGCAAACGTGACCTAAGTATTGAGAAATGTGTCCTAGCGTCTGTAAAAACTGTAATGAACTACTGAATTTTGAAACCTATGTTAGTCAAAGTAGAAAAAAAATCTTGCCTTTGATTCTTAACCTTAACTTTAACCACAGTCACTGCTAGATCAAGTGAGAGCACTCAGCGATAATAACTTGCTTCTTTACCAAACAGCAGTCAGCTCTGTTAACTGGTTTATCCATGACAACAGGAGATTTAATCAAAATGTTAAGATTGTAGGTTAACAGCTTAACCACAGTTAAAACCTTTGACTGGAGTCTGGCCAACAGAAGGATTTTAAGTGACGTAAAAGCTTAAGGAAACTGTTTCTTAATTTGTCATCAGAATGGAGTGAGGAGAAAAAAAGCGCTGCCCAGACGTAGTTAATCTGTGTTTGTTATGTCTGGAAAGTCATCCATTTATCTTGCCATCAACACATTGGCATCTTAGCTAGCTAGGACCTAGAGATTAGGTACAACCTTGGAAAAGTAACTAAGCAAATGTAGATAACAAATTTACAAATTTTACAGCAATGTTGATAGGAATCTTTGCTTAGTACACTACAAATAAAGTTTCTGCTTCTACATTTTTAGCTCGTAGACTAGCTTAATCTAGCTAATTTGAAACACTTCATAATCTAATATTACTAAGTGAGTGCTGACTTTATGGCGATTTAATGCTTTAGCTGGCACAATTATTATTACTACTACTGGTAATATTAATCTAACTATAATGATTGCATGGAACTATTTAACAATCTATATGTTTGTGTGTGTGTGTGTGTGTGTGTGTGTGTGTAGCAGTCACCAAAATTTGTATCCACAAAGGAATTTTGTTCCCCAGGGAAGCGTTTTGCTAGTAATGATAATATCAATATTGCATTTCAACGTCTCTAACATCTGTTTTTAGACATGTAATATTGCATTTCTTAAAACATTTTTTTTTTAAATAAGATTGCAAAAAGCCATTAAGATTGAGATCTTTTTTCAAGGAGAAAAGGTTTGGGACAAACTTGACAGATAAGGATCTGCAAACCTAAAACTGTTTTACTTTAAAAAGGGCTGGTAGTTTCATACTTTTTGGAGCTTATTCCACTTGTAAGCAGTTTAGTAAGTCGAGGCTATTTTAAAAAGGGACAGCTCTTAAAATGAACCTGTATTAAAATTAGTCTGTTTAAGGGTAACAAGAGCAGTACAGGGTAATAAATAAATATCATACTACTCCCTTAGCATTAATAATTGCATCCCAAGTTGCTATGACACAGTGAGTTATATGCAGTAAAGTATGTGGATGTGATGGCTAATAATGAGCGTCTATAGCTGCTGTGCAGGATTATTCTCATACAAATGCTTTTGACCTGGATGGAAAATGCCAAGGTTGTATGTACAACTCTGCCTGCTGCTGAACATAAATACCATTACAGTTTTTTCTGATTGCTTAAGCACATTTTTTGTAACTATTGGCTAATTTTGCAAAACTCTTCACACAAATAAGAAAACCTGTCACCCAATAATCAAAACATTGTAGTTCTCTTGCAAAAGCGAACACAGCTAGACTAACTCTTCACACCTTCATAAAAGTGGTGTTTCCGTATCAAACAGTACACACAAGCCATCATCTACTAAGCACACAATGCGCCAACTGCACACTGATGGTATGAATACAAAACACATCTGGCTTTTGCTTTCTCTGTGCACAAGGTAGGCTATGTCAGTTTGAGCTCATACTTCTGTCATAGATCCATAAGCATAGAGGGATCCAAACGTCAAGTACTGGTGTTTATTCAAACACATCAAAACAAACACAAGTGTTCATTTCCAAGTATAGGATTATTTGCAATCGCCATAATGACTATATGGGTTACTTGGTCTGCAGTGAACATGCTTCCTCTGCCCCCAGCATCTGGTCATCTAGCAATTCTGTAAAGTAACAATTTCAGTATTTTTACATCAATGGTATTGGTGTGTTTCTCATTGGCATATGGCAGTGCTACAAATCTTTGTGCGAAGTGACTGTACTGACCGATTCTCATTTCAAGATGTCCCTATGGTACTTGCTACAGTGTAGCGGCTCGAGTTAGGCTGGACCCGTTGGCCAGCTACCCTCAGGGTCATTCCACGGTTGATTACATGGTCCACTATTGTAGCTCTGATGTCATCAGCAATTCTATTTCTTACTCTTCCTACCCTTCCTCTCCCCCCTCCTCATTTTCCTCTCCCCCCTCCTCATCTTCCTCTTGCTCCTCCTTGTCCTTGTCGTCCTCTTCATCCTACTTCTTCACCTCCACGTCCTCTTCCTCGGCCTCCTCTTCTTCTCACTCTTTCTGCTCCCTCCATTGTACTCCGCACACACAGCTTACCTGTATTATAGTGCTTAGGCAGATTGCAAAGTGAACGAATTATCTAAAAAAGTTTTCACATGTGAAAGTGTGCCAGACAGTTGGCAAATTAGTGTTAATGATAGCCATACATGTGTATACTTTTGCTAGGAGTGTGTTGGAAATTTGGTAATTGAGTGTTGTGCAGTGAATTGTGCCTACAGTTTTGCAAAGTGTGTGTTATAAAATTGCAAACTGAGTGCAAAGCAGTTTTTGTGCTTTTAGTTTTGCAAACTCAGTGAGTGGTTTTGCTATAAGTCTGAATAGTTTTAGAGATTGTGCTACAGGAATCACAGTTAGGGTTTAAGCATTCAGAAAAAACTGTAAATATCGTTGATGTCAGTTCAAACTTCCATTACTAGATCAGGTCTGACTTAACTATGTCACAGTAACCTCACCAAGTTCACCTAGCCCCATATTAAAGAGTTGGTGAAACTGCTGACAATTTATCAGTCGTCCACAGTACAGTTTTTTACAGTCGCTAACAAGCGTTTGTCCAAACAGTTGTCACATTTGCAAAACTCTAAACACAATTAGCACAGCATCGGTCTGTTGTGGCCATACCATTCACACATTTCATGTCGTGTTCACCCAATATGCAGTCAGTGAACACATTTCCACAATGCTTACATTTTCTTAACAGACAAGTTATACCTCCCAACAAAACTATGGACTGTTCTTGTAGTATCTACGAATGTTAACACACAACATCCCACAATAGCAAAAACAATATTCCAAACCTTAGATACAGTATAAAAACCTCTGCTTCTGCAATGATATGTCGGTGGATCCGACATACCAGGCGGTTTTATCCCAGGTGCATCGACTTGGATAACATCAGATGTGATGTTGATGAAAACATGTGGCCTAACCCTGAAGATCGCAGAGATTAGATGCAAATCTTTTGCCTTTTTTTAGCCCCCCTCCCCCCCTTTTTATCTTGGCTTTTTGCTGTTGTTTTTTTGTTCAGAATGCTCTTGTGTGTTTCATGGATATTTTGTTCACTGTAAGCAATACTGTAAAACTTTCTCTGTCCTATCATACCGTGTTTCTACTGTACCTCCTGTGGTAAACAGTAAAGAAACAAAAACTTGTTTGCTTTTTACTGGAATGCTTTTGAATGTGAACATTACTGTACATGTGGACATACAGTTACCAACCAAGACATTTCTGGTGTCAATATGGTGGATTGCATGTTTCGCATGCAAATACCTGTGAAACTGAAACATAAAAGTCTATGCAGTTTTTGTAATGTCAATAATAGCCAGTATTTTGAAACCTGGTGTACTTTGATTGACTGCATGTACCTTGTGAAGTGAAAACAAGTGTTATTCTTTGACAGACTAATTTCATTTTGAGTCAGATTTATAGTGTTTTTGTACAGTTAGTGTGTGCAGAGAACGATGTGTTCTAATTTTGAAATGAGGAGTTAGTATATATTTAACAAAGTGTATTTTTGGGAAGGATATTATCCATTTGGCCAATTGTGTTTTGTAGGTGTGGGTCTGTGTTAAGAGTTTAGAAAAAGTATCTGAAGTATGGGTAGGCGCTTGTTAGCGACTGTAAAAAACTGTAATAGGATCTATAGTATACTACGAGGCTTTGACAGAATTGAATGCAAATTCTTCTTTAATCTACATATTAACGTTTCTTTCTTTTAAAACCAGGCTTATCGTCCAGACAAAATAACCTCATTCATGCTCAAATCTTTAAAGTTTAATTGAAAAAAATACTTTTTTGACTATGAGAAAGCTGATAGAGGTACATTTGCATCTTCTAACAACTGTGATCAACCAACATGGTCTCACTCCCAAAGCATAACATTTTACACTAGGTGACAAATTGTCGGTATATTGCGCTTCCGGGTTCCCAACACGTCCCTATATTACAAGATCAGAAAAATGAGGAAACATGAGAACCATTTGGAATGAATCTACACATGTAAGTTCGTTTTACTTAAATCGCTTTGAAAAACACTATCTAACGTCATTAAAGTGCTGGTTAAGGCTGGGGATAAGGTTAGGGTTAGGGATAAGGTTATGGTTAGGGCTGGAATACATGGCTGGAACGTGTATTACCGTGGGAGCGTCATTCTACTGGATGTCATCCATCACCCAGCGCGTAGCATAAGAGCGCGGAAGGTCACCTTTTGCGTTCCTTAGAAACGCCTCGGGACTTGAGAAATCGTCAGTATATTACGCCTCGGGAGTGAGAACGGGCTGGATCAACACCTTGAGAGCCTTTTTTATCCAAGAATTCCAACAGGGTGCAAAATGTCATAAACACAATGGCTTACCACCAAATAAGTGAGTGGATTATCTGCCAGCTGTCATAGGTAGGTTAAATATTAGCTTTAACTTATGAGCTTATTCATAAGTTAAAGACCTCAAAATCGTTTCCTGTATTGCCGCGAGTTGGCACAGAAACACAACCACCCAAACACATGCGGTAGGGGAGCAGATAATCCACTGGCATCGGCAATAAACACGCCACTGTTGTGTAAACCACGGCTCTGACTTCCACCTGAACTTGACTGATTTGTTTCCAGCTCGAATGCCAAACTTCCAGACCAACTCCTTATGTAAGCAGCTCTAACCTTGAAGAGGAGGTTAGTGGGACACCTGTGGGTGAACCCTTTCCTCTAGTGCTGACCATCAAAGCAGAGATGTACATCAGATGATGTAATAGAAGCCTCGTAGCGGTGTGGTGGGCTTTGAGTACGTGTGTCTGTGTGTGCGTGCATGTGGGAGGACTGGTGGGCTTTGTGTGTTTTTTGTGTGTCTATGTGATGGGTGGGTGGACAGAAGAACGAGAGGTAAAGTGTGAGAATTTGAAAACACTCTGTAAATTAGCAACAATTTAAGTCAGAAGCAAATAAGAAATACGCACTCCGACATCTGAAACATTAAATTATTATTAATAAAAATCAAAAACAGAACAACAAAGAATTTGTATTCTTGTCCCTCGCTATAAGAAAACCAAAATGTCTGCCAGAATAAAATCTGACCCACTCGAGAAAGATTTAACATATAAACTATAACTAATATTTAAAATGTACTCATTTGTAGGCTAAAATTTCACAATAGGACAGCTTATGCCCTCTATAATATGATATTACTTTTGTAGCACCAGCTTTGTCTTAAAGAAATAATATGTCTTCTTTTTTTAATTTCTACCCTACTAATACAATATTAAATAACAAACCCCAACCCCGCCCCCACAAACACACCCACAAATATATTACACAACAGCTTTTACAGGCTGACGAGTCCCATTATGTGACAGAGCAGAGCTTGCAGTCACTAAATGAAATGGTCTTCCAGGGAGATGTGGGTGATTTGGGGGTCTCTGTTCCCATCAGTCACATTGTTGAACACAATGTCCTAAACACAATGACGACAACAGAAGAAGAAAAAGAACATTGACTCACAGCTGCATAATCAAGTAGAGGTGGTCGGGGCTCTCGTAGATGTCTTCCAGTGCCACAATGTTCTCATGCTTGATCCTGCAAAACAAAGACAAAGCAATCAGTAAAGATTTGTTTTTTTGAATCTGTTTTTTTAAAGTTTCTGCCACAGCCACAGTCCAGACTAATGCTCCAACTGTCTTTTGTACACCTTAATATTCTGAGTTGTACATTGTTAACACTTTATGTCTCAACCAACAAAAAAGTGTCACCTCACGATCCATTTCTTAGCTGCTCTGAAGCTACTGATTGAATTAAACAATGAGTTTTAATGAGCCTCCCACATGCCCATCTATACTATCGCAAAGTAATAAAGTCATAGACAGGAAGTTAAATGACAGTAAAGTTCCTGATTTCTCAGTACTGATTATAGAAATTTCAGTTTTTAGTCATGTTAAACACTTGTTGAAACTTATTTTTCATATATTAAGATGATTTTGGACATCCTTGCAAAATACTATAATAAATAATATATATTGTGTATATATGTTGTGTATTTTGTAAAGAATATGAACATACACATGCTGGTAACCATTAGTTACATCTTACTAGTACAGGGTTAGACCCACTTTTACCTTTTGTACTGCCATAATTCTATATATTACAATCCCAACAAAGGCCTGTAGTCATTCAACACGAAGTGTTTTCTTGTCTTCTTCTGAAATGTAGTTGGCTGTAAGTATTAAAAACTGGAATTACTTTATTTCTTTGCTTGCCCTGTCTCCCTCCCCTCATCCACAACCGGCTACAGCAGATGGCTGCTTTTTCCTGTTAAAAGGGAGTTTTTCCTTCCCACTGTTGCCAAGTGCCTTCTCACAGGAGGTTGTCAAATTGTTGGGGTTTTGTTTGCATTACTTTAAGGTCTTTACCTTACAAAATAAAGTGCCTTGAGGTGCCTTGAGTAGCGATTTGCCACTAACTAACTAACTAAGGTACAGAAAAAAATACAGCTGAAGGCAAAGGGGGTTTGGTTGGACCTTACTGAAGAGATTTACTGAAAAGGTATTAAACCAATAAGAATCACACTGAATTATAGGGCATTAAACAATTTATATTTAACTTTATACAGTGTGCATGTTTATCACAATCCTAACTAATCCAAGGCAGCTACCATGTTTTCTCTGCCTCATCCATACTCGCAGCAACCAGTGAAGACTGTGGTGTACACAACTCCAGAAAAATAAATAGCAATTGTACATTGAATTTAGATCCTTTTGTAATTGCAAAAATCAAGAAAAAGTTATTTTACTCTGATGCCAGCACAAACTTTTCACAGAAATCGAACCAACAATCTATTTCAACCAAAACCTCTTCACACTTTCCCATCACAATTTCTGCTCATTTTTTTTGCTTCTCTGCTGATTTCTCCATGGTTACAGCAGCATGATGGGGTGTTTCCCTTCTTCCGTGTGTGTGTGTGCGTGTTTGTGTGTGTTTGTCAGTGTGTAGCTGTCTGTTTGTTATCCTAATATGCCGTGCCTAGTGGAAACACGACTAATTTTGTGTGCGTGGTTGCAGGTTAATCATCTTTTGCACAGTAAACAGAGGTAATCCCCCCTGGCCTAACTCAGGCATATACACACAGAGGCGCACACAGCAGGTGTGCAGGTAAACATCTAACACCTATTAAAGAGCGTATGATCGCAGCGGCAGCAGGTATGAATCACAGAGCTGAGACGTGACTCATACTCATGCTCATACAAGTACTGGTTGAAAAGGGGTAATGTGTGTGTGAGCGTGTGTGTGTGTGTGCCCTGTCAAGGATAATGAACGGCTGACAGGAAAAGCCTGAGTGTAATGGCAGAGCAGATCCGGAGCGCATTCAGAAAAACCCTCTTTTTGCATTAAATGCCTGGTGTGGCAGTTAGTTGTTCTCATTCATGGATTTCTCCTGCATGTATCTCCTGTTACTGCTGCACATAGACTGGGTAAATAACGGGATTGTGTCATTCAGACACAGGCCTCTTCGACATTAACGCTTCCTCACGCCTTCATGCCGACATCCCCGCAACGGTGATGTGAGAGCCACGTTTGCCACACGTGCAAAAGACTCAACATTTGATCGTTAATTAATTAATTTTTCTCTGGCAATGTCACAAACAGCAAGGTTTGCGTGCTTGTGTCTTTGTGTTTGCTGCAGTGTGAGTTTCAAAGCATTGTGCCCTACCCCTAGCACATAGACACTAAGAAATTGATCTCTCTTCTGCAAAAAGCACGGCGCGCATCAGAGGCAAATATAGGAATCTTACAGCAGATTATAAAACAGAGTTAGTAAGATAGTGAGACAGGTGACCAGATTGCTCATTCAGATGTTAAAAGACACCTTCAGATGTGAGATCTGTACATATTTTAAAATATATCAATATATTTTTAAAAACAAGATTAAAACAAAATTAAGTAGATAATTGCATCTGTGCTTTTTGTCCAGATCAGCACGGGCTTGGAGAAGGCATTTGACTACATCCCTCGCAGGATCTTGTTCAGCAGGAGTATGGGGTACGTGGCTCATTGCTATGGGCTATGTGGTCCAGTGAGAGCTTGGTTCATATTGATGGATCCCCTCCCCTGTGGGTGGTGGACTCTACTGGTGCTTGTTATTGATTCTGTTCATGTTCACAACTTTCAATGGGCAGAATTTCTAGATATAGCCAAGTGTGGTCTCAGGATCTCATCTTTGCTGTTTGTAGATGATGTGATTCTGTTCGCTTCATCAGACATACAGCTCGTACTGTGGCTGCTCGCCAAAGTGTGTGAAGCAGAGAGAATGAGAATTGGCACCTTAAAGTCCGAGACCATAGTTCTCAGCTGGAAAAGGGTGGCGTGCCAACTCTATGGCAGCAATAAGCTGCTGTCACAAGTGGAAGACTTTAGGTAGCTCAGTGTCTTTTTCATGAATTAGGGGAGACTGAAATGTGAGACACGAATATGACAGATGGATTGGTGTGTCGTCTGTGATGCATATGCAAAGCTGTTCATTTACCGGTTGATCTACACTAAGACGTCTGGTGGAACGTGACGACTTCACTTCTTGTTGACAAGAGCTGTCTGATGGCAGGTAAAATGGTGCATGTGGTTTTCTCTGGAAAAAATCAGAGGTGGGACTCAAAGAAGCTGCTGTGAATGACATATTTTGCCTAAGCTCACCCAGAACACAGAAGTGTTTCAGCATGTGCTGAGGTGCTTGCAAGAAAAGTTGTGCTACTGAAGATAAGTATTTGACGAAACAAGATGATGCTTTTGTTAGCGCTTGGGGTCAGATTTACAGTTCTTTCCACCGTCTGCTGCCACCAAAATCTCTGAAACTTGCCATAACCTGATCCAGCAGATTTCCCTCCAAAGCTAAATTGGTGTCTCTGCCCTGCACAAGACTGCTTGAGACAGAATCTGCTCACTGATGCTCTCTAACATGCACTGAAATTACGCTCATTTGTCTAAATGGATGTCTGCTCTCTCCCTCGTGGATCCAATTTGCATTTTCTCTAATGTTAACAGTGAAACCAAATTACCAAAGTTATTGCATTTAATGGCATAATAATTGCTGCAGCACTTTGATTTTTCTGTGTAACTGTAAGATCACTTGTTTGTCTGTAGGGTGAAACAGACGAAGACTTCTCTTTCTTGATCATTTGAAATGATAACTTTGGTGTCTCTGTGATGTAGTGCTTAAAAACATTCACCTTTAATGTGTAAGATCTGTGATTTGAGACCAGGCGGTGAAACAAAGCCAGCCGAAGGCGGTCACAAACCAGCATGCTCTTAGTGTTGGTGTCAAGCCCAGACGAGGAGGGTTGCTTTAGGAAGGGGATCCGTCATAAAATCTGTATTAAATCAACATGTGGATCCATCTTCTGTAGCAACCCCTTAGGGAAATAAGTGAGCAGCTGAAAGAACCATGTCATTTGAAATGATTATTTTAACAGTTTGCAATGGGAAGCACACATTTCTTTTTGAGCTTTTCCTCATTTTCTGACATATACTGTTGTAGTGAATGCTCAGTAAGTTTTAAACACTGAGGTCAGTGCATGTATAACTAATTCCCATAAATGGTAAATGGATTGGTTTTTATATAGTGCTTTTTACTCTAATAATAAATGGACTGGTTCTTATAAAGCACTTCTATACTCTAACAAGCTGCAATGAGTCTGAATAAGTCTTCAATGAACAGAGCTCGAAGGGCCACGGCTGCCAACTGGTTGTATTCTGGGTATATTCCTATAGATCTATTATTAATACTAGTCTTTTGTCTGGTCAAGTACCTAAGGAGTTTAAGCATGCAGTCATACATTTACTTAAGAAACCAGGCTTAGACAGTTCAGTCATATCAAATTTTAGACCCATCTCTAAGCTTACCTTTCTTAGTAAGATTCTGGAAAGGAATGTTTATACTCAGTTGATGGACTATTTGAATGACTCTCAATTGTCAGAAATCTTTCAGTCCGGCTATAAGCCATTTCACGGTACGGAGACAGCCCTCGTAAAAGTTATGAATGACATTCTGATAGCGACAGACTGTGGTAAATATGCAGTGCTGGTCCTGTTGGACATGACCGCTGCATTCGAAACAGTGGATCACGATTTGCTGATCTCCCGCTTACAGCACTGTGTGGGAATTTCTGGTTCGGCACTTTTGTGGTTAAAGTCCTATCTTTCAAATAGGACCTTTTGTGTTAAGTTGGGGTGGGCTTCATCCTCTGTGGCCCCTCTGCTTTGGGGTGTGCCACAGGGACCTATTCTTGGGCCATTATTGGTCTAAGGAGCTTGGAAAGAAAAGCGTCTGGATTTCTTTGAGTTGCTTGAAGACGTTTCACCTCTCATCCGAGAAGCTTCTTCAGTTCTAAGGGTCAAATGGTGGAGAGTCACTGAGAGACCCCAGATTTAAACCCAGTGGGAGTTTCCCCCCAAAGAGGGACAAAGGACCCCCTGATGATCCTCTACCTAATCACATGAGCCAAGGTGTGAAAGCGGGTGTGGGTCACAATCAGCCAGGGTTTCGGGTGAGCTCCTTGTGAAACCTGGCCCTACCCTATCATGTGATTTCCTGAGGTCAGATGGCCCAGGACGTGTGTGGGCGTTAAGGCGTCTGGGAAGGGATCTCAAAACTGGATTATAGATGGCAGACAGTTGGTGTCGTAAACCACCACCTCTGTTCAAAGATGGTCGCTCACAGTGGACGTAAATGGCTTCTTTCACTCCTCTTTCAAACCATCTGTCCTCTCTGTCCAAAATGTGAACGTTGGCATCCTCGAAAGAGTGACCTTTATCCTTTAAAATCTCCTGAGTTTCTCTGATACACCGGCTACATAGGGGATGACTGAGAACCTTCACAGACATCTTGGGCCATTATTGTTTTCACTGTACCTTTTGCCTCTTGGCGCGATTTTCCGAAAACATAAAGTGTCATTCCATCTATATGCAGATGACTGCCAGCTTTATTTACCTTTTAGTCATTCTGATAGTCTCCCAAGTCAACCTCTGCTTGACTGCCTTAGTGATGTTAAAGCATGGATGGCAAAAAACTTTTTAAATTTTAATGATCGGAAGACAGAAGTGATCTTATTTGGCCCAAATCGTTTTTCTCATGCTCCAGATGTTGATCTTGCAGCTTTGACTTCCCAACTAAAGAGTTCGATCGCAAACATACAGCTGGTCATCTTCACCTACCTTTGATGACCACATAAACGGGGGGGTAAAATCAGCATTCTATCACCTCAGACGTTTAACGAAGGTTAAGCCCTTTCTTTTCAAGAGTGACTTGGAAAGTGTTATTCGTGCCTTTATTACTTCACGTTTAGATTATTGCAATTCTCTTTTAATAGGGTTGCTGCGGCACGATTTTTAACTGCGGCATGATTTTTAACTGGCAGAAGGAAATTTGACCACATCACTCCGATTTTGGCCTCTCTACACTGGCTTCCAATTGAATTTAGGATCCGTTTTAAAGTCCTTTTATTGGTTTTTAAATCTCTAAATGGTCTGGCACCTGTTTATTTGTCTGACTTGTTGAAGCCCCATGTCCCCATTCATTCCCTTCAGTCAGCTGAGCATTTGTTGCTTTCAGTCCCAAAGTCACGACTGAAACTTAGAGGAGACCGAGCGTTCTCTGTTGCAGCGCAGATGCTTTGGAATAACCTTCCTCTCCATATTAGACAGGCTTCATCAGTGCCAGTTTTTAAGTCCTTATTAAAAACCTATTTTTATTCCCTGGCTTTTAACTCTGTGGGTAACTTCCCTTTCTTAAATTTTATTGCTATGTCTGGTTTCTGCTATCTATTATTATATTTATATTTGTATTGTACAGCACTTTGGTCTACCAGGTGTGTTTTTAAAGTGCTATATAAATAAATGATGATGATGATGACAGAACAGGAAGGCTGCTGAGCGAAAGGTAATAGTAAAATGAAAATTTCTGTCCATGCAGACACATACACATATGTTTTTCAACAATTTATTTTAATTAATTGCTGTCATATCAGAAACAGACTGGATGCAATTGGCAACTTGACCCCACTCAATTGCAGACCGACTTTGCCTTATGTCAACATTTATGGCGTCTTTTAGTGACGGGTTGGTAGAAATAACTTACTACCGCAATACTAAGTATAATGCAAAATTCACAATAATATCACTTTGTGAGTGAAGTATTGTGATAATATTGTATCAGTGATTGAAAACGTCATTATCACGTCATTTTGTGTGTATTTGTATAACTGGCATGGGGAAAAAATATAAAAATACTGAAACCTTATTTTGGGGCAAAGTCAACAAAGATTTGAAGTGATTTTAAACCGATTTGATGACTTCAAAATAACTGCTCAAGTATCTGGGCAGAGACAATGTTCCTGCTGATTGCAGAGACTTGCTACTTAAATGACTTTGCTGTCCATTCAGACCTTTAAGCAAAATTCTAAATTCTGTTACTTAAGCACAAAAGTGTTTGTTCGGCTCTTGTGTGACATTGTAAAGTTGAATCTAACATGTACTTTAAACACCAACAAGAAACGCCGTATAACAAACAGTGTTCTTAGCCTAACTCTTGACGTTAATGTTTTGCAGCTGCTACACTGACAGAATTTTCAGTCCTGAATATTGTTTGTATTAGGGTAGGCAGGCTGTGGATCGTGACCTGGGGGGGGGGCTTGGTGGGGTATGATGCATCAGAGATGCACAGTTGCCCCGGTAACCAGGAATTAGTAGACTTATGTTTGTGTTCTCGTGTCACAGCACTCACTTCCTCAGCACGGCAATCTCATTCTCGATGCTGCTCTCCTTCCCCTTCAGAGCCTTCTTAGGGATGCATTTCACTGCAAACATACGGCTGGTCAGCTTCTCCTGGGCCAAGACCACCTCTGAAAACGCCCCTCTGTGAACACATGCAAACTCATGTGAGTCACGAGCAGACTTGTACATTTAAATATATATAAAAGACTGAAAAAAAGGTCAATAATTTCAGTGTCAGACAAAATGTATCTGAATATTTCTTATGTATCTCTTACAAAGACAAGCATGAAAAAACATAGATTACGTATTTGAGTACAAAGTTTTAATGTTTATCAAAAATATACTCCAGTTAGCACTTCCGCTTGAAATCAATTTTGGAATCTTCTGTCTGCTTTATTTTATATAATAATGAGCAAACTGTGTGTCCATCCAATAAAAACAGTACTTTACAAAAAAGCAAAAAGATTTAAAAATAAGTGAATTCAGCTAGTTTTCCTTTAAGATTCCATGTGCAGCAGGTAAAGTCTGATATTAACAGGCGGAAAATTACAATGAGATTGGATCTGCCAAGTGTAACGTGAGAGCACTGGCATTTTATTTTTTTTATTAGCTCAGAGCGAACGAAAAATAATTTAAAAGTTTTGTGTCTCATTTTATACACACAGACGATCCTCAGTAATAGTCATGAAACTGGAATTAGCCAATTGGAGGATTCAATCCAGATCCATCTTCCAGTCCTTGAACGAGCGTGTGTGTGTGTGTGTAAGTGGGCATTTGTGCATGTGTGCGTGCGTCACGAAGACGAGCAGCGTGATGAATGAAGATGAGCTTATTGCGAGTTAATCTGCCTGAACCGGGTGTTGACTCCTGAGTCGATCTGCCCTCAGCTTCACCGGCGCATTAGAGTAAACAAGGGGAGAAGAGATAAGAATGCATGTCTTTATCTCATCTCTAACCTCCTCCTCTTACTGTCCAACATTCTGACTACCTGCAGCTGACACAAATCCGAACTTTATGAAGTCTTCTAAAAGCGCAGCTGTATTGAATTTAGGAGGATAAGCTCTCTTAAGGCACTTTATGATCCGTGCTATTTATCTGAACTTTTAATTCCACATCCTCATGTGCAAGATCCCTAGTCACAACTTCTTTTACCCTTCCGAAATCGAATCCTTAGCAAAACTTTGCATCCAAGGCCCTAAATTTATATAACATTGGCTTGTTGGCGACGTTCCATCTAATGCTTTCATGCTGCCCAAACAAATCGTGTGCCAAGTAAGATGAAGCCTCGGAAACCCTGCAAGGCCCCTCAAAGCCCCTCCTTGATGAAAAAAAGGACCCTGTGTAGCCTTTCGCGCCCTTGACAAAGTATCAAAAGAAGCTGTTATTGAGCTATTTTGCTGCAGTTTACAACATGACTTCATTACTTATTCCTAACTACTAATTAGCCCTGACACTGAGGAAGGAGCACTCATGACAAAGTAATGAAAGAGTAGATTGCAATGTGTATTTTTCTCAAACTTGGACAGGTGAGCAATCACAGTTTTACAGTTTACCTTCAAGAAACCCTATCGAGTAATATATCATATATCATTTGCCCTACCCAGGGAGTTGCAATCTGACTGATCTCGTTCTGTTTGTAAATATGATCAGAGATGGGCAGTAATGCGTTACAAGTAATGCTTTACTGTAATCTGATTACTTTTTCAAGTAATGAGTAAAGTAAGAGATTACTACTGCAAAACAAGTAATTAGATTACTGTTACTTTCCCGTAAGCATGCTGCGCTACTAAACCGTGATTTTGTTTGTGAGAGTGTCTCATGACACTGACGTACAAGTGTGCGACGTCCGTGGCAGCAACAAAGGTGTGTTGATCAACAATGGCTAATATGGAGTGCGGGACAGAGTATGGCCATGCAGCGATAAAAGCTGGGAAGTACTGACATTACTTTGAGTTTGATTCCTTAAAAAGTGACAAAAACATTAGCGTCCACTGTACACTGAAACTTCTTTCTACAGCGAAAAATTAAACTCCAAATCTGAGCAAGTGTCACGACGTGTGGAATTCAATAAAGGACCCATTCTAAACTAAATATGTAAACGGCTGAATTAATGAACAAAATATTTACACAAATTTGCTGATGTTAAAGGGCTTTTAAGTTTACATGGATCAAAACTCAGCGCTTTCAAGAGGCTTTTCACAATAAAAGCATTTTTTCTTCATCTTTACAATGGCTAAAAAATTACTTCCACCTTGGGTTTGTTTTCATACCGTCAAACACCACATTAAACCGTTATTACAGCATCCCCGTTTTTTAATCCATATGTATTTTGCTGAGTATTTCTGGGTTTTAAGCATCACTGAGAGTGCAAGAGGATGTTGTGAACGGGCTTCCTTCTGCATCAATATGTTTGTGGCAACATACAGAAATCCCTTGGGCTCCCCGAAGCGCATTCAACAAGCTGTCCATCAGCCACAAACTTGAGTGCAGAGAAAAACGGTTTGTCACCATCTTTCCTGCAGTCGCTGGGGCTTGGTGTTTTTTCTCATGCCTCTCAGTGGGAATCATGTTTCTTCTCACTTGTACTTCCTCCTCCTCTCTCTCCCTTATCTCATCCTTTCTGTCTGTCATCTCATGCTTCGAACATATTTTACTGCAACAACTGATCAAAGTGATAAAAAATGATGATCTGTCTGACTACCGATTCTCAGTTGACTATGTGAACAAAAGAGAGACCTGCTTGCACTGATAATGGCGATTGTGGGTTTTGGTGACGTCAAAGCCAGACAAAAACAAGCAGGCCGTGATGTTTGTATTGTTGCTTCATTCAGTCAGAAGTGCTTAGAGCCTTTCATCCACAACCCTCAAAGAGAGCTATACATGAATGAACATCCAGTGCAGCATAAAACCACAAAGAGACACGTATATATACACTGTTAAGGCCACTCTCACGCACTGCCAGGCTTGTTTGAGTAAGAGCATTAACCTGCACTTAACATTCCTTTGTTATAATCCCATAATAATGGCTAATATCAAAATCACAAATAAACAAGAGCGCATTAGCCGCATCAAAACTATAGGTTGTAAAATGATACGGGACTTTCAGCTAAACAAGCCAGGTGCTCCCATTCTATGATAATTGTTGGCTTTAATTTTCTCTCACACTGATAATCTTTCTAATGCTGCCAACCATTAAAGCTTGTGTATTCAACATTTTTATAGTAACAATGAATCAGAGGATTGTGTCATTAAGGGGCCACTTATATGTCATGGAAACAGAGATCTACCACCCAAAACTGCTCTTTTCTCATTGTTTTAGTTTTGTAGTCTACAGTTCTATAACTTTATTTATGTATTTATTACATTAAACACTGAAATGATCATGAAATAAAATTATTAAAATTAAAAATAAACCTTATCACAACCCGGCCATATTTCTTGAGAATGCAAACCATTTGATACATTTGAGTAAAGATCCCGTTTTATATAGTAGTAAATCATCCAGCATGGTTGTTTAGCTAGCTAACAACTCCTACTCTGTGATCCAAATCTGGTCATGTCTTGGTTGAAGAAACAAGACTCCTAAATTTAAGGTTTTAAAATGGTAGTTCATGAACAATGGGTAACACTGTGGCCTTCTTTCATATACAGACTATGTCATTTTATTATCACTCCATGGCAAATTTGTTCTCTAAATCAAACTTTTCTAGCTAAGCCAGAAAAGCCGAATCTTTATTCCTACTATGCCTCTCACTTTCTAGATCAACCAAACTGATAAGCCATCAATGCTTTCATGGCAACCGATAACCTACTACACTAACGTGAACAGTTGAATGATCACATTTTGTTTTTACAGGCAGAAACACATGTGCATGCTGTATTTGTTCTTGATGATTATTTTGCAAAATCAAAATTAAGCTGAACTGCAGGAGAAAGGTCAGAAGAGAGAGCTGAAAATGTGACTGGAGGCAGAATGGACCTCATCACTGTAGTTCCATGCAGTTCCACACACACCACTACCAACAACAGCAGGAAATCAGCATGGTCCACTTCACATTTCGTCAACTCTAAATTCATTCACACACTAAGGGATATGTGGGGTTCATTGACTGGAGGAAGGGGAACCTGTCTAACATCTGGCAGCTGAGCTCACACGATGGGCTGTGTTTGTACATCTGTTTATCCCAGGGCTTGACGAGCAGGTAGTCCCCAGTTTGCTGTTACCTGCGGCAACAATAATTGCATTTCCTCCTGCAGGAACTTGTGTAATTGTGTCAGTCGAGCTCCCCTGCTTCCTTCAGTGCACTGAGCGGGAAATGTATTGGCAGCAATGGTGTGTGCATGGGTATGTTTCTCCACTAGATCACATATCCAACAGGGAAACAGTCTGTCTCACGTGCACACATGTGCACCTCAACCCACACACACAGAGTGTATGATAGATGTGTGCGTGTGTGTGTGTGTGTGTGTGTGTGTGGGGGGGGGGGGGCTGCTAGGACAAGCTGACAAGGTGAAAGAGTGTCTCATTTAAACTGACAGGAGCCATCAGTGTTTGTCAATGTCAGGCTGAAAATACACTGATCTAAAGTTGTTCAGTCATCACATTCATCCATGTTTTGCTAAAAGCACCTAGTAAAACTGC
Organism: Copadichromis virginalis; assembly: GCF_057382275.1. NCBI lineage: Eukaryota > Metazoa > Chordata > Actinopteri > Cichliformes > Cichlidae > Copadichromis > Copadichromis virginalis. The sequence continues at coordinate 4,356,331 of NC_140634.1, forward strand.
TATAAACAGATCTCAGATTTCCACTGGTGTCTTTCTTTTTGGTGTTGGGGACACTATTTCCAGGTCCCGCAGCGGGGTTGGAAAATTTCGATGGTTTCAAATGTCTGAAACGGCACTGGCAAACATTAGGTGTGGGTTTCAGTCTCTTTAAGGCTGTTCTCTCAGCTATTATGAAAACAATAATGCACAGAGAAAGAAAACTATTATTACAAGAGAAACCTGATCAGATTCCAATGAACCAGCAACACCAGGTTGGGGTTTGAGTGAAACAGAGAATGTGCTGACAATGGTGATGCTCATCATTGTAGCTGCTTTGCAGGTATAATGTTCAGCATGTTCAGAAGAATGGTTGGCTCATTATAGCTTGTGAACCAATTGGATGTCCTAGATTGTGTTTCCAATGTTTTGTTGAGGAAATCCTTCCACGTCCACTGCAAAAGTTTGCTGTACTGGTGTGTTTATGGGTGTAATGCCATATTGGTCACTTATAGACACAGAAAGTCAGTCTGGGAAGGTGAGCTGACCCAGCTCCACTGAAAACGTATGACATTTACACAGATAGGGAGGGGACAGTGAAACAAATGGATGACATGATCAAAGCAAAAGGCTAAGTTAACCAAATTCTTTTCAGTTACCCTGTAGAGTCACTACAGGTCACAGAGGGACTGGAGGTTGTTTTTGCTAACTTCAGTCATTTAACATTTCCCATGTTCTAACTAACTGTCTGCTCTTTACTCAGAAGGTATAAAAATGGGTGTAGCTACCGAGTTTGAAAAGCAAATCCAATGTGCAAATTCCTTGGACCTGCATTCTTTCTAATCACCAGTAGGGGGTGACTTTTGTGGCTCCAAAAAGACATAAAATGGCCCCCAGCTGCCCCACACTGATGAGTTTATGGTCTCAAGTTTCAAGACTTACTGAATACAACATGGTGTCCCTTTTGTAAATTGGTTAAAGTCGGGTGTGCAAATATTAGTCAGTGTTTGTGGGCTTTAAGTCGGATCTCATCCTTACTAGTCTGGTCAAGTATCAAAAAGTCAAAGCTCCAAAAACCGGACTTTGCAACCCAATGGGTTTTTGTCCCCCCAGCCAAAAAAAAACTACAACACCAAATCCAAAAAAGTTGGGATGCTTTTTTATTTACATTTCACAAACCATTTTAACTTCTTGGAATTGTGGTTATAAACTCCGCATTTGATAAAATAAACACAGCTCAGCTTTTTTTGTGGTTTATTTGGCATGATTCTCAACAAGGTAAGGTACAGCAGACTTGCAACAACTCTGACAATCTAAAATGTCACTAATGATAATTAATGACAATGAATTCATTTGTGAAAACTGTCAACACATCCCTCGGAGATTAGGGGAAAACACAAACTTCTTCTCATGACAATATCTCCACTGCCTGCACTCATCTCAAGTCCTCATCGCTCCAAAGCTTCTCTTCCCTCATTATATTATTATACCAATGCTGTATCTCTGGAATACAATCTCAGTTTTACAGATTTTATTCTTCTTCTATCTGAAGTCGAAATGCTCCTGAATGTGAGCAGTCCTGTTTGTCAAAATGAAAACTACAGGCTCAATAAACATTTATCCAAGAAATTACAAGTGCAGTTGAATGAGAGGAAGTGTTACAACAAAAAGCAGCTGGGAAAGAAGCTGTAAGCTCTCATTCATACTCTCTTACTCTGTCTGTGTGTGTCTCTCTCTCTCTCGCACACACACACACACACACACACACACACACACACACACACACACACACACACACACACACACACACACACAGAGCAGGATAATGTCAGCTATGGAGGTCGGTGCTTGCCCGATCAATAATTAGCAGTTTAATCAAAGCAGAAGTGGTTGCCTCTGAATTGACTAATACACACACACATAACAGAAGGCCTGATAATGACAGAGCATGGACAAGGACAATTATACGGCACGAAACTAACGTCATCACCGGCAGAGCACAAACGCATGCACCATTATTTGCATGTGGTTTGAATACAAAGTAATCTGCTTGAATTATGTCTCACTGTCTTGGTGGCCATTCAAAAAAGAAAAAAAAGAAAAAAAAAGATTACCACATAGAGGAAGCTCATGACATGCAAATGAGAAAAAGAAGGAAACCCAGAGTGGATAAAAAAGATTAGACAATAGGAGAAACTGGTCGATAAAATGTGGTTGGCACATAGGACGTCTGGACTGGTGGAGTTTGGGAAAGAAGCCATTTGTCTGTTCAGGGCAAATATTTCACCTGAAGTAAAATTCACTGCTGGCCAGCCGGCAAAGTCGCTTTGGCTCACTGGGATTCCACCTCATGATTTTGTCACTGTTTATGCAGGTTCAATGAACCAGGAGAAAGAGGATGGGGAAGGGGCAACAACAGGATGTGATCTCACTTTGGGTTTGACACAGTGACAGTTGGCTTTGTTTTGTCGTATTTCATTAATTTAGGCAGAAGTACTTCAATCCAAAGGAAGGGAAAGTTTGTATATCACTGTATTTTGGCTCACCACTCAAAGGGACTGGCAGGTCAATAAATCTAGCAGGCCTAGCTGGATACTTTGCCTATCCAAATGACTATAATGTCTTTTGTTTCAGAACTGCATTGATTAGCAATAAGGTATTACTTGTCTTTGAGCTTGAGCACAACTTGAGTGAAGACCCATTACGTGTTCATTTTGTGTAGTAAATTCTGACTAATATTCTAGGTGGAGTAGTGTAATGACTCACCATAGACTAAACTTATTGGCCCTTCAGCCCTAGGAGCAAACAACCATGCAAGCCTTAATGCAAATGCAAGTCTTCAGCATAAAATTTATTTAACAGCAAATATGTCTGCTGTGAAAGGTTTTGTTATGTGTGAAACTCTGACACAGTCAAACTATTCCGGAAGGTAGTAGAGACGTTCAGCGGGGTTAGCAGATATTTGGCGGATGTTCATTTTGGCAATGGTTGTAGCATCAAAAATAATCTCGTTCTGTTATTTTCTGTTGCTTCTTAGAATCTTGGCGTTGCTTTTAGTTGCATTCACAGCTAGTTCAGATAGCATCTGCAGAGCTCAGACAAAAACATGCTGGCTGTGAATGCAGCCGGGGCAAAGTCTTTATCCGGAATCTGGAGAAATCACCTCAGAGATGAATTCGATGATGTGCCTAACAACACCCTAACAACATGTAACAACAAAGGCCCCAACTACTTGCTTTTTAAACAGCTGCTATATCTGCTACAGTAGCTTGAAAAGTTTAAAAGTAAAGTGTCTGTCAGCGTAAAGTGAGACACTTCCTTTGTATCGGCCTCATCCTCGACTGCTGGTGCCAGATGGATGTCCCAACCTGAGTTTGGTTATGCCAGAGGTTTCTTCCTCTTAAAAGGGAGTTTTTCCTTCCCACTGTCGCCAAGTGCTTGCTCATAGGGGACCACCTGATTGCTGGGCTTTTCTCTGTATTATTGTACAGTCTTTAACTTACACTTTACACCTCGAGTTGACTATTGTTGTGATTTGGTGCTATGAAAATCAAACAGAACTGAATTAAACTGTGGAATGTAGATCTTTACTTGACAATTTCAGAACATCTTTCAGCTGCTTTTATCTTTCTTTTCTTCTTCACAGGGTTCTCAACAACAGATGCCTTTCCAGACATAACCCTCCAGTAAGTTATGTCTCCTTCTGATCAAGGGTTTGTCATGTTAAACTAATGTAACTGTCTATTTAATTAATTGGAAGCATCTTAGGTGGAAACTGTCATTAGAATATTATCCATAGCTTTAAGAACAGATTGAACTGTTTTTATGTTGTATACGTATATGTTGTAGCTCAGGAGGTAGAGCAGGTCACCTACTGATCGGAAGGTTGGTGGTTCGATCCCTGGCTCCTCCAGTCTGCATGCCAAGTATCCTTGGGCAAGAATCTAACCCCAAGTTGCTCTCCGATGCATCCATCAGATGCATCAGTGAATGTCTTTGAATGTAGTTAGAAAAGCACTCAGTTTAGAGTCAGTGCTTGTGAGAATGGGTGTGAATGTGGCATGTTGTATACAGCGCTTTGAGTACTCTAGGAGAGTAGAAACGTGCTATATAATAATCAGTACATTTACCATCTATGTCCCAATATGTTTTGAAATTTAACAGAAATTAATTCAACATTTAACTTTTTTCTATTAATAGTTTATGTGAACATTTAAAATTACTCTTTTTACAACAATATTGACAAAGGAATTACATCACAGATGATTATTCATTTATTTAGTTTTTTAATATTGCTGTTGTCCTCTGTTCAATTTGTCATTTACTGGTGATGGTGTACCTTCTGTCTCAGACTATCAGGTCTCAGCATGAATAATGGAATAAAAAGACCTCACAAAGCCTGAAGCAGTTTCAACCAGAAATTTCCCAAAAGACGTGGACACATTTTTTCTGCTTTGCTCCTCTGGCCTAACAGAAGCAATATTTTAATTTTTGATACAAAAGGGAAAAAAACTGGACATTAACAGCTACACAATATAACTTAGCTGATCAGTTATTTTATGTTTTAAATTCAAACGAGACAAAGAACTGTAACTTCAGCATTACAGTGTGCAAACATTTCATCATGCAATATCCCACCAAATTTATCAGAAGACCTTGTGTGGGGTTCTGACCCACAGGCAGAAGGCTGCTGATCTGAGTCACTATGGCAACGGGAGGTAGTGCATGATAGATGAGGATTTTATTATGACTGTTGTCTAAATGAAATGGAGCAGAAAAACAAGTCAGGTGAATACAACAGACCCCCTGTTTTTGCTTTTTCAGCAAAACTTCTCTAGCCTAGCTTGTCACCATATGTTAAAGACATAAACACTCGGAGTGAAAGAGAGCTGAGGAACCTCCTTCCATGTGTCTTCCTCCCTGTGTTTTGTGTGTGCGCGCTATATGGCTTTGTTGCAGAGCACGTAGGCTTAAATAGCACTGTTGCCACGGCAGCAATTAAGTGCCAATTATAGTCTGTATTCTCACTGTGGCTCTGACAGAAGAAGATGAAGACAAGAGACAGAGAGCGCACTGAAAGAAAATGCCTGTACAGTCTTCTGCGCAATTAAGACCAAAATCCATCCTTAGATACAAGAAGTTGCCCCGACAGGGTAAATCCAACCCACTGTCAATTTGGGTGTGAATAATTCACTCTACTCCACCACCAACAGATGGATCATGCATCCAACACTCTGTAGGACAAACATTAGGACAACATTCACAGGAACACATGAACCCTGTGAGGTTACTTCAGCTCTGCATCTATAGCAAGCAGCTAATGAAAACAGATCAGTTGTCATAGCACACCACTGCTTTGTGTTTTTCTGAGCCTCTGAGCCAGGATGGGTTGAGCAGATCTTCTCTAACCGTGTGGGGTGGAGTCTGGAGTCTTGCCACTCTCCGGCCAGTTTTGCTCTAGCCCGTTTTTCTCACTGGTTCAGCCGGTTTATGACATCATTGATATCTCCAGAGCAGGATTAACTGGAAGCCAAAATGGAGATTTCTGCTCCTGCTGAGTGGTAATTCGGCTCTCCTATGTTATTTGTATGAATCTCTGGGTCTTAAGAATGGAGCAAAGTGAAATACAAAATATTCATTGTGTTTCTCCATTTGCTGTGTAGTAGCCATGTCATGAGTGTGCCAAAAACAAACAAACAAGTCGTTTAAACTACCCTGTTTCAGAGCGCAGTGTAACAATGCTCAACACTAACTCACAACATTAGTAGATCCACACATTTTCTAATTGGCTAATTGTCGGTCCGCCTGTGGCTCTCATTGGACTGCTGGGAGTTTAACTGAGAAACTGCTGTTAAATGCCATAATACCAAATGAATCAGTCTACCCAGTCCAGCGTTACTCACCTGAATTCAATAATATTTAGCATAACACAACAAAACTCTCCATTTGGAAGAGGTCTACTTGGTGTGGTACATTTTAGTTTCGAAAGCTAGCGGTACTTTAACTACAAAATGTGCAGCTGGTAAGGTTACCAGGCATAAAAAGCACTTATCTGAATCATCTTGCCCTCAGGAAATGTGCACGCTGCTGAGATCGACGCTTGCTTCAGATGAAGCTGAAGACTTGAGTGTTGGCCAACTTGGCAACTGTATTTAGTTTAAATATATGTCCCTGGGATGCTCTTTGTCTATACAGTTGTATCAAACTGCTAGCATGGCACAAACACAAGCGCTCAGCCAACAAATTAAATTGATGTTTGCTGATTTGGACAAAGGAATACGTGATGTGAAATGAAACTATCTGCTGCAAAACAATGAAGATTTCCACCAAACTACAGCAAAAACAATATCACTTTCCCTCATTGCATTCAGAAACATGTACATGAAACTGCTTTTTTACCCCTGGTTTCTGCTTAGAACCAGATGAGCTGCTGATATGTCTCTGCTTTCATGTTTCTTTCTTTTCATTTACACTTTGAACAAAACGGATCTAAAATGTGAAAGAGTATAATCTGACACAGTACGGGGCCAAGATTTTAATCAGATCCATGTCACCCCTTCTGACATGCAAGACTTTACAAGCCTGCACAGTGATCAAAGAAGATGAGTATCACAGTCATCACCATGCAACATGCTGTCAGTGCTCACAGCGGTTCATCGGTTAATCTATTCTACATGTACTTTATAGTAACCCCCACCCCCCCAATATGAACAGAATAACATCCATGAATATTATTAACAAGCTGATTCTGTTAGTGTTTGATTATGACATCCATGATACAAAACTTAATTAAATGAATTTATTGAAGAGACCAACACAGTAGTATAAGATGTGTATGTGTGTAATTCAGTGGAAATGTGGAAGGACTGCACAGGAAAGAGACACAGACAAACAGTAATGAACAAGCGCTCTCTAACTCAGCTACTGAGGCATGGATTTACCATGGAAACAGCCTGGACCACTACTGGGATGTCAGGACACTCCCATTATGTTTACATTAATCACCATGGAAACAGCTTTGAGACTCGTGCGCGAGGAAGTGTGCGGACTTTAGATAATCCAATAAGACATGTGGAAGTGGAATACCCTGTTTATGTTCGCTACAAGGAACAAGTTTACAAGTAGGTGAGAGGGACAGTCCTCCGTTCAGCTTCTGTTATGTTTTCATATCAACTTTATAATGCTGGGCGTAGTTGTGTGTCGGGTGTGTCGTGGTGTTAACGGTTGGATCCAAGGACTATCGGCAATTACCAGTATATTGTAAACATGTAAGACCATGGCTTTGGTTTTTATTGTTGCCTATAATGTGATCATTCCTAAAGATAACATTTCAGAATTACTTGATAGTCTTTGATAAAAACATGCAAATCAAAAATAAAATGCCCACAAAAGCGTCCATGTGGCAAATAAAAAAGGTACAAGGCTGACTGCAGTGACGGCAACACAAACACTGCTAGCAGAACAGCAGAGCCTCGCAGTCAGTGCATGCTGAGCGCGAGACATATGGAGGGACAGAGAGAGCGAGAGACAGAGAGAGAGGACATTGAAAAAATTGCAATGCCAGAAAGGGCTAAAGATAAAAAATGGGCATTTTTTTATTTATTGATTTATGTAAAAGGGACAGTTTGACATCAATCCAGTACAATACAGCGTGTTGTATTATTGTCCACAATGCACAAACAAGACTGACAACATTTAATTACATAAAGCACAGCACACTATAAATACAAAACTACAAAGGATACTGTGTTCACATATATATAATCACACCTTAATGGTCATATTGGAGCATAAGTAATTCACACCAACATTTGTATCTGAGTGCATACTAATACAACCTTACATTTTATAAAAATGTCCCAACTTTAACCCAGTCCATAGACTGGGATATGAGTACAAAGACAAGACCTACATTTTAATGTTTTGTTTTTTTTATCAGCAAAAGACAATTGATTTTATATTGCTGTATAGGTGTCCAGCTTTAGAACATCATGTTTAAAACCTGGTAGAATAAACAGTTTTGATGCTCACTGCATCAGAGAAAAGGACATTTTCAGTTGTCCCTTTCGTGACAACCCCAAAAATTTCAATATGACTCATCACTGATTTAACTGTATTAAAGACTTGTTATGTTAAGTTATGTGAGATTAAGGGTGCGGCTGATTTGAGTGACAGGTGGCTACAGAAAACAGGGGCTGTAGCTGCCAGGCATTACCTCACCGAGGTATATGATGAATAATAAGACTGAGAAGCTATTTATGGACTCCCTGGTCCAGATATGTATTTTATTGTTTTATCACACAACCATAAGCTTGGTAATGTATCTAGCCTACCAGTTTCATTATCCACTTTTAACCATATAAAAGCAGTTTTCCTTGCAGCAATTAAAAATGAACCAAGCACCAACAACAAGAACATATTAAAATATGATATAAAACCATTTTAACTGTGCAGCCGATGTCTGCTTATGTCCACTAATTAAAGCAGGGTAAATGAGGTCATGATGAGGAGCGCTCCAGCTGGTATATATTCAGTACATGTACTATGTCTTCATGTTGGAAATGAAAATGTATTCCCCAGAGTCTCTGTCTTTCTCTCCTCTGTACCGCCTCCCTTTCTCAGATCTGCTGTTTTGTGTGTGCTTCTTCGTAATAGTGGGAGGATAGCACCACAATCAGTGAATACAACACTAAATCTTCTCAAATTGCTCCCTTAGCCCTACGTATACGCTACTTGCTAACCAAGTGCTAGCTGATAACTCCACCCTAAAAAAACACGTTCACTTCTGGCTCCAGCAAAACACCAAGAATGGGCAAACCACTGAGTGGCATCAACATGGTTAAATCTTTTCTATACAGACTATGCTTAAGGTTAGAGTTGATCTATTACACACTGTGAGGAAACGTCACTGTATAGGTGCTACCCTATTATTATATCTCATTTATCCTAAGCTGAAGTCACTCTTCCAGTCACAGTTCATTATGATTACATGATTTACCAAGTGTGTGGGTGGCTAGTGATATCCAACCATGTTCAGACAGGTGTACATCACGGCCTGACAATTCACTGAATGTACCTTGTTTGAGTTTAATAGAGGAGGATTAGTTCTTCCAGGAGTCTCTCTGTCACCGCCTAGACTTATGTTATCTAATCTAACTACGCTCTAAACGATTTCTTAATTAACGCAACAGTTCTAAACAAATGGACAGGTCTCTAATATGTGCACATATTATACATTGTGTACATTGTATCATGAAACAATGGAACCTCTGCAGACAACATTGTGGCATTTGGAAGTGTAAAAGTGAGCTTTACCTGGGGGTAACTGTGACCGAGGACCTGTCCTGGGGCAACCATATCACCTCAGTTGTACGGAAGGCCCAACAGCGCCTCTACTACCTGAGGAGACTGCGGAGCGCACACATTCCCAGATCTCTGATGTTGAACTTCTACAACTGTGCCATCAGCAGTGTTCTGACGTATGGATTTCTAGTGTGGTTCCCCAGCTGCACCAAGGCCGATCAGCAAGCACTCCAGCGGGTGGTGAAAGAAGCTGGCAGAATTATTGGAACAAGTCTGCCAGAGATCAGTAATATCTTCCCCACTCGCTGTCTGAGGAGGGTGCACAGTATCCTGCGGGACCAACATCTCCCTGCGCGCCACCTTTTCCATCTGCTGCCCTCAGGGAGAAGGTACAGGTCTATACAGGCCAGAACATCCAGACTGGCCAACAGCCTGTATCCACAGGCTGTGAGGCTCCTGAACTCTCTGCCCCCCTCTCACGGACAATAACCATATCCAACTTCTTACAGTTTTTTACAGACGCTAGGACACATTTCTCAATACTTAGGTCACGTTTGCAAAACTCCTCACACAGTGAGCACAACAGAAGTCTATGTGGGCTAAACTGAGGACCAGTTATCATTGTTTTGGCACAAAATGCATTCAATGACTACATCTCTCAAATTTCATGAATTATCTTCTCACTCAGACACAACAACTGCCAAAAATCTTTGTACGGACAGGACATTTTGCATGTGCTTACATACTGTTTTCAAAACTGTTAAACTTATGGCCAAAACAATAACACAATGCAAAACTTAAAAAGACAGCAAAATGCAACAGCAATATTTTATTGAAACATATTTTAAATCTAAAAATGCAGTTTAACCAGCCACAGCTTATTCTCATTGTAGATGAACATCTACACAGATGTTACTCCTTCAATTTTTCAACTCCTTCAATTCTGGCAGCCAGAAGATTCTTTCCTAGGTGTATTGCCCTAGATGACATAAGATGTGATGTGGATGAGAACCTGTGGCCAAATGGAGGAGACGGAGTAGATTAGCATTACTATTGTATGTGAATCAGTGGATGGTGTGTATACAAATTCTTGTATTTTGGGATTACTTAGTGCAAAAAAATAAAAATACATAAACAAATATTAACAAATTCTGCATGATGTCTGATTCATTCCAGTAACATATATTGAAATTATAAACAGAGATGTGTCCTTGTTTTACACAAGGAAACACTGTGTAATGCTACATGTTGTTAGTGTTTTTTAGGTCATTGTTTTGTGGGTGACAAAGTGTGTTTGTCGGCTGTCAACCTTTGCTAGTGTTCTGGAAGAATGAGTTTATTTGAGACCTGAATAAAGTGTTTTGGTAGTTGTAGTGCATTTTGAATGTGAAATGAACTGCTTTGCCAAGCTGACGGTCAGTTAGGAGGGTTGTGTGAAGTGTTTTGCAGAAGTGACCTAAGTATTGGGAAATGTGTCCTAGCGTCTGTAAAAAACTGTAATAGCAATGAACTGGTCTGCATTGGTGCATCATATCTTTATTCTCTTCCCCCTCCTGCCCCCCCCCCCCCCCCTCTTTCTTAAATAGATAACTATCATATCTGATATCATATCTCACAGTACAATAATATTGAATGGGTTGCATTGTTGTATTTTGTCATGTTTCTCAGGTCTTTGTCTGAATTTCTACGAACATTATTGCTAAGGATTGTCTTATTGCATTGGAGTCACACTGGGTTAAATATGTACACTTGGGTTTTAAGGGGTATTTATTATTTTCTTCTTTTTTTTGGGTTGTATGGAAGCCCCAAACGCAATTTCATTGTTCTTGACAATGACAATAAATAAATAAATACTAAATACTAAAAAGCTTAAAAAGTGCATTTATAGTAAAGGAGACTATGAATGAAAATGTTATTACAAAAAGGAAACAATGCCTTCTCAGTGGCTGTCTAGTTTTATAGACATGTAACACAGTCATTAACAAGTCAGTCTTTGTCACCAATGGTTACCTACGTTTGTGTGATATTTAATGATGACATCACTATCAACAAGCCTACCGTAAATATTTAAAGGTGCTCCTTTTATGTCAGCAATAATAGGCAGCACAGTTGCCATTACTAACACGCACATGCTCATACTTGTTTTTATCAATCTGAATAAACTATGTAAATTCTTGAGCAGCTCTGCCGTATTATTTTACAAGCACACAAACTATACTGCCGTCACACCCAGACACAGTCACACGCTGCAGAACAGGTGTCAACATGATTGCGCTCCAGCATAATAGTTACTGTGTGAACTTTATTCTGGCTCTGTTCGACAGATTGTAAATCACTGCTAACTTCACAAACGCCCAAGTTACCCACACACACACGAGCACAACAAGAAGAGTGTAATCGGTAGCAGAGGGTTGCTTAGGGTGGCCTCCGGGTTGCAGTCAGTGGAATGAACTGTCACATCAGTGAAATGCATGAAATGCCGGCCCTTTATTAGGCCTGAAGTCTTCCCGGATGATGCAACCTAAAAATGATGTCAGCCCAGAATGATGCAGGGTCGATGAGTGAAGCAGGAGACATCTGTTTGGTTTTAAGGTGCTGCCAGGTTGAATTGGTTACCTTTGGTACCTTTCCAGTCTCTGTAATAAATGAAGCTAACAACGGCAGGCTGAGTGGTATTAATCCTCTCATTTAGCCTTAATTGGAGGATGTCGCTGACAAACAGACAGGAAACATGGGGGGAAGAGGGGAATGGCATTATGTCTATGTGAAAGCCGATTAGAAGCATGCTTAGTGTAGAGGACATGACCGAGAAATGGATGTTTTACAGCAGGGACGTAGCTTGCGTTACTTCCATTGCCAATTCACAATGGAAAAAAAGAGTTTCCATAATGATTAAAAAAGGTCAGTGCAGAAACCAGATTTTAACCTAGTGCTTTAACCTATTTGTTAACAAAAATGGGCACCTTTAAGTGAATTTTCATGTACAATTCCTGCCCCAGGATTATGATACACTGAGCCAACGAGACTAAGTGGTGCTGTGTTAAGTAGTATAAAGTGCAAATCTACTTAAGAAGATGTGGTAGTTGCTTTACTCCAAATTCAAATGCTGAATAAAGAATCTTTTTTAATGCATATGCAAGCTAGACTGTGCATAGAAGAAAGAAAACATTTGTTTTTATAGGACAGCAGGTTTGCTGAGCACGATCCTGAGTTCTTCAATTATAATGATCATAATGTATGTATGTATATTTGTGTGTATATATACCCTATATTCTCAATTTGTAGGCCCAGTTCCACAACCAGCAGAGGTGTATTACAATTTTCCCAGTAAGTTAAATGCGTGTTTTGTAAGCTAATCAGTAAATCAGATTACTAGCTAGCAGGCAATACAGTGACTTAAAAATATAACAAACCATAATATTATCAGCTGAACACAAATGATGCTGTTTTAATAAATTAAAACGTATGTCGAATATTTTTAGCACCATCTCTTTTTATATCTTCAGCTTTACACTGAGAATTTTTATTCATTAACAGTAGGAGTTACAGAAAGATGGTTGATGGTAAGTTAAGGTGTGTGGGTGTTTTTTTTAAATATAACAACATTTTTTTTACAATCCTTGCTTCCTGTTTTGGCGCACCTGTCAATTAAAGTGGCCACATCCTACAGCCCAGTATCCCAGCGGATGAGTTCCATAACTGTGAACATTCTTCTTAATCCAAGTTAGGGATTTTAACTGGAAGTCAAGTAGCCACTTTGAGAAGCTTTTGACATTTCTGCATTGGTTGTTCGTCCGGTGGGAAGAGTCAGGGAAGAGCTGTGGGAGAAGGGCGATCTCTTTTCAAATTCTGACTTACTGAAGCTTCAACTGCATGTTAACACACTGATTCATTCATACATATTTAAGCATCTGAACACTCCCCTTTGGTCTAGTTTACATCGAGATGCTGAGAATACAGATCTGCATTCACAGCACTCTAATGTGAGAGACAAACAGCATTTTCCCAGACTGATTGGGGTAATATCCAAACATTTTCTTTGATTAGTTTGAACTGCTGTGGGCATCACTTGCGATACTGTTTGCATCCCAGTGGGTTTTTAAAGCACGCATCGGTTTAAGAGGGCTGACTGCATTTAATGTACATGTAAGCCCAGGCCCAAAGTGGCTTTCAGATAAAGGACTCAAACCTATAAAGGCTTGTGCTTGCCTCAGCTGTTGCACAACATCTCTTTGGGGGCAGGGATAGCTCAGTAGGTAAAGTGGTCACCCCATGATCGGAAGGTCGGCGGTTCGAATCCACTTAACGGCTACCCTGAGGTACCCCTGAGCAAGGTACCGTCCCTACACACTGCTCCCCGGGCGCCTGCTTAGTGGGCTGCCCACTGCTTCACTGAGTGAATGGGTCAAATGCAGAGAAAAACAAGTAATTTCCCCATGGGGATCAATAAAGTATCCATTATTATTATTCTGTCTCTCTCTCTCGAAGTTTGAGACATTTTAACACTTCAAGATTCAACATTGTGTTCTGCTCAAGGACGACATGAATGCAACTGGCCCAAGTCGACCAAGATACACACACATATGCACACACACACATTTATCTGCGTACAGTAGTGGGACTGAAAATAGGTCTGCTATAATACAGAAAAAGCCTCCAAGGTGAAGATGACTGTGTGTGTGTACTGTATGTGTGTGTCACTGTAAAGTGTAACGCTTACCAAAACACAATGTGTATGTGAGTCATTTAATAATATTTAAATATGTGTGTGTGTGTGGGTATGCGTATTAGTTTTGGTATGTTTTATGTTTTCCACAGAAATTCCACAGGATTAAAATTTGGTGTGTGTGATATGCTGACATTTTGTTGGCACGGTGTGTTTTCAAGACCTGAGTCATGTATATCAGAGTGAGTCTGCCCCTTTTGTGTTTGTGCTTTTGTGTGTTATTTTCTTGTGTTGTGTGTGTGTGTGTGTGCACCTATGGTCTGCCCTAAATTACCTGTCCAGAAGATAGAGTGTGTTCTGGCCAGCAGCAAAGCTCCTGCGGTGCTGCTTCCATTAATGGCAGCGATCTTTTACAATCTGATGGGCAACGGCTAAGTGTTACCACAGCAACACTACTGCATGGCTGCCAAATATTATTTGGGTACATCTTGTTATGTTATAACGAATCTGAGCCATCTAATTGCTATATATAAAGTTCTGAAAGGTTATTATGGTGAAATAAGAGTTGAGAAGCAAGTAAGTTGTTAAGAAAAAACAAACTATCTACAAAATTCAGAATGGCCCGTCCATTGATTACAATTAATCCCATATAAATGTATTTTAACTGCTATGAAATGCTTTCGAGCAGCTAATACGAGCATTCCAGGATAAACTGCACAGTTTCAAGTGTATTATGTTCACAGGTAGAGATTACTTTTATATAAGTTAAACATGTAAACCAAAGAAAGCTGCGGAAGAAATAAGCAATAAAAAGCGCTTAACTGTATATGAAAGATGGACAGTTTGTGGATTTGGACTGAAGCCCTAATTTTAGAACTGCAAAAATTAAGATATTGTGGTTTTTTAATATTTAATGACTGTATTAAAACAAAAAAACAAAAAAAAGGGTGGAAAGTTTTCAGTACCACTAGCGAGCTCCATCAGCAGAAACACAAACACAAGCTAATTAGTGCTAGCTAGCACTAGGGTTTCACTCACAAAAACACACAGACTGCTACTGCAATTAACTACACAACAAGCTATGCTGTTTGTCAGCTAACAGCATTAAAATACTCAAACACCATAAACAAAGTTAAGAGGTCCAGTTAAGTGAATCCATGGTCGTGTCCAAATTCATGGGCTGCATCCTCCTGAGGACCCAGCCTTCGTGGTCTACGTGGGCCGGGTCCTCAGAAGGTCGGGTAGGCCGGAAGTAAACGGCTGGGGAAATTGGACGGTCTAGCCTTCTGATTAGCGTCACCGCTATCTCGGTGGAGTTTAATAAACTCGGCCGTCTGCTCCTTGCTTTCTAAAATATAACAAGACACTGGCGTAAATTCTCGACCATCTCACACTTCTGTTTAATCAGTTTTCTGTTTGATGTTTATTCAGCTGTGTAAAAACCAAGGAGGAACCCACCAGGGGGATTAATAAAGTTTTATTTTATCTAATCTAAAAAAAAAAGAAAAATTAGAGAAACCTTCAAATGTATACAAAATATGGATATGGGTCGACTTTTCTATATGGATCATATGTGCAAATTGACCTCAAATGCGACGTGATAGTGAAGTAAGCCACAGCTTTTGGGTAGCTGGGGGTAACTGAGGGAAATGTTTATGTCTAGGGAGTCGGTAACGAGGGTCAATTACTTTAATCAGCCGCTTAAATCAGACATATTCAACTGTGCTTACTGGCATTGTGCCTTTTAC
Source organism: Copadichromis virginalis (assembly GCF_057382275.1). Lineage (NCBI taxonomy): Eukaryota > Metazoa > Chordata > Actinopteri > Cichliformes > Cichlidae > Copadichromis > Copadichromis virginalis. Next base: position 4,372,024 of record NC_140634.1, read on the forward strand.
AACACAGTAGGGTGTTGCATTCGTGATATCACTGTGTCGTTTCAATTTCTGTAGTAGTGCACGATAGGGGTGAAAGTGTCTGGGACTCGTGAGTGCTACAAGGCACTGGCAATGCTTCAGCTGGTGAAAAAGCTTAATGGTATCACCTGCATTTGTGGAAATATGCTTTCAAAACAAAATGCTGTGCGTGCTACTGTGCTTCTTGGTCAGAATTTAAATTGCCAAAATCTCAGTGCAAGAAAAGGTTGTGCAAGGGTGCAACAAATAGTAAATCAGAATCATCAAAATCAAAATTCTGAAGTTGTTTGAAGATAGTAAGAACAGTAACTAATTAAATTACACCTTATATTACAAATTATAACAAAAATTGCTCTAAGATATAAATATCCCGGTATATTATGCACAATTACAGTGGAACAATACCAAACCTGAAGCCTTGCCTGTTGGACCTGTTGGTTCTCTTCTTTTATTGTTGGCTTGTTTCAGCACAACAACTAATCTTTTGTTAGCCTGGATGTGCGTGTATGTCCTTACAGAAGCAACAAGCAGCAAAAGCAGTAGTATATTGTGCACAACTTCCCTGTTAAGCTTGTATTACACTCCTGTGATGACATGTGGAGCTGATGAGTACTTTCATCTACTCCTTAGGATTGGACTGATGGCTGCCATTAAGCTCAATCTTGATTCCAGAGACAAGATTTCAATAGCCGTCTGCTAATATGATTCAAAGGTATCCTCTGGTGATTTCCAGGGTCGGAAAAAAACCCAACACATTACTACGCATGAGTGCATCACTGAACTGAATGGAACAGACCTCTTTTGGAGTTTCCCTCCTCCTGCCCTAAAAAAATCAATCCTAGCAGGGCAATCTATTCTCCTGCTCAGTGCTACCACAGCAGCAGACCAGAGATAAGGGAAAGCACAGATCTTTATGTTTGTGTAGAGGACAAAGGCACTGGCGCACACAGCCTGATTGATCATTTTATTATGCATTCGAAGCACTGCATCCTGTCAGGTGCTTCTGGGACGAACCTTTAACGCCGCTGCAGTTTACCATTAATTAATTAAGACTGTGATGGCAATCGTGAATGTGAAGATTCCATTAGCTTCTACTCTGTGTTCTGCATAATGAGCCACTGAGCTGGACTGGAAGGCCGATCTGAATCGCTGTACAAAATAAAACAGGAAGACAAGTGCTGTACTTTCAAATCAAAAGCTCTGTTCCTAGTACTGGCAGATGGTGGAAGGAGTGAAAGGGTGACAGGGAAAAAAAATCACCTCCAGCTTACTTATTCTTTGGCAATGAAAGAGGACAACGCTCAGAGCCCCTGAGGCCACCCCCTTAGGCTTCTACTTGCTTCGATTCCCCTCCCTCATTGCTTTTCATTACAATTCCTCATTTCTTATCTCTTCTTCCTTCCCCTCCTCCTCCTCCGCTCTAGCATTTCATTTTTTTTTTCCTGGCTCTAATGGAAGCAATAAAGCCTTCAGGGGAAATATGCTAAGTTGCTTTCTGACTTGATTTCTGTTCAGGTAGAGGCTGCCACCCTGGTCAGAGCAGTGGGTATAACAGACATCAGCGTCTACTACTGAAGTGTCATCTGGGATAGGTTCAATCCTAACCTGGAAAAGGGGTTAAGAAAATGGATGGCTTGGAACACTTTCATAAGAATAAAAGTCTTCAGTGGCCCTCTGTGATCTACTTAGTGGATATCCAACTCAAAAAAGCACCACGCAGCTTTGTGTGATGGGAACTGGACAGAAAGCTACGGCGTTCACTGCATTCGGCCATCACGTGCTTCTGTGGCAATGCAAGGAATTATGGGAGAAGATGAAAATGAATTAAGCATTGAACTGAAGCCCAGGCGTGTACTACGGAACAGTGTGAGTCTTAAGCTAATTAATAGTATGGTTTGCCAACTGGGACCGCTTGGCAGCTCTATAGAAGCGGCAGCTACCTCTGAGTGGCACTAACAGGAAACACAGGCCAGGTATGGAAGCCTGAAGTGAAACTACAACAGAGAAAACAGCACAAAGCATGACATTTACTGACAGGCACTTCATTTTGACTTATCCAGGAAACTGCATCTGCTGTGTTTCAGTGACAGAGTGAATCACAGAAGCATTTCAAATCAGAATGATGGCATTTCGTTTCACTGTCAGGTCTTTGAGACTAGTTCAGTCTGACTCATACATGGTGTAGGCTTCTTAGCTAGCAGGCTGCAAGGGTTTTAAAGACATGCTGAGGTCAGAAGGTCTAATTTCCTCCAGCATGAAACAATTCTGCAAGGACATTGTTTTTATTTAACTAGCTGCTGAAAATATTCTTGTTCATTACATGTTTAGTCCATTATTTTGCTAAAAGCCTCGTTGCCACTGCTAAGATTCAACACATCTTTCTCATTTGACCACCAGAGCAACATTCTCAGAAACAGCGGCCCCTACAGGTACAAACATGAATGTACCCAAGAGGACTAATTACTGCACCTCAGTCTAACATGTACCTAAATGTTACATATACAGCATGTCTTACACATATTAGATATTTGCGTATTTTTCCTCTTTGATATTAAGGTGTTACTGCTTAATCTTGAGGTTCTGAATGAATACAAATATTTATATGAAATAAATTAATGACTATCCATCCAGTGTAAAGTTGTTGGCCATTTAATTTAAACATATTCCTGTATTCCTTACATTATTTTGTCTTTTGTGGCATTATCCCAACTGGGCTGGACAATCTGGAGTCTGGACTTAAAATTGTGTCAAATGTGTCAGAGGCAAGATTTAAGAAATTAGTACAGGTGTTACAATAAAAACACAGAACTTGTTGAAAGCAGTGACTCACAGTCTTGCAGACATCCCGAGTCATAATAAACACGTCCATCAATGCCTCATCAAGCAAGCTGTAACAAGAACTTACCAAACTAACATAAACTATAACTACGGATATCTCTTATGTATTTTTTCCTTTATTTTAGTTAGTTTTCCAAGTTTACAAAATCATTTCATTTAGTTTTGTTTTTTTTTCTTCAAAATTTTAGGTTTGATTTTTATTGTAGTTGATAAGATAAGATAAGATGCCACACAAATTATTTGTGCCACTCCAAAAAAAATAATTTCTGTCCACTATAAAGGAGAACATCACAGCCTGATACCTGCAGGTCTGACAGCAGCAGGTGTATCACTCCTGTTTCTACCTGGAGACAGCAGTCGCCTCATTGTTCTGACACACAACACAAAATCATCCACAACACTACACACTAACTACACACTCCAAACACGCTAAACGTCACAAATCTCTCACATCTCAAAACTCTCTCTCTCTCTCTCTCGCCGTCACTCCTAATCCGTCAACCCCCCCCCCCCCCTTTTTTGTGTGTGTGTGTGTGTGTGTGTGTGTGTGTGGGGGGGGGGGGGGGGGGGGTGTCGCTGCGCTGTCCTTAGATAGTAAACGTGACGAAACTGTTGAGGAAAAAACGCCGCGTATATATTGTTTATCATGGTTTTACGTGGCCTATCAACACAATTTATAAACTGGTATATGTCACCTTGTTGCTTTCTCTTTAAGTGGTCATGTGATTGGCTTACCACGACTACTTTATTCTTCCTCAGTCAAACAGCAGCACTCATCTTGTGATGTGCGGATCGATTCTGAAATATCAATTCCTCCGATACCAATCATTTATGTTCTAGAATCGATTCTCACATTAAAATATCGATATTTTAGTAATTTAGAGTAAATTTGTGGTTTATCATTAACAGGAACACAGTGGAAAGAAACTATAACATTCGGATTGTCTACATTCAAAGGAACTACTTCCTCTTCCGCCTTTCATAGTCATGATGTCATGGTGGGCTGGGATGATGGTTTCCTCTTAAAACCAACCACCCTTTCCTTGGTCTTTACAATCAAGAAAAGACTTGCCCTTTTCCATTATTAAATAAAATGTTTGAGAACTCCCTTTGTCTTCGTCTCCATTATATAAGAGGCTCATTGAAGATGCTATGATTATAGACTATTTTATTATAAATGGAATATAACTAACTCTAACTAATTTATATCTATAAATTGTAAAACGAGTTCCCATCCTAACTATCACAGGTAGAAGTTGCCTTGTGGGAGAAAGGCAGATTATTTGAAGAGAGCCAACAAAGGCTCGGGGAGACCTGTAAACTCCAAACAGAAAAGTCCCATCTGGCCCACCTTCTTGCTGTGAGGCGACAGTGCTAACACTGCACTGCTGAGCCACCCCCATGAATAAATCAGATTTGAGTTTAAAAAGCTTCCAAAGGAGCTCACTGGAGAACAAAAGGAAATCTGGGTTGAAAGAAAGATTCATTTTTACAATTTATTTATTTTTAATATATATATATTTTTAAATAGTTCTGCCGGATCCCAGCAATTAACCTGGCGTTAACATGGTGGTGTCACTGTGAGGGTTCCCAGCCTAAAACGCTGGATTTAAAGTCCCGTTAACAGTTTTGTTGTTGATTTGTACACAGCACTTGAGAATCCTGTCATTACTGACCTAAATGTTGCCGGTGTTTGTTCTGGTTTGTTATGAATGAGTTGAGCATTTCCACAGGAATTAGCACTGAATAGCTGAAATCAGTTTGACATCTCGGCGCTGCTAAATTTGAGCTACAGCCTTGTAGCTTTTCCGCTCGCCAGCTGTCGAGACTCCTCATCACTAAATGCATTTGAGGCAAAACTGCTGGTGTGTCCATGTGTGTGTATGCACGTTTGCATGGGTGTTGAGGGGGGACACCTATCTGTCTGCACAGATTGACACGTGTTTCAGACCTCTGAGTATTAATGATCATAAACTTTAGTCCATTATCGGATCAGCGCTCTATTTCAAGCCTCCCAGCAACCGCATCCAGCTTATAATGGCCCTGAGCTTGAAAGCCTGTTGTCCCTGTGCTGTTGTGACACTGCTCTGGTGAACAGCTGTGTGCACACTGGTGTCTTGCTGCTCATGTCTAAATACAGCCACCTATTCAAATAGATGAACAGTGCGGGGAAGTTCATGTAGGAACATCAGAGGATTTGTAGGAACAGCCAATTTCTGTGCTGTAATACATGTTTTTGCTTTGCTTTGACATTAAAAACCATTCTTTATTGTAACCTTTCATTTCTTCACTCTATTACTCTCTCATTTACGGCACGCACTACCATTTGTCGTACATTAAAAAATAAAATGTCAGATAAATTTGAGGCTTGGCGTTACGCAGCAGAAACTTTTTTTTATATTTTACTGTGACTCCATTTTTCCCACTTATGGAAAACAAAATCATGTTTCCCCATTACTTATTAATTAATTAATTAATTAATTAAATGTTAATTAATATTATATTAATTAAATGGCAGCCCTCAAATATGCTGCACTGAATACACTTTCTTCAACAAGAAAAAAACAAAACCCTTCCCTCTGCATGATATCCAACATGAGATGTACGGAGATGACAGTCGGACAAAATTAACGCAGGTGGCGTCGAGAACTGGACGGTAATCTTTCGCTTTGTTTTTCCTGACTGGGGGATTTGGTTTCAGACCTGTTGCGCAATCCTAAAGAGTTCTGACAACAACATCTGCTGTTCGAGAGGGAAATCAGGGATACAGCCTGCTGGGGCACAAATGCTTGTTGTGATGAGATTAGCAGTTGGGGATGACCCCCAGCACCCTTGTTGTCGTGATCAAAGAGGACAAGGAGTGCTGGGGGTCGGTAGACTTGCAGCAGCATGAGCAGTGTTACTGTTTTCCGTTGGCCTCTCGGAACATCATTAAACATCACTCGAGTATGTTCGGCCACGTTTACAAATATGTGCGTGGAAAGGTTCTTAACCTGCTCTTAAAGGTTTTTAATGATCTTTTATTAATTGCTGACTCTGCCACTTTAGTGCTTTTAGATCTGAGTGGATCATGGGATTATCTTGTCAGGACTGGAGAGCTGTGTGGCTATGAAGGAACTGCACTGACAGAAGTTTATCTTCACCCGCATCCACCCCCCCTTACATGTGGGGTCCCTCAAGGATCTATCCTTGGTTCACTACTTCTTTCCCTTTACATGCTCCTATTAGGATATATTTTCAGAAAATATGGAATCTCATGTCACTGTTATGCCAATAATTCTCAAATCTACTTTTACACTTAAAAAGAATTCTATGGATTCCCTAAAAATTTTGCTTGACTGCCTCGATGACATTAAATCATGGTTTGCATTACATTTTTTCAATGTTCAAAAAACTGAGATTGTACTGTTTGGACCTTCTGACCCTCGTTTTTCTTTTAGGGGTGACTTGGCCTTCTGGAAAATTGCAGTTTTTCATTTGAGAAACAAATAAATTCAATTATAAAAGCCAGCTTCTTCCAGCTCAGGGCCTTTGCAAGAATTAAAAACATTTTGTCATCTGCTGACTTCAACAAAGTGATTCATGCATTCATTTCATCCAGGCTTGACTACTGTAATAGTCTTTAGACCAGGCTCTGCTCTCTCGTCTTCAGCTAGTTCAGAATGCTACAGCCTGACTCTTGACAGGCACTCGTAAACACGACCATATTTCCCCAGTCTGGGCTTGTTTACACTGGCTTCCAGTATGTTATAGAATTGATTTTAAGATTTTATCGCTTGTTTTTAAGTCTCTAAACGGATTAGCTCTGTCAGACCACTCTGAAATTTCAATAAAAATACTCCAATTAGAACTCCCAGGTCAGCTGATGAGTTGCTTCTAATTGTTCCTAGAAGCAGACTGAAACACAGAGGAGACCGAGCCTTTGCGATTGCTGTGCCCAAACTTTGGAACCTCTTCAAATTAGGATCTCTCCAACACTCGACATCTTTAAAACCCGTCTGAAAACACATCTTTACTAACTAGCTTTTAATTGTGACTCCGTTTTTGTTTTGTTCTTTGTGTGCGTTTGCTCTACTTTTTACCTTTTTACTATATACAGCACTTTGGTCAACCTGTGTTGTTTTTAAATGTGCTTATAAATAAATTGATTGACTGATATTTTAGTGAATCAGACTTTTATCTGTATAAGGAAACACACTTACCTGGACGTGAAGCAGAGAGCAAAGCTTGCATTGCTAAGGCGGAGAAAGTGCGACTAGAGAAACTTAAATAATTGTGTCTGAGACCTGAGGAGGAAGCCAGAGAAGTGGCAGCTTTCCGAAGTGTTCCCATCTGAGCAACAACCATTTCAAATAAGTAAATGAATAAAAAGTTGCATTCGGGCTAAAATAATGGGGGTGCTAAACAGTGATGAGAATAACGGCGTTACAAGTTAGTACAGTTACAGTTACTAACAAGAAAATGCGGTCCGTTACTATTTTTCAACAAACAGATGGTTGAAGCTGTGTTCAGCTTACCGCATCTTATATCAGTTGCACGGAAGTAGCTGACTACGTAAATAATCTGGACGCTACAGCTTTAAGCAGCTACGCGTGCTCCCGCGGACGGTAATCACGATCACTGTCTAGCACAACACCTGGGGCCAAGGGGGCCAAACAATCGCATGAGTGCTAGTGATGTGCACTGATTTCCTTTCCGATCTGATACCAAGTAATATTCAGGGTTAGGGCTGTTCGATATAACGATATATATCGGATGACGATATAAAAACGTCTATCGTTTCATTTTACGCTATCGTTTGTTTCGTGGTGTTGCAAAATAAACTGTTTACAGCAATATTTTTTCATCGTTTTGATGTCACTGTAGTGGTTATATTAATTTCTTAAAGTTCCCTCTTTCTCTTATATTTAATATAACCACACTACGGACGGACAAGCGCCTGTTTTTATGCGTTATGGTTAGCAACAACGATGGTAACACCATCGCATGTCCGCTTGTTTATGTTCCACATAAACCTTTCACAATAAAGCTCAAGATCCTGTTGAGACTTTTCAAAATAAACTGTTTATCAGACATTTTCAACTTAATAATGCAGGGTTCATCATATAGAAATAAAAAAACTGAAGTTGTGCGCTATTTGAACACCTTGCCTGCCTGCAGGACTAAAGGACTCTGTGAGAGACGTCTGTCTCGCCCTAGCAGCACCTGTCCCTCTCCTCCTCTTCAGTTCACCTCAACATACGCTCGTCATATTCTGTGATATGATTTACTCTGAGGTGTTTGACAAGGTTAGTGATGTTGCCACAACCATACATGCCAACCCTCCCGATTTTTCCGGGAGAATATAGAATTTCAGTGCTCCTCCCGAAAATCTCCCGGAGCCACAATTCTCCCGAATTTTTGCAGATTTTCCACCCGGACAACAAAATTGAAAAACCATATCACAGATGTCGGCAGCTACTTAGTTTTAATATTACTCTTATTTCTCTTTCTGGGTCGCAAAAAAACTTTTAACATATTTTCAGGTGAGAATGTAGCTGTGTAAACTTCAAATATCTGAGCCGACCAACACATCGTCTTCAAACCCCCGCGGTCTTTCACTACTCGGGTTAAACGTGATATATAAGTCACTTTGATAACTTAAAAATGTTATTGTTTGGCTTTTTCAGTGTTTTATTTGTTTGTGACTAAATCAGTTTGGCTGAGATTAAAGTTATTAGATTAGATTAAATTAAACTTTATTAATCCCTCTGGAGGGTTCCTCTGGGGTTTTATCACAGCTGAATAAACGTCAAACAAAAAGAGAGTTTACATCAGTGCCCGGTTATATTTTAGATAGCAAGGAGCAGACGGCAGAGTTTCACTCCACTGACGGAGCCTGCGACGTACTACCTGTCTTTCTTTAGACGACGAAGGCTGGGTCCTCAGGTGGAAGCAGCCTCTGAATTTGGACACCCCCGCTGTTTCCGGGCCGGCCAATAATAACAGTGACATTTAACGTATTTTATCCGATAAATAAACCCTGTAAAATGTATTTATCACCCCCCCAACTAGGGCTGGGCTATATCATACCGTTCACGGTAATACCGGTGTAATTTTGGGCAACGATAGGAAAATGAAATCGCGATAGAATATGGGTAAAACGAAGAGAAGAGCGAAAGTGGATCGTTAAATGAAACGGATGAACCAGAATTGGTTTGTAAAAATGCTGCAACTTTAGTGGTGTGGAACTGGTTTGGCTTTCGTCCGTCAGATACACAACAAAGCACTATTTTTGGTAGAGCATGCTAGCGGGCCGTCGTTATTACCGTGTTTTTTGGAAAATACAGCACACTTAAAATCAATCCTTTGATTTTTCTGAAAATCGACAGCGCCCCTTATAAACCCGTGTGAATTCTGGTTGTGTTTACTGACCTCGAAACAATTTTATGTGCACGGCACTCGAAAATCTGTCAGATGTTTTAGTACGACTTTGCTAAGCTACGAAGCCGCACCGCTTGATGGATTGTTGGAGCATTACGGCTATCATAGGCAGGAGCTTCGCGGAGTGATACGTACTGTGCTTCAACATAACATTACCGTATTGTGTGTGTATAACCTCTTTTTAAGTTTTGTGGAGATTATACATGGTTATGCTGAGGATATGTCGGCCAGTTTCCACTGGAAATGCCTTTTGGTTAAACTGTCAGCGAGGAATTTGCATTTGCACTGTTAAATATTTATATAACTTTAATGCCCATAAAAAACAGCTGCTTGTTTAAATGAAAATACATTGATGGGGTTTTTTGCACTAATAAAGTTGTGGAGTAGTAAAGTATTTTGTCTAGTGTCAATTATATCGTCAGTTATATCGTTATCGCAAATATTCAAATGTATATCTTGATAAATACTTTTGGTCATATCGCCCTGCTCTACTATCTATATTGATGTCCCTCCGGTACACCTGGACAAATCGTGTCCAGGGAGAAGGAGGTCTGAGCATCTCTGCAACCCTAACAGACGCACAGCTGGGTCTGGTCTGCAAAACACATGGATCCCATATAACAAAAAACTAAACAAAACACTAAACAAAACACTACAGGATTATAAACAACTAACAACCAATCACAGTTTACCAGCCTGAGAAAATGACTCAACGGCAGAAATAAAGAAAATGGAACAGATGCACAGATAAGCCTGGTGACACACTGTGAGTTTTCAAGCCTCAAACTGATTGTGAAAAAAAAAAAATCAACGTGCACGTACATATGTACAAAGTTACCTACCTACACCCCCCACACACATACACACAAACACACACAAAAGCATGTTTGCATACACGCACTTTTAAAAGCGTGGGCTTGTAGTCCACTAATGAAGTTGTCACATAGCAAACAATCATCTTTTGTTCTATTTTTAAGCTGCTATTTATAACAAGAAGAAAAGAAACTTTCAAATCGACATCGTGTATGTTGGCACAGCAAAGCTACACAATCGAGATAAGCAAAGTAGAGCTGCAGACATAAAGAGGAGCTATAGAGAGATCTCAAAGGTTGGAGAGATGAAGGGAGGGTGGACTGTGAAGTCCCAGAAACAGTGTAGAGAACGGTGCCAACCGCAGGGAAGTAGAGCATCAATTAAGGGCAGCGTGCCCTAGATGGGACAGTCAAGTTCCCACAATGCATCACCATCACGGCCACCACTTTACTTTCAGTCTCTGTTTTACACACACACAAAGCACAGCGCTAATGAAAGGTTTGGCATACACTGTACTCAGTGACACTTTTGCAGACCTCAACAAAATGTATTGTTAGACTATCTTCATGTATTTGTTGTTCAACATGTGCAGATATGAACTTTTCTTTTTTAACTGAACACATTACTGAAAAATGCTCACGGATGATGCTGTCACAGTCTCTAAGTCAGAGCAGCTTCAGTGTTTGTAGATTGCACTCTGCAGCACATGTAGCAGAGTAGCATCACAGGTAAGCACATGCTGTTGTTGAGGGCAGCAGTATTCAGATTTGACTGCCTTACAAATGCTGGAGGATTGGATGAATATATTGGCTTTTTGGCCAAGTTAATCACTGGTTGTTTTATTGTTTTGGTTTGTGAGTATGCCTAAGGCACAGTGATGTGGTGGTAAGCGCTGTTGACTCACAGCAAGTTTGCACACAAACACGTCCTGTTCTCTTCAGGTACTCCAGCTTCCTCCCACAGTCCAAAGACATGCAGTTAGTGGAGTTGGGTTAAACAGGGATTCTAAATTGACCTTAGGTGTGAATGTGAGCGTGAATGGTTGTCTGGCTCTCTGCATCGATCTGTCCAGATGCATCACTGAAAACTCAACTTAGTAAATCATTCACTTCTAATCTCCTCCATTTATTCATGTACGTCTGGGTTGTGTGGATAGATGTCTAATCAAAGAAGACCTCTCTCTTCCCAGCCATCTCCTTTGCCTCTGGCAGCAGGACACCTAGGTGCTTCCAAGCCAGATGAGAGGTGGAATCTCTAAACATATCCTGGGTCTGTCCTAGTCCTCCTTCTGGGAGGACAGAAGGAGGACTAGGACAGACTCCTCCTCCAAGGGAGGAGGGAGCCAGTTGAGGTGCTGGAGAGATCCGGAATTGCATGGTGAGTCTCTTCTGAGGTAAGAGATAAGGTGAGTCCCAGTGACCCCTAAAGGGAGCAAAAGAAGAAGAATGGGGGCCTAATGATGTCTTCCCATAGACTTATATAGAACTAGAGGTACTTTTGAAACCATTGGAGTAGTACCCTGCAAACCATAAAAAAGAAGACTGGTTTAAGGCACTTTAACCTGCATGTAGCCTTACTTTTCAGATCTGGAACCTACAGTTTATGCATATCACCAACCTCAGGTACTTCTGGCTCACAAGCCATCCCTACACTAACATTTATATTAATGATATCAAAGCACTAAATCGATATAGCAATAAAATCACAGCTAGTTTTCCTGTTTGTTGGTTTGCAAGCCTTAGCGTTTCCTCCTCAGTTCGCATTTGTCGCTCTCAATTTTGTCATTATCGCATTTATTTATGAAATGGAAAAACGGTTCAGGGCGCAGGGTGGGGAAGATTATATTTGGAACTCTGGATATGACCACAGACCCCGGATGCTTAAAGTTGTCCCGTTCGTCTTCATCATCATCCCTCCTGCTGAGAGCTGCAGCCTACCTGAGGCTCTCACACACGTGTACACACAAAGAACACACTGCTGTTAGTGCTGAATTATTGAGCAGAGAGCGACAGGGATGCACAGAGCATGCACACCAGGAGAGGGTAATAAGACACCAAGGAGAGCTTTATGTACATGACTCCAAACACACACATAAACACGAACGCACACACAGCTGCCAGCGTAAGCTAATCCTTCTGAGGTTTATCCAGTGTTAGGGGACACAAATATATGTCACACATTGGTATTAAGGCCCAGAACAGAAGAGGTGTTTAAGTGCACACAAACACACTATCCCAAAAAGAATCAAGGATGATCCAGCATGAGGAGACGGTGTCAGGTCTGTGACATCAAATCCTGTCGGTGCAGATGCAGCTCCAAAACGCTGACGCAGAGCACATTCAACACTGCAGCAACAGTCTGACTAGTCCTTTTTCAACTGCCCTCCTCAAAAAATAACTAAATAAATAAACGTGCTGCTACACCCGAACACAGTGCTGGTACCGAAGAAAAAAGTTACCCTGGAAACTCAATGAGCAAACACACTCAGGAATACAGGAATTTTTTTGTGAGCTGTTCCAGTCTGCTGCTTTCTTCCCTGATCTTCCAGCTTCATCACTCAAAACGGATCTGTTTCACATCCTGTCACCTCTCATCTTCCTCTTCTTCTTCCTTCTCTCCTAACAAATTACTCCCTCATCCCACACACACAGACACATTTGTATCCCCTTTCTGCTGATGCATCAGGTTCAAAGATCCGTCAGCAGCAGCCCTGGTTAATGTGTGGCCGACTCGGATCACTGAATCCTGTACCAGCCTGCATCCTGAGCTTGTGCGTTTCTGTGTGTGCCTGTCTCTGTGTTTAATGTCGGGTCCAAAATTTGTGGCTGCTGTGGCGCAGAAGCAGACCAGACAAGCTAGCGGTCTAGCATCATTACACAATGTGATGGAACTTCCTTCCTATTCAGGGGAAGTTCTTCTAATCTGTCTGCTGTTAATCCCAATCTGTGTCCGCCCTGTTTGTCTCCCTCCAGGCTGCCGTCCAAACAGGCGCAGCTCACTGCTCGCAGCAGGAAACCAGAGAGGGCAGACAGATGCTCGCAGGGACTGGCTGTCAAGAGATTTGGGAGGCGTGGACCTGTGTTTCTGTTGCTGTTTAAATGAGGAGGAGAGGGAGCAAGGAGAGGACGTGTGAAGGAGTCTAATTTGAAGTAGAAAAAAGCTTGCGAGTGCATTGGTGATACTGCTGTTGCTGCAGCTGCCAGGGGAATGAAATTCCTGCAGTCTGTTAAAGCCTCGCTGTCATCCACAAGAAAATCCCCTTCACGGCTACAGCTTAAGGTCACCTTTAACAACGCAGCAATCCTAAGTCACTGTAGAAGCCCCTATGTAAACATCCCATACAACAGAAAAGCCACCAGGAAAACAAACAAGAATACAGAAGGAGTCACTAAACAAATGTAAATCCATTCAACAGCAATAACTACTGTACTTACTTTGCAGGGAAATCAGAGACATCTGTATGCACAAAATTCAAGGAAAAACCAACATAAAGTGCCTTAGTAAGGCGAGTAGCCACCACTTACTGCCAAACCAGACGGGCTAGTCTTGAGTATTCCAGAAACTGCTGATTTTCTGGGATTTTCCCACACAATGCACTCTAAGGTTTACAGAGAATGGACTGAAAAAGAGAAAAAAGATGTGGTGAGCGGGCGTTCTCAGGATGGAAATCCCTGGTTGATGCCTGAGGTTAGAGGACAATGTCCAGGCTGCTTTGAGCTGATAGGAAGACAACGGTAACTCAAATAAGCATCTCTCAATGCACAACACAAAGACCCTGCCAAGTACCTGTCCTGACAACTAGGAACGGGAAAGTCAGGCTACAGTTCACACAGGCTCACCAAGACTGGTTGACACGAGTATGGAAAACATGGCCTGCTCTGATGAGTCTATCAACAGTTCAGCCTGCTGGCGGTGGTGTAATGGTGTAGGGGATATTTTCTTGGGAACCTCAGTAGGAAGTGAGCATTGTTTATTGCCGTTGACCATGTCCACCCCTTTATGATCACATTGAACCAATCTACTAGTGGGTAATGTGCCATGTCATAAAGCACAAATCCTCTCAAACTGGTTTCTTGAACATGACTCATCAGGTGTATCTGACATCCCCATATTGGTGTTGTTCCTGGATCCTGTTCCTGGATGTTGCTAAAGGTTGTCTACTGATGTCTACGCAGGAAAAAAACATGACCGCAGTGTTGAACCTGGACCAACGCTAATTATGATGAACAGCAGGAACAGTACTAATACAGGTATATCAGATATCAGAACAGTTACCAGACCTCAACCCAACAGAGCACCACTGGGATGTGGTTGAACAAGGAAATTCACATCATGAATGCGCAAGTCAACAAAACTGGAGCTACTGTCTGATGCTGTCAAGTCAATATGGACAAAATTCTGTAAGGAATGTTTCCAACACCTTGTTGAATCTCTGCCACTAAGAATTAAGGTAGTTCTGAAGGCGAAGCAGGGGTTCTACCCGTTCATTATTAGAGATGTGTACTTAAGAAAGTGGCTGATGACTGTATAGGTATTTAGCAGATAAATCAACAGACAGGGCCAACATCAGCCAATATTAATAATATTTAAATGCATCGCTACCTCTAAAATGACAAGTGCACCCATGCCATACCAGTAAAAAGCCACCCATAGCATAAAAAACACCCTTTTTACAAATGATTTTGTCAGCTCTAACACAATCCTCAAGTCTCTGCATGTTTTGTTATGGAATAAATGAAATACGTGTGATGCCAAAGATGAGCGCAACAACATTGATTACAGCTACTCAAAAAGCTCTCAAAAGCCCTGCAAGCCTCTTTCAAAACATTACGAAAATACTACACTTGATGTGCTGATACCACAAAGCCCTGATTTAAAACCACTACAATCATTTATGTGTGTAATGTCACTGATTAAAAATATATGTCGACAGGCAGAACTAACGACGAGAGGCCGAAGTGGGTATATAAACGACTGAAAAGATAACATTTGTGAATTGTGAAGCTAGCTAAAAGTTCTCAATATTTGGTGTAAACAGTTATCACGCTAGCTAAAAGTAATCCCTAACAAACTGAAACAGCTGAACATCTTGTGTAAGCGGAATATTCAGCTGCTATAAAGTCATTAGTACATAGTACTCGGTGCTTTATTACACAGCGATGCCACAGCACGAAATCCACTGACGTGATTAAAGCCCCCCGCTGAGCAACCACAGAGCTCCGACAAGCATC
This sequence comes from Copadichromis virginalis, assembly GCF_057382275.1. Lineage (NCBI taxonomy): Eukaryota > Metazoa > Chordata > Actinopteri > Cichliformes > Cichlidae > Copadichromis > Copadichromis virginalis. The sequence continues at coordinate 4,387,347 of NC_140634.1, forward strand.
CGCAAGAAGACTACAGTAATAGCAACACAGAAGAAGAATGTAGAAAGCGGTCCAAGAGTCAGCACTCATGCACATTTCAAGTCCATTTGAACGCTGCCCCCGAGCGCAGTAAGGGCTGCTGGGAGAGTTTACGGTGGTAAACTCTCCCAGCAGCCCCGTTTGTAGACAGACACAAGCCCGGATGGATATTACTGGACTATCACTCAGACCAACGAGGTGAACTCAGACAAAAACCGTGTGTACTCACGTGCCGAGGACTTCTTTAAAATCAAAAATCTTCTTAATGTCGTCGACTTGTTTTTTCCACGTTTCCCCTCTGCCGGTGGTGTCTCCGTTCTCCCGAGCCATGGCGCTGCTTTGCCGGCCCAAGTCCGACCCCAACACTGGGCTGCGGGAGCAAGGATGCGAAAATAAAATAAGACTACAGGAGGAGGGGTGGTGTTGGGGAAGAAGACGTGGGCTAGAGTGTTAGGGGTTTGAGAGTCCTGATGGTCTGGGATCCGCTGCTGCAGGACCATGTGAGTCCTCCTGCAGGTTACCGTGTCCCCGCTTCCTCCTCCTCTTTCTCTCTCTCACTCTCTCTCCCTTTACCCGCTCCCCTCCTGCCTCCTCCTCCCATCTGGATAGTGGCTGAGTAAACGTGGACGAAAGACAAAAGAGCCTCCGCCACGGTCTTTCAAAATAAGAGCATGTTACTTGACAAGCCAAAATTTAGCTGGAATAATATTATTAATAATATTTTTTCTTGCAACCGCCACAGCTATTATACAGTCTTCAATCAGCCCCAGAATCCCTAGGCTAACAGTAAACTCAAAGCATAGGATCTAAGAACGGGGGAAATAATTTGCTGACGCTATCAGACTTCATTAGCTTATGGTATGAACAAGGAAAAAAAAGGTGAAAAAAAACCCCTGTAAAACACAATAAAATAAATCGAGTAGACTAATTTTTTGGACTTTCACCAATGGGGGCGGGAAGTAGTAAATAAATTAATTAGTCTAAAAAAAACACTCTTCCAGATTTTTTATTTTCTTATCCAATGACGTTTTGTTTTTGTTTTTTCCATGCACTGGATAAGAAATTAACCAATAATTGAAATAACCTATTTTCTGGGTTTACAGTCAAATAAAATGGAAACTCATACTTCACTTTCACCAAACTGGTTAATCACGTCTCACTCTTGATAGATGTTTTATCAAACAGTTTCACATATACGCTATCTGGAGTGATTTATTTCACGCCACTCAATTTTTTTCCCCAAAAAATTTGTTTTATATTGAAGACAGAACCTCACAACTTCCGGCATCGCGTTTGTCAAGCATCTCTAACTTGGCGGCTAATCTGCCTCCACCTGCAATTCGATAAACGTCTTTAATAAACGCCTTTAATTGGTGAAACCCCCCCCCCCCCCCCCCCCCCCCCCCCATCAACATGTCGGGGGACCAGGAGGGGGGTTCCCACTGGTGCACAAAATATCTAGTGTGTTCAAATCCACCTCTTTGCTTCTATGATTGTGATTGTTTATTTAACAACTGCGTCCAAGTCATACTCTGGCAGTGAGTGTTATGACATTAAAGGGAGCCGGTGGAATGCTGTTCCTTGCATCCTGCTACTTCTTTTGAGCAGCAAATTCGCAATGCGCCAGCATTATGACAACAGCTATCACGTATTCATCACCATGTGGGATCCCTAAAGGCGTCCATGTGGCTCAGCGGGGCGCCCAGGGATCAGCGGGGAGCCCAGCTGCAGCAGCGTGCTCACCTAAGTTACAGTGGTCCTCATAACACCTGGATTGCAGACGGAAAGAGCGGTGATCCCCGGGCTCTGACAGCTGCAGGGGCTGAGGTCAGCTCAGGCCGCGTTACTGCCCACAACACACGCGCACATACACGCGCGCACACACACTAGGTTATGTTTGCACTATAAGGAGACAGAGAGAGATAGAGAGAGAGGGGGGTGGAGGACAATGTGTTGCAGCTTCAGCTGCTCATGAGTATTCCGGCTGCAAACTACTGCAGCTCTTCCTCAGCAGCATCCGAGGAAAACTCCTCTCCCCCACGCTTCTCCCCCCTCATCCTAGTCTTTTTCTCTGAGTCAGCAAATCTGACCTCCCCCGGTGAAAGATGATTACCCGGCTGCAAAGGGAGGGAGGATCCGAGGTGGGTGTTAGAGCCATGGTTAAAAAAGAAGATGAAGGTCAAGGAAGACGAATGGGGCCCACTTACTGCCTGCAGCTTGAACACTGACATTTTAAATGCAGACATGTGCGCACGTACAGAAATCATTTGCCTGGCTGAGATGCTGATATACATATTTCCTCTAATGTCAAACCCTCCAACGATTTCACACTCTGAAATGGCTTGTATTAAACGATCCACTCCCAGCCCCCACCCTCAGTACAGCTTCCATCCTACCTGACATCTGACTTGATGTAATGTGTGGATGGATGAAAGGATTTCTTTAGCAGCTGATGTTATACTGAAATGCAGTCACGATCTACCATATTAAGGAGCTGGGGTTGACACATTTGCTTAGGTGCCAACCAAAGAAGCTGGATTTTGCGGTACTAAACATTACTGTCTTTGGAACAATAGGTCAGGGTTTCAATCCTGGTCAGGGAATGCATTCCATAAGAGTATCCACAAAACACTATACTAGCCTGGAAGTCAGCTGTTGAGGAACAACGACAAACTGAAAAGATGTCTGAAACAAGGCATACATGGACTCAATGAACTGGCAGCTGACTCAATGACAGCGGATATATATGCAACACATGGGAACTATAGAATAGCAGAAAACAAACATCCACAATGACTGAGAAGCACGTGGCAGCTCAGTGCTATAACACAAATAGAACACAGATATGACTGAAGCTGGAGCTCCAGAGGTTACTGCACAGCATTTAGCATGAGCAGCATGGATATGATGAGGCAGCCCTGGTAAAGGACATCAGTCTAACTGAAGCACATGATGCCCAACCACTTGAAAGGAGAGATGCTGAGGATCAAAATTGACGGCAGAATAAAGGTAGCAACCGAGGCGATCACACCCAGCAGAAATAGAGATTCATCAGACCAGGCAACATTTTCCAATCTTCTGCTGACGAGTATTACTTAGCCTGTATGAACTGTAGCCTCGGCTTCCTGTTCTTAGCTGACAAGAGTGACACCTGGTGTGGTCTTCTGCTGCTTCAAGGTTCAGTGTGTTGGATACTCAGAGACACTCTTCTGCATACCTTGCATACAAGTGGTTAATTGAGCTATTGTTGCCTTCTTATCAGCCCTTATTACTGCCATATGATTGGCTCATAGACATATACTTTAAACAGTTGAACAAGTGTACCTAATAATGTGAGCAGAGAGTGTAACTGCAGGCCTATCGTATCTGTATTTCTTTTTAGCTTGATGCACTTAATGAACTGGACTCAGTGCGATTGTGTGTGTGTGTGTACATCTATATTTTTAATCACAGACTGGAGTTCATCATTAGCTAAGCTTTGTATTTACCCTTTAGTCTTTATGATCACGATCAGATTTTGTGATTTGCCCCCTCCCCCCAGCAGCAAATACCCTTTGTCACATTTCAGCAGACAAGCTCATCCTTATTTGCAGGTCAAACTGGATGTTTACATACACGTTTCAGTTTCATAATGATGACAAGTGGTGAGGCGTATTCACAATATTTGTGTCATGCACACTGTTGCTGCTCGTCCACAGCGGTTTACCTGGCGAGCTGTACCTCTGACACCCACTCTTTCATCTCCCCATAATTGCTCCATCAATCCAGTGAAGAGGAAAAGGGGGAAAAAAGGAAAAGAAACAAAAGTACTGCCCTGTGTCGTGCGTGCGCAGCTCATTTAGCTCTCGGGGTAATGAGAGCTGTTGCGTAACAGTGCAATCAATTTCTAATGTGCTGGTTTACAGCACCCACCAGACTGACAGCCGAGTCAATACACGACAAAGAAGTTTAATGGTGTTCTTTGGAGCAACAGTCTACATTGATGCGTGATGAGGGGAGAGAGAAAAAAGAAATAACAGGACTCCAAATGAGCGCAGGGAGCAATGACTGTGTCAAAACTGCTCAGAGGAAATTGGCAGGGAAAGATGGAGGAGCTGGGATTTCTGGCAAGAAAATTAAAGGTGACTCAGTGATGAAGGGCTTTAGTGTTAAATAGAGAAGTCTGTCAGCCCCATAGGTAAAGAAACAAACTGACACTGTGTGTGTGTGTATCAAATTGATTTCAAACCAAGAGAGACTGTTTTGAGATGTGATACAGATACACAGACTACTCCACAGGCTCAAAGTATAAAAGCAAACATTCTTTACATTGTTAATGAATACATCATTTTACAGTAACACAGTCCCCGCCCCCACAAAAAGTGAAATAACCAACCCCTGGACACGGCAGAGGCCTCTATTAAGATCGGCAATAAGGCGCTAGGCAGTGTCGAAGGAAATGAGTCCCTAAGGAACGGGTAACACGATCTGCTAATTTAACATGCTCCATTCGAGTAATGTGAAGGAGCTATTTAGGAAATCCCGAGTACACCGCGTACCATTCTGAGATTTAAAAAAAAAAAAAAGTAGAAGGAACTGGTGCTGAAACAGAAGAGAGGGTGAAGAGTCACTTCATGCAGATTTTATATGGAGAGCCGATGACGCTGATGTCACTGTGGCGCGTTCTCCTGCTCTTCCTCCTCCTCAGACTCTTCCTGTTGGCTTTTCTTCTGCGAACAGGAGAAGAAGGAGAGGAGAGTTTAACCCTTCACTGCAGTCACCTGTCATTTTACACTAGTGTAGTATAACATTAGAAATTAGTACTTTTCTTGTACGTTTTTTATGGTAATGCTAATCAAAAACTCTCCACATCATATGATTAAGATCACAGTAACGGAGTCAGCACCAGATGAGCTCAGCATGTCCAGTGGTTACTGATGGGATGCTCTCTAAAGGTCCCAGCTGCTAGTACAATGGTGGTCAGTCAGTGGTCAAACTTTAGAGAACCTGGGCTACATGCTGGTGCAAGAAGTTGAGTCTTTTCTGCTGCAGCCGCAGCTGAAAATGCACTCACTATGTCTTTTGTTTCAACGCCTGAATGGCAAACAACGTTTGTGTTCATGCATGACGACCCGCAACTTTCCAGGACCTACCAGCTTGAGGAAGTCGATAAGTTTGTATGCATCCTCTCCTGTGGAGAGGTCGACAAAGTCCCGTGGAATTCTGTAGCTCAGACAGGGGCTGGGTTGCACCGTCACCTCGCTGGTGGTGTAGCGGAACGCCGGGCCTTCCTGCACAGGTCCACAGACACACTGAGCATTCATTAAGACTCCAGAGTGTGTTGCAATACGGGACATACAGTATACAATGACTGACCTGCTGCTCTGCAACCTCTCCAGACGTCAGCTCGCCCCAGGTGAACAGCAGCGAGTCAGTCACCTCTCCGAATGGGTTCAGGTCGATGAGCCACACCCTCCCCTGCGACACACACGAAGACACATACAGTAAATGCAGCTCACAAAGTGTGTGTTGGTTTTTTTTTGATTTATCAAGAAAAACATTCAGTATCGAGTTACCTGGCTGTCTCTGTAAACATCAAACACAACTGTAAAGCAGAAAAAAACATCTGAATGAGTAATCATTTAACATTCACACTACTGTCTCGCACAACTTCAAAAATCAAACTTTTATTACCACCTCACATTAAACATTAAAATCACAATTAAGTGAAATGTCATCAGTCTTCGCTTTCATTTCCGTCCTGCCTAAATGACCCCATTTTTAACAGTACATATTTAATGACTTTCATTACTCCACAAAAAGTCTGTTTCTGTCTGAGGAGAACTTACGAAACTGAAAATATTGCATTAAAATTTACATGTACAGGGAAAAATAAAAGCAGGCTGATGCTCACAGTCTTCATCCAGGAAGTTGTACTGGATGTGCTGGCTGAAGAAGTCCTGAATGGCCTGGCTTATCTGCTCCTCCTGCTTCAGGATGTGCTGGTAATACTGCGTGTAGTCTCTTGGGGAGATAGCTGGGAGATCGCACAGACACATCGTCAGCACACTTTAGATTACATTTTATAATTGGTTCTAAATTAGCCTCCTGAATAACTGTACAGAGAATTTTAAAAAATAATTCCCGTCTCATGCATGAAGCGTACTCTCTTTATGTCCATTTGTAGCCACTCGGTGGCTAACGTGATCAAACGCAGTGCAGATATTTATGGACAACACTCGTGTAAAAGAAGAGGAGGGACAGTTTTTACCGATCAGTTTGTTTTCTTTGACAAAGCAGCGAAACTCTCCGCCAGGAATCAGCTCACTCCACTTCCTCAGTACCAGCTGAAGAAAGAAGACAAGTGTTAGAGTGTGAGACAACCATTAAAGAGGAGACACTGGCGCTAGTAAGCCAATAGAAATACTTAAATACGGCAGCAGATTTGTTGATAATACAAGGAAAGCCAAAGAATGTGTTAGTGCTCTGCATGCAAATTACTCCCAACTGAATCAATATGTAATGAAGTTTTCAGATGACACCATTATTCTTAGCTTACTCACATGCAAGTCTGACATTTTAAACCAGGACTGGACAGGCTTGTGAAAAAACTGAAGAAACGATGGTAGGTGCAGGATCCTTTGCAGATCAAACCTCTCTAACTGTTTTATTTGATCTTATTTAGTTGCACTACAGTATTTTTTACCCAGTCCTGTTATGTTCATGCAATTCCACTGAGCAATGCATATAAACAACAAAGGGATGTGAATATTACTGTACACAGCAATGACATTACACAGGTTACTTTGTACAAACACACTGAAAGTGCGTTTACTTGGCTCATAAATGTGGCCGTGATTGTAAAGCAATCAATCAGCATCTCCGTTTCCTTGGAGACTCCAGGATTTCGGTTCTGCTGCAATGTCTTTTTTTTTCTTTTTCCCCAGCGTGCTTCAGTCCACCTCTAACACCTGTAGTAGTCAAGTTTTTAAGTTTTAGTTGAATGGCAGGAAAAATCATGGGATCGACTTCCCCGACATTTTTGTATTTTCGCTGGCTGGCAGGATTTTAACCAATCCTTCACATGACTGAACTCCAAGTTTGTGCTAATAAATGCTGGTAGGAAGTACAGGCTCCCTTTGTGTAAGCACACCAGCTATAAACACTCATTTTTCTCCTCTGTCAGTTAAACTGATAAATAAAACAGCTCATGCAGAACAGAAAGGATTTAAGGCAATTCTTTTTTCTTTTTTTTCTTAAATTGACTCTTTATCTGTTGTTTACTTCAACTCTTTCCCTCCTTAGTCACGTATTAAGGATAAACCTTGTTTCTCTCTTTTGAACTGACATGTTTCTGTTGTATTTCAGGTCTCCTTCCAGAACTAAATGACTGGATGTGACTGGTGATCTTTGCCTGTATAGCTTATCTGGACTACCCTCGGGAAAAACCTAATACCCAATCTAATAGTTGACAAACTCCATCTTTATTGATATAAACTGAGGTGTCAAAACTTATTAGGGGAAGTCAGAAAAGGTCGCCACTTGTTGCTCTCATGTTTGTGGGTGTGTGTTTTTTGATGTAGCGGTTGGCTGACAATTATTAACCAATCTTATTTCATATGCAAACAGCCTAATGGCCAACACAGGATGACTCACCAGGTCACGAAAAACAAGCCTGTAAGAAAATGACCTCTCTTGACTTATGACCCAGTCATCGCTTTTCTGGTGAGTTTTCAGTCTCAGCTAGTTACTGAATACAATGTTTGTTTTTAAGAAATTACTGTTGTATTTGGAGTCAAACAGATCATAGAGATCAGGGTATGTTTTAGAAGTGGCTGCTGTATGAGTCTGGAAAGTCCTCAGGCTTTTTAGTCAGAGCCAGCGCTCCCTCATAATCTGCAAAACCAAAATAAGCTCGGGGTTATAATAACAGGTGCTGTCACAATGCAAAGAGACTAATCAAACATGATTTCTTTTTCTGAAAATGTTGAGGAGTGTAAATGGTGAAGTTTTTTGTGAAACCGTTTGTCTCCAGTTTTTTGAATAAGTCTTAAATTTTAATCTTTGCATTTTTCTGTTGGGTTCTGAAAATGCCAACTTTGGGAGCCAGCGAGTGACTAAAAAGACACATTTGTAGTTTGTGTTCATAAAGTGACAGCTCAGAAAAGGGTTTTACTTTTAGTTTTTTCTAGGTTTTATTCTTCTTAATCATAAAGAGAGGTGGCATTTCTTGACTCCAGCTATATTTGTTATTGTCAGAGGGATTTACTCTGCTGTGACGGCTCAAATAGAAGAGCTACAGCTGAACAGAAACGCTCTCTTGGTCTTGCTCTGAGCTCTGTATTACAGTGGAACAGCAGTATTACACTGTTTCACCCATCATCCTCACCATATGCTACTAACAGCTGCCACTGGCCCTCGGGCCATACTTTGGCAATCTTTTAACAGCGATGAGAGACACTGTGAGCTGATTTAAGTGCTCGAGCAATTTCAGTTATTTCCATAACGACGCGGGGTTGGCAACCAGCAGAAGCCAGAGGGGTTTTTTGTTCTATCAGTCCTTTTAAACAAGAAGCTAAACACTCAACAGCACCTTCAATATTTGCATCTGTTCAGCTGCTCATTAAAAGAATGATCTAATCAGCCAATCACATGACAGAAATACATTTAGGCATGTAGACATAGACAAGGTGGCCTGTTGATATTCAAACTAAGTAAGGTGATTAAAAAGACTTTGAATGGTTGTTGCTGCCAGAGAGTCTAATCTGATCTACTTTTTTGTTGTTCCAGATTTATGTTGTATTATATTTTGTGAACATGTGTAAAGCAAGAGTAAATTAAGCCTCAGGGTAATGACACAAAAACATATTTGGAGACTATTCTTCTTTATGGTGGGAAAAAGAAAGTATATACCTCATAGTTGATGACTGGGTCTGGGGAGTCCTGGTCGCTGCATTGAAGGAATCTGAACATGGAAATGACAAAAAAGTAATAATAAAAACCTTAAAAATTTACTTTTCACTTTCCCCACACTGAATGTTTGTCATGGAGTGTGAAGCAGCGAGAGGTAAATCTACAGCCCAGCAAACACTGCCAGTTCAAATGGGCCTGCGCACACCACACCAGGTGTTTTTCCTTTTTTCTTTCTTTAAACGAGCCCAGTTGTTTACGATTGTGATGTTGTTGTTAGGCAACGGGACTTACGGCTGCGTGAGGTCATGCGTGATGAAGTCGGAACTTTTGAAGAGCAGAAATATATCACTGAGGCTGCGACACTGCAGGGAGCTGTTCAGAGCAATCCAGTTCGCATCCTGTAGGGAGGGGAAACAAACACACACGTTAAGTTACACTGGATATAAAACGTGTGCATTCAGCTGTTAAAATGACAACATGCTGTGCTGTTAAAAAAATGAGACCACAATAAATCATTTGAAAATGAGGCTGCCAAGAGTCCTACATGTTACAATCTCCCAGATTCTCCATGTGTCTCGACTATGAGGTAGGATGGCAATAAAAAAGCCTTTTCTTAGAAAGAAAAACATCCAAGCCAGGTTACAGTTTGCAAAAAATACATCATGTCTCCCAAAAGCATGCGGGAAAATGTGTTACAGTATGATAAGACTACACACACAATTCCAAAGGCATGTTTGGTGCAAAAACCAAGGTAAAGCATGGTGGTGGCATAATCATGATTTGAGGTTGCTTTGCATTAGTCAAGGTGAAGGGAATTGTGAACACTCCCAAATACCAGTCACTTTTAGCCTAAAACCTTCAGTATGACATGACAGAGAGCCTAAACGTAAATTCAAATAAAATGTAAATTCGAATGGCAAAGCTGGATTTCAGATCAAACAGAAAAATCAAATCAAAACAGAAAATCTGAGGGGAGAAGTTAAGAGGATTGTGCAAAGGAGACGGCCTTACAATCTGACAGATCTGGAGAGGTTTTGCAAGGAATGGTGGAAAAATGTTGCAAAGTCAAGTTTTGCCATGCTGATAGACTGAATGTTTTGATTATATCAAAAAGTGCTTCACTAGTATTAGCTTAAGGGTGTGCCCACTTATGCAACTAGCTTGTTGCACTTGGATTTATTTGGTTTGCACTTGAACTGTAAAGGTTATAGGTCACATCAAAGGTGGGAAACATGACTTATTATGGTTTCGTCACACTAACATCAGAAAAACCTGGCAGAACTATATGCCCTCATCCTTAATGAATAATTCATGAGGCATTTAGTGACAAACAGATGTTGGTCATGCTAACACTCTTCAATCTGAAGCAGAGGAAAGCAGTGTTTTTACCCGTGGTGCGCTCCAATTGAGTTTAGGGAATACACGCCCACCCAGGCTGTTTATGGCCTCCAGCACTTTAGAGGTGAACTCTGGAAACTCAGGAGCCTGGCAGAAACATGACATTTCAGGCTGTTATTCCCACCAAGCAAAATGATAGTACAAGCTTAAAGGTGAGGTCATGCACATTTATTACATAGATGCAACCTGATTTAAAGAAGAATGAGTTCACCTCTTTAGCTTAAATGCTTATATCTACATTAACATAACAGCACACATATGAAGAAACATATACATGGAAGTAATGTAAACTACAAACTGATACTCGGCTATTTTTTAGCAAAATGGTTTTACGTAATCATCCGAATTGACTGTCTTTGGTTTAACTGTAAATATATAATAACAAATAAATGAGGCGCACTTGGACCCATTAAGGACACTTACAGTGACTGTTGTAGTTGTTTCATCGTCTGACCACTAGAAGGGAGGAGAGAGTTAGAAACATGATCGGCCATGCTTCACAAGAGCATCCACCACTGTAACAGCACATATGTGACACCAAAGACGTAAAAGCTTAATATGTCCCATTTAAGGTTTTAAATTTGTTTCACACTTATTTAGGTCATATTCAGTGCGATAGTGACCGTGCGATCCATTTATGATCTCTGTGACGTTCTTCCAATCTTGAAAAAAAGGCTCCAGCTTACCTGAATGTCTTCCTCTGCATCTGAGTCGCTGTTGTTAGTTTGTGTCTGCTGTGTGTTGTGGTCACTTGAGGGAAGAGAGAATGAGGAAAAGTGTAAAATCAGAAGAGACAGCATGTAATCTGTGAGCAACTGTCAGAACCCCCAATTACGTTTAAATCATGATTTCCACGACAGAACACGTTTGTGAAATTTCACATAGGAAACATAACCGTGTGTGTGTGTGTGTGTGTGTGTGTGTGTGTGTGTGTGTGTGGTCTGATACCTTCCAGAGACTACCAGTGTCCCATCGTCCAGTAAATAGTCTATTACATTCTGAGGCAGTGGAAGAATCAGACTGGAAAACAAGACGAACCACATCACGTGTATAATACACAGAAACCAACAAAATATATGAAATAAAAGCACAGAAGTAGAAGAAGGGTGCACTGTTTACTATTTACACTCACAAAGACAGAAAGGGCAGCTGTCTGCTTTTTGTCTGTCGGCTAACGTTAGCAGCCGGCTAGCTGCCCTTTATTTTACAGCAACAATTATAAAAACGTTCAGTGGACTTGCTCTACAAACGTTAGCAGTTTACCTTTTAATCGTATGTTTCTTAAATATCGGATACCAAACCGAAAACTGACAGTTGACAACTTGCTCCTTCTTCATGCTGCAATATCCTGTAAAGGAAACGAGTCCATCAGTAAATAACTTCCGAATCTCTTTTAGAAACACATTAAAATTCTGGCTTGAAATTACACAAAATCTTCACAGTTATGAATCGATTTTAATGATTTTAATTTTACTCAGAAAACGGTGAAAATAAATACATTAGTTAGCTGTTGGTACAATTAAAAACCGTGCCATAAGTTTTCGCTCAGGGAATCATTTTCATGGTGCACATGTAGGCGTGCAGTGAGCTGACGGAGATCGTTTATTAAAAAGAAGACCTCACTGTGGATGCCTTAAACTACAATTGTAAACGTAAAAAAATAAAAAAATGTTATTTATTTTAAAGAATTAACCGGATTCATATATAGGTGTATTTTCCGTGAAATGTCTTTTTTTTTTACTGCAAACAAAGCCGATAATTAAAACTAGAATGAAGTAATTGCTGGATTTGTATTGTAAATATTTCATTAAAAATGTTAACATTGAAACTGTTTATTGAAATAGATTTAAGTTTCTCGGTTCTTCCCATTATTGTGACGTTTGTTGTATCAGGAAGTGGCAGCAGAGTGACTCATCATCGTTTCTCTACTCTCTACAACTAGTCACACACGAAAGGGAGTTCACGTGAGTTAATTTGAGTGTTTTTTACAAATTTACCGGATTGTTAAAAGTTTGAAATACTCGAGCTCTGGCAGTTTGTAGCACTGTGAAGGGTAAAGCAGATACCCGCCGTTAAATAAACAAAGACACACAGGGAAGGAAAGCTAAATGCGGAAAGGTAGGGGGAAATTGAACGGTCTTGCAGTTGCCTGGCTCTGGCAGCTAATTGAGTAGCTCATGATCTGAAACGTCTCTTCAGCGTTTAAGCACGGGTCGATACAACTGCTGTATTTTCCTGCCCAGGTCAGGCTTTCTGACTCGTCTTTCTTTCATTTTCAGTCGGACAGTAACAATGAGCAACCACGAAGAACCCAAAGACACTGCAGCTCCTCACATTGTGAAAGAAGAGGTGTGTGTGTGTTTAAATGTTTGTGAATGAGGGCGTTCAGAAAAAAAAATGTCGACGCTAGCAGTATAAAATTGCTATAATAGTGCATTGGCTATAAATTGGCTTCACTTGTGTAATATAAAAATTGTGTTATACAGTTTAAAGTAATAAAGTTTCAATGTGGAGCTTCCATGTTAGTTTACTGAACAGTAGGCATGTGATGAGCTGTGTGTATGTGTTTGTTTTCTAGCTTATTGCGGCAGGGAAATGGGTGAAGCTGGAAAAGACTACATATGTGGACCCCGCTGGAAACACCAGGTATTGTTCTGTCTGTGGGTTTCCATATTCTCAGTGAGATTAATTAACACTGATAAATAGTGGATAGTAATATAAAACATAGCCTGAGTTTAAAATAATGAGTGTATGTGCAGTGACAAAAAGATCTTTATTTAATTTAGAAATTTGGGAAATTTTGGTGTTTATCCAGACAAAACAATAGATTTAATGTGTAATATAATAGCTTAACTGAAATGGAGTAGCTTGAAAGAATAACACAGAACACATTGCTGGTCTGTTGAGGTGAAGAGAGAGCCAAATGTGAAAGCAACGGTACTGTTTTACTGTTAGTGCTACATCCCTATCCCCACCAATGGTCATGATCTATGGGTAGCAATGGAAAGAATGAGATCGCGAATCCACACTCTGGAAATAAGCATCCTCCGAGTGGTGGCTGAGCTGAGGGCGAGAAGGTGCTCAGGGTAGAACCGCTGCCTCTCCACAAAGGAGTCGTCTGAAGTGGTTTGAGCATCTAAGATAGTGCCTGGGTCCCTTCTAGGCAAGGTATGTCTTACTTGGAGGAGACCCCAGGGTAGACCTAGGATTTGCTGCGGAGGTTATGTCTCTCAGATGGATTGGGGAAAAACTCTTTCCAATGGAAGACTTGGAAGAGGTGGCTAGGAAGAAGGAAGTCTGAGCATCTCTGCTTAGACTGCTACCCAGCGACGTAGACACATAATTCAGTTTTTTTCACCATCATCATTCATTTTTACTCTTAGCGAAGTACAAACCTGTCTGAAACACTCAGTTTCAGACAGGTTTTTTCTGCTCTTGTCTCTATACGATGTCAGTAGATGGTTATGTGGATGTTTCCTCTCAGGAGCCCCACCCACCAACTGTTCAAAAATGTTGATTTTGATGGGCAGAAGAAAGTTAGCTTAACTGGAAGAGGAAGGAAGGATGGTAGAACAGCACAACAGGTCCACCCTTAAACTACTTTGATTACCTGTTTTAAACCTCCAGAACCTGGGAGACTGTGAAACGGACAACGAGGCGGGCCAACACTGAAGCAGATGGTGAGCGTATCTTCTTTCATTTTCTGGTTGTTCAGCTTTTGCCAGAGTTATTGAAGGCTAACACATATTTCCTCCAGGTGTGGGAATAATCGCTCTGCTGAAACGGACGCTGCATAAGGACTGCGTAGTGATGGTGAAGCAGTTCCGCCCTCCTCTGGGATGCTGCACTCTGGAGTTTCCTGCAGGTCAGTTTTTTCACTCATGATGTGCTCGATGATGGAGTATGTTCCAGGGTAATGAAAAGTGCTTAATCATCTCCAAGTTGGCACTTTGTTATTTTTCTGTTGTTTAGGATTGATCGATGAGGGGGAAACTGCCGAGGCGGCTGCACTGAGGGAACTGAAGGAGGAAACTGGTTACACAGGAGAAGTAGTAGGAGTCACTCCAGGTACTATTACACACCATACTGCAGAAATTCAGGGATCGGCAGGATGAAGTGTCCATACACATTTTATCTTTGAAAATTCCAATAAGAGCGATAAGGTTAAGTAGACTGATAAGTTTGTTTTGGCTAACATTATTGCTGTGCTTGCAGCAACCTGTCTGGACCCTGGTCTGTCTAACTGCACCATTCAGACTATCCTGGTCAACATCAATGGTGACGATGTGGAGAATATCAACCCAACACAGAAGCTGGGTGAGAAAACTTTTCACAACTCAGTTTTTTCACCATCATCATTCATTTTTACTCTAACTTGTTTAGGACATAATTCAGTTGGCCATGTTGCCTTCATCACTTTTCTTAGATTCACTTACAAGCAGAATTCCTGTGCAGTAATCTGAAGCCGGTGCTAAAATAATTAAACTCTATTCTAGAGGGAAAACTTGATGACTTTCAAATATATATTTTTTACCCTGAGCTATGCTTGATGGGTAACTGTTTCATCTGACATGATCACGGACAGAAATGACTCCCCACAGATAGCAAAGTGACCCCTGACTGGATCGACCCCGGTGTCTATTGCTGTCTGTATAGGCCAGCAGTCCACTGTTCACCTTAGCTGTTTATATGCTGTGTGAAGAGTTTCCACATCTATTTACTCTGGAGGAGGATGTAAAACTTTGAAAGGAGTCTGACACAGGTCATGAGTCGGTGAAGCTCACTTCTGTCAGGCAGCTGTAGTGAGGTGAAAATTTGAGGATATGTTGAAGTTTTCTGTCAGTAAGCGCTGCTGTTTTTGAAGCTGTTAGCCAGCGTTTCTGAAACTGTCTTGAAGAGGATGTAACGTTGCTGAACTCCGAACTACAAGACTGTCAGGAATTAATAAGTATGTTTGCTCGTTTTTCTTGTGTTAGTCACATTGTTTCTTTCCTCAGATGATAAAACATAGATGTCATGAGACTTCAAGTTGTTGTAGATGAAACTACACAGTACTGTGTAGTGCTGTTAACAAAAAAAGAAATGGGCCTTCTAATCTGTACCAAAATGTTATGATTTACCTGGATAGAACTTTATTAATCCCTTGGGTAGGTTCCTCCAGGAAATTCAGTTTCCAGTAGCAGAACGCCAACAGAAATTTGCATAGTAAAGAAATAGAATGTAATATAAAGTAAAGGTGAATGAGAGAATATACTATTAGCATATATACAAATATAAATACAAAATATATAAATAGGCAATGAAATATACTCATTTATGAGATGTAGCAGCCAAATGTCTATTGCACATTTCAACTATTGTCAGTCTATTGCACAGTGATTAGTTCTTCTTCAGTGATTGTTTGCAAACACTAGTTTGGTTTTCCCCACCCTCCTTTGTCCTTCCCCTCCCCTCCCCTCCAGAGAGGAGTTAACCAGTTTGACGGTGTGTGGGACAAAGGAGTTTTTATTTGTACTATTGCTCCTGTAACATGATTTCTGTCAGAGTAGGAGAATATTAGCTTACTCTTAATTAGTTTTGGTGCTTAAATGCGTTACTGTAATGAGCTCCTTGGACAGCTTCTAGAATTCATTTGGTAGTTGGATCTTCACTTTTCTCATGCAGGCTTTTACATTGCTGGGAGTAACAAGAGGTTATGGTAGTGTAGTTTATTGAAGCACACACAAAGTATCTGCCTTAACAAGCCTGTGCCCCTTTTTTCTTAACAATTCATTCACAAATGGATGAAATGGTCATTTAGAGGTTTTGGTTGTGTTAATTAAAGTTAGGCCAAAATGAGTAGTTGGTTCATCATTTTTCCAATCTGTAAATTGAAGATTTTGTGATCTTTCTGTTAAAAATTAACAATACCTTCGTGACTTCATGTCACTGTAGCTCACCTGCTTGAGCAGCTGATCTAATGCTGAAGCCTACTGCAGCAGTCTGGGTTAGTGTAATGGCTCAAAAGTCTCAGTTGGTTTTGACATTCAAACCTTCCAGCCTCTGCAGTTCAATTGGCAATTTAGAAACAAAGTATCAATCCTGTCGTGCTATTGATCCGATACAATACCAAGACTAATTGCATCTGCTGTCTCCTGTGAGTTTTACCTTTGTCATAAGCATCTGTACTCAAACATGAACTGTCCCTATCAGATTGTCCCACTGTTATGCAGCGTTCACGTGTTAAACCTCCTAAAACATGAAGAGAAACTCAGTCTTCCCTTTTTATGCTTCTTAAAAAACCAATATCATTATGTTAAACTTGTTCTCTTGTGTTGTTTTTTCCCCCCCACAGATGATGGAGGTGAGTCATGTTTCAGTTCCCTTTTTAAGTAGCCCTCAGACATAAAGGCCCATGTGACCATTTCATTGATCTTCTCCTTCCAGAATTTGTCGAAGTTATTCTTTTACCGCTTGACGAGTTCCAGACCAAAATAGACGGTGCGACTTTTCACACACTAAAGTTTGTGCAAGCATTCAGACTGTAAGAATTAAAGCCTAACATGAGCTTCCCTCATTTTATCCCACAGATTTGTTGCAGAAGGAAAAAATAATGGTGGATGCTAGGGTGTACATCTTCGCCATGGGGATGGCTCAGGCCTTCTTTAAGCCAAGAGAGCTGCCTGTGCTGAAGCAGTGAAGGCAACCTGCTGAAGATGAGGATTGACAGGAAGAAATAGTCTCTTTTTTGTTACACGGGGCTTCTGCATAGGAGCACAAAATTTGGACGTGTGTTTTTAAAAATGAGGATTTTTTTTTTTTTTATTTCAAATTGTGAAATCAAAATATTTGTGCTTTTGAGACTAATAGAGCTATGTGTTTAAAATCATACTCAAAACTGAAAACTTGAAGTCAGAGGAGGAATTCAAAGCTGTGAGAAAGCAAACCTATGAAGAAGCCCTGTTTACACTACATGTGCTGGACCAGTTTTTGCTCTTGGTGTGAAGATTCCACCATAACTCATGGTTGGGCTTTAAGCCTGACAAATAGTAGTTTCCAAGTTTTTATAAGATAGCTTGACTTAACACAGGTTCTTGTAGGTTGTATTTACTGATTTGAAAACATTCCTTTACATGTGCTTACATACTGTTTGACTTAATGAGAGAAAAATCCACCTCAAACTAATTACCCGTTTAAAAGCTGGCTTTGTGGGGAAAAAACAGACTTCACTAAGTTGAATAATTCCAGCTCATGTCTCCTTTGGTCATTTCAGAATGGAAAGGAGCCAATGGTCACAAAAACTGTCACAAAGTGATAACGGTAACATAATTGGCAGATATATTAACATTTTAAGAGCGTAACTTCTCTGTAATGTACAGCAAATGAACTCTATTGATTTCAGTGACTGCTGTGCCTCAAACATTGATGCGGTGCAATTACCTGGAGATTGGTACTGTATTTACCCTAGCACTTAGAAATTACTGACCCATGAATAAACATATTCCCCCTACTTGTTCTGGAATATGTGCTTCTGTTTTAAAATTTACACTTTAACAAACAAAGATATGGAAACTACACGGTTGTTTGTTTGGTTTTTTAAAATTTACTTTTTACTGCTTTGGTGAAGAAATTTGTGGAACAAAAAATGATTTGAAGGCAAATGCTTAGAGTGCTCACTTTAATCAACATCGAACTATTATGATGCATTTTTTTTTAAAATTATTATTATTTTTTTATTCTTTTGCTGTTACAGTTGTAAATGCTCATAAGAAACGTGGCTGCCATTTCAAATAAGATCAGGGAATGTGTAAATGAGCCCTGTAAGCCAAACAGAGTTCTGTCTGTTATGTTAAGGGTCTACTAATCAAATCAGTTTGTCATTTAAATAAGAGGATAATCTTTTATATTTTATTTAATCGTTTTTTAAATTGATTACATTAATCGTTCTTGCTCACTTTTGCAAAAACTTTGTAGCATCTGGATCAAGCCATTGAAAAACTGGAACTTAGCTCGATGTCGCAAAATGCGAATTTCAGCTTTCCAGTAGGTGGCGATGATGCGCCTTTCAAGTTGGTTTGAGATTCAAAGAAGAACAAACCGACCAATTACACCAGACCTGCAACTTCAGAAGCTTTCCTCGAAAACAAAAACATACATGAACGTTTTCTCCAATGAATCCCTGTTAACGTTAAATTAGTCCGCTTACATTTAGGAGCAGTCGCGTTTTTAAAGTAGTTTTTGCATTAGCAGTACTTCTGGGAGAAGTACCGCTAATGTTAGCAGGCACACACGGGCTAGCAGTGATCGTTTGTGGACGTTAGCTTGGGTGTATTTTCTGAGGCTGTTCGTGTGTAAAGACTTCTTTACGTGAAATTATGGGGCTTTGTTACTGAAAGATTGTAGGTGTAGCAGCAGAAAATGGAGGTGTCTGTTAAAGGTAAGTTCAGGATTTAAAGCTAAGTACACTGTATGTACTCATGTACTACTTTTGAAATGCACGTATACGAAAAATAAAGTTTTAACGAGATTTTTTTAGACTTGTTGCCTTGTTTTATCCCACAAAACTGAATATAATCTTTAATGGTAAACTAGTTAGCAAACAATTGTAGGCTGAAATCTAAGGAAAGGCTTACCCTGCATGCAGGATAATCCCAGTACTGTGATTTGAATTGTTCTGCCACGGCTGGATGTTGTGTGGTTTCCTAGGAAAGGCCAAGAGGAGGCACCTGAATGCAGAAGACTGTGATGGACTGGGACAAAGAGCAGTCCTCACCCGGCCTCACACCTTTAACCAGAGGATGGGCAACCGTGATCCGAACCGGGGGCTTTACCCCAGGACACCCACTAAGCGGCCAAAGTTTGGTAATGTGGTGTAAAGCTTTTATTACAGTGTGGAACACTGAGCATGTGACTTGGTAAATGTTAAATGGACTGGTTCTTATATAGCACTTTACAACTCTATATGAGCACTCAAAGTGCTTTATACAACTAATTCACCCAATCAATAACTGTTAAGTGCTGACTGCTTAACAGATGACCTGCTCTACCACGTGAGCTACAGCCACCCCAGCTTCTTTGTGTCATGTCTTTAGGAGGAAGACACAGTTTTTGTAGTGGACTGTAAACCCAGCAGTCAAGCTCTGATTGAAGTGCACTGCATTTAACTGTAAATTTAATGCAATTTTAAATATGAGACCCAAAGATATGTTGGAGCAAGTAAGGCTGAAAACCACCAATAAAACTATCAGAGATCGGCAAAGACCTTAGAATTTGATAAATCAACACTTAGCAGCTCAACCTTACT
Organism: Copadichromis virginalis; assembly: GCF_057382275.1. Classification (NCBI taxonomy): domain Eukaryota; kingdom Metazoa; phylum Chordata; class Actinopteri; order Cichliformes; family Cichlidae; genus Copadichromis; species Copadichromis virginalis. Next base: position 4,406,938 of record NC_140634.1, read on the forward strand.
AAACTAAACCAATGATTTATGGATGTATTTTTTGCCTTTTGACAAAAAGTCTAAAGAATCAGATTATAAATCTTTGTCCTTTTTCTCTTAGCACCTGCCACAGGAAGTCCTTCTGGGAGACAGAAGGGTATCAATGAATTTTTTTCTGTGGCGAGAGTCCTCAGCTCCAGTCCGCACAAATCCTCCCTGCCTTCCACCTCCAAGGAAGAGCCAAGAGCTGCAGAAGAAGAGGAGGATGAGGATGACGATATCAGCCTGTTGGCTGTACCTTTGGCACCACAGCTCAGGGTAACAGAGGAGGAGGAGATCGATGACAGTCTTTTAGCTGCTGTGATGATGCCAGAGCCTGAGGCAGGCGAGGAGGAGGAGATTGACGATGCCAGCCTGTTGGCTGTTGAGATGATGCCGCAGTCTAAGGTGAAGGAAGAGCAGCAAGTGGATTATCTGGAGGGAATGACGGCTGAGATGTTTGGGAATGATGATGAATTTGACCAGTGTGACATTGATAATGAAGAAGAGGAGGTGGAGGCCCTTCCCGATGCCCACTTTGGGCTCCTGGGCAGCAGAAGCGGCTTGCTGAAACCCCAGGGCTGCATGGACGACCTTCCAGAGGAGGTGCTGAGAGAGGTGCTGTGCCTCCTACCTGCCCAGGACCTGTACCTCAATGTCAGGCTCGTTTGCCATCGCTGGAGGAACATCGTCCAGGACAGCACGGTAAGATGACACCAAACAACAATCGCAAAATGAGCACGTGGAGCGAAATGTCAAAGTCATGTTGGATGTGCTTCTCTTCACAGTTTGTGCCTTTCAAGAAACAATACTATCGCTACATGATGAGAGAGAGGCATACAGAGATGGAGATCTGCTCCATCCTGAGGAACAGCGGTATAACAGGGCCAGCACCTTCAGAGCACAGCATACGAAAGCTAGTTGTGTAAGTTACTCTTTCTTTAATAAGAAAAATTACAAAACAGTTGAAGTTCTTGTAAAATGTCCACCACATGAAGTCTCGCCTAGAACTGCAGAAAATTATTCATGTATTTCTGGTTAATATGATTCCAATATGACTGTTTTTGATCTGACTGGGAAGGTTGGTTTGGGAAGTGATGCAAGTCTCTCCTGTATACGAGTTGCTGTGGCCACCCTCGCTGTAAAAAAAAAAAAAAAGTGTAAATAAGCTGATCTCACATTGTGTGTGTGTGTGTGACTGGAATTTGATATCAATTTCTCATTTTTAAAATGTCACTCTGTGTGTTTGTGTGTGTTGTCTTTATTATCAGTTTAATGGCTCAGCATAAGGTTGGAGAGCGCTTGAGGCCAGATGACGTTCTGGAGCGTGTAAAGAAACATCGCCTTTTCCCTCAAGCTGAGGCCTCCATCAGACTGCGTATTTCTGATGTTCAGAAGCACTTTAACCTTGGAATTACTGTATGACTCACTCATTAATACATAAAAAATGCCATGTGATCATATAGAGACAATCTGAGTTTTAAAGTGTGTCCACAATGGATCTGATTTCCAGGGTCCTAACCCGTATGCAGCCATGGCTGTCATACTGATCCTGAGTGAGGGTGTTGGTGATGTGCAGGCCTTAGTGTCTCTGCTCACGGGCTGCATGTCACACTCGGCCATCACAGAGTACCTCTGCCACATGGCCATGATGCTGCTCGCTTTAGAAAGGAACAAAGTCACTGTCAGTAACAGGTAAGATGAATAACGAGTAGCAATCCAGATTTCTGTTCTCATCATTCGTCACACTGTTTGTTTTTCTTTTTTCTGCCTGCTCAGGTTGCATTACAACATTTACTATGTCCTCCACCTGATGGAGAATGGCCCGTTCCCTGTCAACTCTCCACAGAGCAGGTGAGGTCAAAATATGTTAGCTCTGTAATACCGATACAGGGACGCTAAATATCGATATTTTATTCAATACTTTGAGAAGACTGAATAAGAGCGGCTCAGCAAGCTTTCTTTCTGTATGTGATTTGAAGCGTTTCTCTTGTTGTTGCAAGAATTTATTCCAACTGATCCTATAATTCTCAGCAGTTTCAGTCAGCTCTGGTAAACTCTCATTAGGTGAAGCCCATTAACCGATTAAGATAAGAAGAACTTTGTTTATCCCGAGGGAAATTCTTTTGTCGCAAACATGCTCAATGCAACAAGAGAAAAAATGAGCGCAGATAAAATAACATAACTATTACTACAAGTAATTATGACAAGTGACATAATGTTAGTGCAATGAATAAAGAGAGTAGCAGCATATGATGGGGGGATGAAACAAACATTCAGTAACATACAGGTGAATAATATTGCACAATCTGAGTGAGAACAAAATACAATCATATTAATCCTAGAAAATCATCTACCGATGAAAGAAGAGTTGTACAGTCTTATTGCCACCGGCAGGAAGGATTTCCTGTGGTGGTCAGTTCTGCATTCAGAGGCGATGAGTTTTTTTTTTTGTTTTTTTTCCTACGTGTGCTCCGATGGCCCATCATGGAGGCGTAGAAGGGTTGTCCATGATACTGAGACACTTTTCTAGCATTCTCCTCTCAGACACCTCCATCGGGTTCTCAGTCTGACACCCAGGACAGAACCAGCCTTGTTCAGCCTGTTGCTATCAGCTGTCTTCACCCCACTGCCGCAGCACAAAGCTGCAAAGAACACAACATTCTCTACCACAGAGTGATAGAACTTGGTAAATATTTTCCTACAAACATTAAAGGACCTAAGCTGCATCAGTAGGAAAAGCCAGCTCTGGCCTTTCTTGAAGACAGCTTCTGTGTTCTTGGACCGTCCAGTTTACAGTCAGTGTGTACCCCCAGGTACCGGTAGTCCTCAACTACCTCCACAACAGCCCCTCTGATGGTTACAGGGGTAGGAGGAGGAGCATGCTTCCTAAAGTCGACAATCAGTTCCTTTGTCTTTGCGATGTTAAGTTGGAAATGATTTAGCTCACACCACACAACAAAGCTGTCCACCACACTGTTGTATTCCTCCTCCTTTCTGCACATGACATGACTGAGACTTGTACCTGAAGTCAGACATGTAGAGGGTAAAGAGGAATGGTGATAGGACAGTCCCTGTGGCACTGCCGTGCTGCTTAGGATGTTATTCGAGTGGCAGCTCTTCAGCCAGACATGCTGTGGTCAATTTGTTAAATAGTCCGTAATCCAAGCTACCGTTGATGCATCCACCTGCATTTTCTTGAGCTTATTGCCCAGCAGTGATGGACTGATCGTGTTAAAAGCATTCGAAGAACATGACCCTCACAATGCTCTCAACAATGTCCAGATGAGAATAAGCCTGGTCCAGCAGGTAGGTGATGGCGTCCTCCACGGCGATACGGGGTTGATAAGCAAACTTTAAGGAGTTCAGCCAAGGCTCCACCAGCAGATGCAGGTGAGTCTCTCCAGCGTCTTCATGACGTGTGAGGTCAGAGCCACTGGCTTGTAGTCACTGGGGATCGACGGGTTGATCTTTTTGGGGACAGGAACCAGGCAGGATGTCTTCCAGAGTGATGGGACCCTCTGCAGTTTCAGACTCATGTTAAAGATCTGATATAGAGCTCTAGACAGCTGGGCAGCACAGCACCTGAGGGCCCTGGAACAGACACTATCAAGGCCAGCAGCTTTGCTGAAGTGGAGTATGCACAGTTCCCCTTTGATGTCATCTGCTGAGAGGGACAAAGAGAGACAGGCTGAGGGAGCAGGAGGGGGGGGGGGGGATGGAGAAGATGGGAAGAGCTGGGTGTGGGGACAGGAGATGCAGGGCAGTCAAACCTATTGAAGTGCAGATTTAGGTTGATTGCGCATTCAACATCCCCATCCATCCACACACCTCTTTTGTCTCAGGCCAGTAATGGCCCACATTCCCTTCCACACCTCCCTGGTATTGTTTTCTTGGAGTTTGCTTTCCAGCTTTCTTCTGAGGGACTTGTTTCCCTCAGCAGTCTTGGCTTTAAGCTCCTTCTGCACACATTTCAACTGTTCTTTGTCACAGTTTCTGAAAAATCTCTTTTTCTTGTTTAGCGTAGCTTTGATGTTACCTTGGGTAACAAGGTTTATTGTTGGGGAAGCAATGAATGTTTTTTTTTTTTTTTGGGAACCACATTTTCCGCACAGAAGTTGCTATAGTCTGTAACATAGCCAGTCAGATTGTCAAAATTGTCCCCATGAGCATTACAGAGAACATCCCAGTCCGTTGCCTCAAAGCAGCCCTGCAGAGTCTCTTCTGTCTTCCTTGTCCATCTTATAACAATTTTTGTGACTGCAGGTTGCCTCGGGATGATAGGTTTGTAAAAGGGCTGGAGGTGGACAAGGTTGTGATCAGCCCTGCCCAGGGGAGTAAACAATGATGATTATGACGAGGGAAAACTCTCACGGTAGATAATATGGTCGAAGACCAATTGCTAACAGTTCAGTATGTTTATTACGCACAGCCGTCCTCACCTTAACGTGACTAGAGGAACACCAGCGGTTGTTTACATAAAGAGCGAGTCCTCCTCCCCTTATACCGTCATAATTACTTGCAAGTTGCTTAAACCTTCCTTGATGGAGGTTCAGTCCTTTTCTTTTTTTTTTTCTGGATCTAATCATGTTTCAGCTCATGATGTTTGTTTAACGGTCTTAAGAGGGATTCAAACTGCAGGCCAAACTAATTCACTGGAGACCATTTTTTTCTGATTGATTTTTGCTTATTCACATAATAAACTAACAGCCAGTGTGATTTTCTTTTTTCTGAACTTGTATATGTAATATTCAGCAAACATTTAAATAATTAGAGCTGGACTGATGCTTGAGGAGTTTTAGCACTTTTTTTGTTTGTTTCTGGTGTCTCTGCTAGGCGGCCCCAGATCCACCTCACGCAAGAACAGCAGCAGATCCTCAGCCACAATATCCAGGATGACCACGTGGTTAAGATAATAGCATTTGCAGGTACAGTAAGGAAGTGGAATTGGAGACAGTGCCCTTACATGAATCTTTTAGGCCAGCCAGAGTATGTGTCACTGGCCAGTGGATTGAATAGAAGAACAACACTGCAATATCCATTTTTATTAACTTTTCCCATTCGTTCCCATTGCGTGTACTGTCTGCACTAAATACGTTTAATGCTATAGGATTTGAGACATCACCAGGGGGCGCTCTTTCTCCTTTATAACACCTTGGTAAAATGGGTCTAATATGCTCATTTTTATACGCTCATTTCTTTATGTTATAGCTGTGGGATTGCCCTGGAGGAGCGTTACATCATTTCATGAAGCCTTTTAGCCTGAAATGAGCCCTTTTACCTCCGTTCTCTTTAAGGTTCTGCAGCAGACAGTGGTATAAAGATGCCGTCAGCCCGTAGGGAACATAGATGTAAAATATGAATCTTTTGTCATCAGTGCAGCTTGTGTGATGTAGGCTACATTTGCAGATGACGGGTCTTTGTGTCGTAGCTTCATTAAAGGTCAGTGCTGTGTGACACAGGTACTGGGAAGACTACCACACTAGTGAAGTACGCTGAGCAGCGGCCGGACCTTCGCTTCCTTTATGTGGCCTTCAACAATTCTGTGGCTTCGGAGGCACGCCGCCGCTTCCCCAGGAACGTGGACTGCAAGACCGTCCACTCGTTGGCCTATAATGACGTAGGGAAGAGGTGAGAATCAGAGTTCTCAGATGCTCGTGATGGCAGGCCTTCGTTTTAATACTATCGTGCTCTCTTCTCTCCCTTTCAGATACAAATTCCGTGACAAGCTGACCTTTAACATGAAGGCTTTCGCCATCAGTTCTGTTCTGCCCAAAGGCCGCGGTGGCTTCACCAAGGCCAAAGTGGTTATGACAACCCTCAATGCCTTTATGGCTTCTACAGATGAAACCATCACTATAAGACATGTTCCCAACTCTCGTGTGACTAAAAACAACTTCCGCAAGGATATAGATCATGATGAAAAACTGGTATAAACGTTTTAAAGTATATAAAAGATCGGCGCTGTACCTATGAAGTAAATTATTATGAAGCTACATCTAAAGTGTGTTTTGTGTTATCATGAAATCCTTGTTTCAGTTGGTCGTCCGTGATGCACAGAGAATCTGGAAAAAAATGAAGGATCTGAATGAGAAGTCAAAAGATGCCTATTACATGACCCACGATGGTACGCCAACTGTGAAATGAAGAAATATAATTATGTTTACTACGTTGTGTAAAGAAATGATGGAGGATCCCTGGAACATTTCATTCCCAGGTTACCTAAAGTTATGGCAGCTCCAAGACCCAAAGCCTTGCTTGTCGGGTGCATACAATGCTCTTTTCATTGATGAAGCCCAGGACTGCACTCCCGGTACTGAAATACTCCCACAGGCTCACATGTTTGCAGAAAAGCAAATCCTTGATGATTTAGCTCAGCTTTTATGCTTTCATGTTGTCCACTGACTGTTGTTTGTTTTGTTTCAGCCATCATGGATGTGCTGCTGTCTCAGAGCTGTGGGAAAATCCTGGTTGGCGATCCTCATCAGCAGATCTACACCTTCAGAGGAGCTGTTAATGCCTTGAATGTTGTTGAACACACCCACATCTATTACCTCACCCAGGTACACACAACTACCCAAACACACCGTGGTAAACGTGGACAGAAAATGCATCAGATGTGTCAAAGTTGACAAATACAGCAAAAGAAGAAAGATGCACTATACTGCCAAAAGTATTCACTCACCCATCTACATCATTGAATTCAGGTGTTCCAGTCACTTCCATGACCACAGGTGGATAAAATCACCCAGGCATGCAGACTGCTTCTATAAACATTTGTGATAGAATCGCTCTCAAGAGCTCAGTGAATTCCAGTGTGGTACCGTGATAGATGCCACATGCTCCTCGCTACTAAATATTCCACAGTCAGATGTTAGTGATATTATAACAAAGGGGAAACGATTGAGAATGACAGCGACACAGCCATGAGATGGTAGGCCGCATAAAATCACAGAACGAGGTCAGCAGGTGCCGAGGCCCATAGTGTGCAGAGGCTTTCTGAAAAATCAATCGCCGCAGACCTCCAAAGTTCATGTAAGCTTCCGATTAGCTCAAGAGCGGTGGGTATAGAGCTTCATGCCTGAGCAGCTGCATTCAAGCCTTGCATCATCAAGCGGAATGCAAAGCGTTGGATTAGCCCCTTAGTTCCACTGAAAGGTACCCTTAACGCTTCAGCATACCAAAACATGTTGCACAACTTCATGCTCCAAACTTTGCAGGAACAGTCTCGACCTCAAATGTGCTTTTGGAATAATCATCAAAAAGAATGTTTTTGTTCCCATAAACACACTCCTACATCTTGTAGAAAGCTGTCCCAGAAGAGTTGAACTGTTGAATTTGGGATCTGTTTATATGAAAGAGGAGGCATCAGATACAGTCTGGTGACATGTAAACAAAGCTTAAACTCAGCTTTTTGGCCATCTGTTTTCCATTTTAGCACAGTGCGACCACACCGGCAGTTTCCTTCGGCATGTTGTCAGTCAGTTTGGAGTTCCAAGGAAAAGTTAAAACCTTAAATCTAGTAGTAGCTAATATTAGCTAGTAGCTCATAGTCATGCACATCAGCAGTTACAATGCACATCAGGTTGCAGTTGAAGAAGATTAAAGGACATGTGACCATCTCACTCATTCAGCTTAAACGTGGGAGATTGCAGCTTCACTTGGGCTGATTCTTCCAAATATTCCAGCAGGAATTATGATGTCACTAGGAAAAACTGCTATCAGTTTCAAGTAGCATGTTATCTTCACTTAACCTGCTTATGTTGGCGTGTGTCAAGTAGCTGACTGACACCTGCAAGCAGGAAGACAACTGCCTCGTGTGCATCTTTTCCTCCTCTCACCCTAAATAAATCGGTCACAGCAGATGGCCGCCCCTCCCCGAGCCTGGTTCTGCCAGAGGTTTCTTCTTGTTAAAAGGGAGTTTTTCCTTCCCACTGTCGCCAAGTACTTGCTCATGTCGTATGATTATTGGGGCTTTCTCTGTGTTATTGTAGGGTCTTTACCTTCAAATGGTGACTTTTGTTGTGATTTGGTGCTGTATAAATAAAATTGTATTGAAGCATGTTATAAAGTTTGCAGTTATACTTTCCCCTGCTATTCAACTGTAAATTCTAAATGTCTTTATTAAAAAAAAGGATCAAGCATGTATAATCTTTTTGCTCCTATTATTAAACCTTCATGCCATTTATGTTGTCCAGAGCTTTCGATTTGGTGCTGAGATCGCCTATGTGGGTGCCACCATCCTCAAAGTTTGCAAGGGAGTTCAGAAAATTCTTGTCGGAGGAAACCAGAAGGGTAAACTCTTCCTAAAAATGAAAAAATATGTGGTTTTTCAGAACCAGTTTCAGTTTTTTAAAGACTTGAGCATAATTGATTTTGACTGTTTTATTTATTCTGTAGGCGGGGTGTGTGACAATGCTGCAGACAGAGTCGTTGAGGCTGTGGGGGCAGGTGCATGCCAAAGCCGAGGGAAGACAGCCATCTTATCTAGGTGCAATTTCGGCGTGTTTAGTGAAGCCGTTCGACTTACAGATGCAAATCCCAGCTGCAGGCTCCACTTCATTGGCGTGAGTGTGTATCCACATATAATTATACGAAGGGATGCGTTACGTTGCGGGTTAAATTTGATCAAAAATGAAGACTTTATTGTTTGTTATCAATGTATGTAACGTTTAGAAATCAGTACCTGATATTGATATTTTCCCTCAGGATATAAAGAACATCGGGCTGGACCGTATCATGGATGTATGGCACCTGCTGCAGCAAACAGGGCAGCAGCTCCAAGAAGGAGAACGAAGACCTCACTGTAAGAATAAAATGATACACAGCAATGGAATATAGCATTTCTCATAGCATGAGACTATTGTGACAGGAGTATATTTGTGGTATATTTGCTTTGCCAAATAAATAAATTGTATGCATGTTTTAATCCATCTGCTCTCTTTCAAACTGCATTGACCACTTTTTAGACCATCTGCTCCATCTTCTGATTGGAGTGGCTCTATAGCTTGCCATTGATACCAGAGCCGAACATATCTTACCAGCCACTGTTAGATTGTGGGGACTGAAGGTGGCTGTTTAGCAGCAACTTTCAAAATCCTAATAATCATATTGTTGCTTTGTTTAGGGGAAGAAAAAAAAAGTAAATAACAAAGTGTATCTCTGGCCCATGAAAAGAAAGTTTTTATTCTGTAATTATAATTTATTTCCTTTAGGTAAAAGGCTTTTAGTGCTTTCAACAGCTTTGTTTGTGTAGGTTCAGTCATCCAGGTCAGGCGCTTAACTTGAAGGTAATGGGATTCATTTTTTAGGTTTCCAAAGACGTTTCACTTCTCATCTGAAAAGTTTTATTCAGTTCAAAAGATTTGGTGGGGAGTCCGGTTCTCAAGCACTTTCATTTACTGTTTGTTTAAAAAACTCATGAAAAGTTCCCAAATGTGTTTTGGAAGTTCAGGTATTCAAAGATCCATGAGGTAACATCTTTCCTCTGATTATGATCCAAATATTAAAGATGTCCACGAAGTCCATAACCCTGCAGTGATAATCAACCTTATTCATACTCCTCCTTTTAACCACGATCAGGACATATTTAATAATCTCTTTATTTCCGTTGTTCTGTGCTGTGTTATTGCTCTAGTTTTACAAATGAAGTAAAAAAAGGAAAAACAGCGTTTCAAAGAACTCAAACTTCGGACACTAATGTTGAACTTTCTCTGCTTTCAGACATCAGGGACCCCCTGATCCGCTCGTTCGCCTCTCGTCGAAGTGAGAATCCCTTCTTTGCTTTCAAAAAATATGTTGAACAAACAGAAGATAATGAACTCCAAGCAAAGGTGACCATCGTGGAAAAGTATCGGAAACGAATCCCCGAGCTGGTGTCAAGACTGAAGGCCTGTTCTGAAAACGACTTATGCAATGCAGGTACACACACACACACACACACACACACTGCATTATCCACAAAGAAGCCTGGAAAAACAATAACTTAATAAAGTGACTTCAGTTACTAAAAAGAATTTAATTTATTTTTTTTAACCTTTATTTAACCAGGAAGATCTCATTGAGATTAAAAACCTCTTTTTCAAGGGAGACCTGGCCAAGATAGAAACACTTATTCCTTTCCTCAAATAAGGATGGCAAATGTCTTTTTGGGTATCAAAAGCGGGATTGATTTTAGAAGTTAAAATAATTTTGTGTTTGCTGAAAAATGAAGAAACGGCAGCTCAGTTTTTTTCCTGATTCTTGCTTGTTTCTTTAGGTTTTACATTCACTGAAAAACTGGATTTTGTATTTCCGTTTAGAACGTAGTAGGATACGATGTAACTACAATAGTGAGGAATATCGTGTCGTGGGAGGAAAAAAGACAACTTCTGCTTTCTACATGGTGCTATTTTAACCACACTCATAAAAAATCCCCTTCAGATTTTTGCATGCAGCCAGATTCAAATGTTTGCACAGCATTTCTGGGGAATTCAGACTTTTTTTTTTTTTTACTTTGGTGGAGCATAAACATCCATTACTTCATTTTTAGCTATTCTTGAATTTGCTTGTGTTTGCTGTCCATTTGAAAGCTCTGCTTCCAGTTCCACTTCAGTTTTTGTTTCATGATGACATAACATAATCACAGACTTGCTTCAGATTTGTCAGCTGCACATACATGATGTGAATCTCCTGTTAGTGACGTAGATCGACCAGTAAATTGAGAGCTTCGCTTTTACACTCAGCTCTTTCTTCACCATGATGGACCGGTACAGCATCAGCATCACTGCAGCTGCAGCACCAATCCGTCTGTCGAACTCCCGCTCTCTTCTTCATCATTCGTGAACAAGACCCTGAGATATTTAAACTCCTCCACTTGGGGCAGAAACTCGTCCCTAACCTGGAGTGGGCGCTGCACCCTTTTCCGGCTGAGGACTATGACCTCAGATTTGGAGGACACAATGTACCCGTTTTCTGATGGGTACATTGGGACTTCTTTCATGTGGTTGTCATGTTTAAACAATGCTCAGTTGTTGATAATGGACCCAAAGGTGTGTCAAGAAAATCCTCCCTATATCACTACACTACCAGTACCCACAGCCTCAATGCACAAAAGTTTATTCTATTCATCTGGACGTAGCGTTTTCAGTGCGAGAAACGTTTTGTCACTCATCCAAGTGACTTCTTCAGTCTCAGCTCACTGCGGGTTTCCCCAATCTTATAAAAAGTACAGTTGCAGTCACTTGGATGAGTGAAGAAACGTTTCTCGCACTGAAAACGCTACGTCCAGAAGAACAGAATCTTCTTTGGGATTTACTTATCTGGATGACTGAGCATGAATCAAGACACAGCCTGAATGGTTGACAGAAGGCAGGATGGATCCTTTCATGTTTTTCTTTTTTTTTTTTTAAACTGGCAAACTGACTCCCAGCTCTTATTTTGTCCTGCTGCACCTTTGATTTCAGTCAGTTCTGCACAGTTCCTTTCTTTAACTGCATGTACATGTGAAAGCTCCTGAAATATGAATCTGCATCCAATAAAAACTTCTACCCTGGTTTGTTGTGTTGGGGTGGTCAGTACAGACTCCATCACAGTAAAATACAGTGGATTTGTTCTAAATAATTTGAAGATTATTCCAAATCCCTTTGCTGACTCATTCACATTAACCTTATAGTGATGTCTATAAATCTTCTCGTGATGACTTCATGCGTCATGCCAGGGGCTTAAATGACATGGATGACAGCCATCACTATAACCACTGCCGACACTCAATAATTTTCTATGTGTTTAATAATTTTTTATTTAATTTGATGCTGATTTGTTGAAATTGGAACAAGCACCAGGAAGTGAAGCAAGAGAAAAAAAGCAGGGGACTCGTCGTCTTCTTACTCAGTGACAGTCTTTGTCTCTCAAACCTCACCATCAGCAACTATAGACTATTTATTTTATTGTTATGGAGATGTTCACATGAGCTGGAACATCTTTTCTTTTGTCTCTCTTTTTTCTTTCAGGATTAGATGACTTTAATTGTCTGGAGGATGGAGTCTTTCTTTTAATGAGTGTTGTTTTTCCGCTCTGTGTTCTGGCTCTCCTTCCAGACTTCATAGTTGGAACTGTCCATAAGTCTAAAGGTCTGGAGTTTGACACCGTGATGGTCACTGATGACTTTGTCAAGGTTCCCTGTTCTAAGCACAACCTGCGCCACAGTCCTGAATTCTCATTTGGTATGTTATGTTTTTTGGGTTGTTGTTGTTTTTTTCTTGGACCTTTTTATCACGAGTGGCATGAAGCACGTCTAGTAAGGAGGATGATTTCTACCTGAAAGCGGGAATGTTGTTTAACTGTTGTTGTTTCTCCCCCCGACACACAGCTAAAATTCCTGACGATGAGTGGAACCTGCTGTACGTGGCTGTCACTCGTGCCAAAACGACTCTCATCATCACAAAAAACATCCGCCGCATCATCACAATGGCTGGGGTACGAAACTCTCACTGTGCATCTCACTTCTTATCCTATTGCTGTGCAGTTTCAGTAACGCCTTCACATGTAAACCTCATAATGGCATCGAAACAACACGGTCATGAGAATAGATGCACTTCATTTAAACCAAACCTTGAGAAATGACTGTGACAGCAGTTACAGCATTAAACACAACCTGGAGCACATTTAAAAGAATGAAGAAATGAGAAAATTTAAAGAACGAAAAAAAGCTGCCCTTTGCTCTCAACTCGGGACCCGCCCAGCTTCACGTTGTCAACCCTTTCGCCTATTGACGCTTGAAGCCACACAGTGTCGTTGACTTCCTAGTTTCAGATTACTGCAATGCTGCTTCTCCCTTACTGTGTGTCCCGTAATTTCCAGTAAGTGGCACTGAGGGTGGTTTGGATCCATGTGTTTTCCATTATGATTCAAAGACAGAATTTCCTCCAAAAATTACTTTTCAGCACATTTTACACGTGGCAGTACAGTATTCAGGACAAAGAAGTATTTCTTTGCAGTAACATGACCAGGTTCGCATGACTTTCAGTCCAAAAATGCATCAATCCCTCTGCTGCCTTCCGGACTGAAAAACCCCAAAGCCAGGTACAGAATGTGGCCGGGGAAGTTTAAATGCAGCTCCAGTTGTGCTGGAAGTTTCCATACACTCATCATGGGCATGACTGTCATAATTATGTGGGTCTTTTTGGGGGGATTTCTTTGAACTATTCTTTTTCCAAGGTGGAATGATTACACAGCAGATATTTTTAATGACTTCCAAAAACAAGAATTGGGAAAATTAAATGGAGAATTGTAGATTTACAAAATTTGGTCATGTCTTTCTGAGCGATTTCTTAAAATCTGTACGTAAGTACAAGATATTCAGATGGGTCACTCCTTTCAGGATCTGGAAGACGACCCAAGCTGATTACAGGATTTATTCCAGGCAGCAGATCTTTCAGTGTGAAAATAAAAAAAATAAATAAAAAAGCAATGAAGTAGAACAGCGACTGCTATAACAGGCAGCTGTGCCAACAATTAAAAAAAAAATCTTTTTTTAATACCACTTCTTGACAGTGATCACTGTTTGACAGTATATACAAACACTAATCACCCTTTCCTCAATACAAAATATAATATAAGAAGGTGCTCAGTGTTTCCCTTTTGTCAGAGGAAAAAAAGACATGACTTGCTGGACACTGAAAGTTTTTCCTCATCTTTTTTTCTGACTGTTTCTCCACTAGTTTAGCATTTAGCTAAGCTAGGGTCAGCATGAGGAGGTACCTGGGCCCTACAGAGGTTGCACAGGTAGTCCAACTCTTTCACATGGGACATCAATGCATGTCTTTGCCAGAAGGTTTGCTGTGTCTCCCAGCACAGTCTGAAGAGCATGGAGGAGATTTCTAGGAGGGTTGTTACAAGCGTGAAAGGGTGTGGAGAAGCCATGGAGAACACTGTGCTTCATCATCAAACGTGGCTGGTTTGGTGGTGCAAATTGAAACAGCCTGCAGCATCATTTTCTTCACTTTGATTTTCAAGGTGTTTTTAAATTCAGCCCTCTGTGGGATGATCATTTTCATTTCCATCAAATGATGTGACATCCTTTTGTTATTTTCAAATTCAAATTCAAATTTTATTTGTCACACACACACAACCATACACAGTATGACATGGGGGTGAAATGCTTGTAGCTGTACAATGCCCGACCATTAAATGACAGAAGAAAAGTTTTACAATATTTACAATTTACTACAAAAATTTACAAATTAACTTAGGAATTTACAGTAATGAATGTGCAAATAGCAGAAGAGATTATAAAGATAAGGATTATAAATTATAGGAATTATAGGATTATAGGAAATGTGTGGTGGTGCGTGTGGTGACGTGTGTGAGAGTCCAGTCTTATAGTGACGTGTTGGGAGAGTCCAGTCCTACACCTGGTTCAGGCCCCGAATAGCCTGGGGGAAGAAGCTCCTCTTCATTCTCTCTGTTTTGGCCTTAAGGGAGCGGAAGCGCTTCCCAGACCTCAACAGTGAGAAGAGTCCATTGTTGGGATGGGAGAGGTCCATCATAATCTTCCTAGCTTTGGACTTGCACCGCTTGGTGTAGATGGACAGCAGGTCAGGGAGCTCTGATTGAATGATGCGTTCTGCCGAGCGCACCACCCTTTGCAGATCTCGTCTGTCCTGCTTGGTGCTGTTCCCAAACCAGGTGCAGATGTTTGACGTCAGGACGCTCTCGATGGTGCAGGAGTAGAAGTTCTTGAGCACCTTCAGTGGCAGATGGAAGTCTCTAAGTCTTCTGAGGAAGAAGAGACGCTGACGGGCTTTCTTAACCAGGGTGTTGATGTGACAGGACCATGACAGGTCCTGAGTGATGTGGACACCCAGGTATCGGAAATTGTCCACTCTCTCCACTGGCGTGCCACTGATGATGAGGGGTTTGTAATTCCTCGCCTGCTTTGTAGTGAAGTCCACGATCAGCTCCTTAGTCTTGCTGATGTTTAGGAGGAGGTTATTCTCCTGGCACCAGGTCTCCAGGTTCCTAATCTCCTCCAGGTAGGCCGTCTCGATGTTGTCGGAGATCAGGCCCACAACAGCAGTGTCGTCAGCAAACTTGACAATGGAGGTGGTGTCGGATGTGGCTACACAGTCATAAGTGTACAGTGAGTACAGCAGGGGGCTTAAAACACAGCCCTGAGGCACTCCAGTGCTGAGTGAGATGGAGGGGGAGACTTGTTTTCCTACCCTCACTGATTGGGGTCTGTCTGTGAGGAAGTTGAGGATCCACTGACACAGTGATGAGCTGAGTCCTAGATCCGTCAACTTGGTGAAAAGCTTAGAGGGAATTATTGTGTTGAATGCTGAACTGTAGTCCACGAACAGCATCCTAACATAATTCCCTCTGCCAGTGTCCAGGTGACTCAGGGATGTGTGGAGCAGGTGAGATATGGCATCGTCTGTGGAACGATTATTATATTTTGTTCCCATATCAGTATAGATATCCAGTATGATTTTTTTTTTCTCATTGATCTGATGTATTTTGAAAGCACTGTATTTGTTAATTAGCATTTCCAGTGACTCAAAGGACTTTGATTTTCAGCCCCTTATATTTCCAGTACAGCTAAACTAAAACGTTTTCTGTTTAGGGAGGTTTTATCAAGCTTTGATTATCTTTTGTAAACATAGACTGTTGCCTGAACTCCACGATAAAGTTTTCCCATTGTAAATACAGCCCAGTCGGTGTACAGATGTTGGGAGCCGAGTCAGTGAGATCAGTTTTTGCAGAAAGCCAAACACAGTTTAAAACGCACACTCTAAAAGGAGTGGTGGGGAAATTGCATGGCCATAATAGTCTGCTGTTGTTGTCTTTTCTTTTTGCTTCTTGGGTGGTTGTTGGATTCTGTTTGGGGAGGGGTATGTGGTAATGACACCTTCACCTCAGTTTTTTTTTTTTTTTTTTTTGAAAAAAAAAAAGTGCACACAGAGTTTGAAACTTTGGTAACACAACAGCAATGAAGTTACTGCTGCCATCGCAAGTGCAGTTTACGTTTACAGTTTACCCTCTGTCTCCTCCTAGATGGTTTAAGGATTTTATATATACGTGTGATGGTTAAGGAAACAGATTCCAATACGATAGCAGCTTTAAACAGTGAAGGAATCTCCCTGAAGCAAGAAGAAACAGAAATAGCTGATCATGTTTGCTCTGCTTTTATACTTCCTGTGTTTTCTCAAGTGGCTTTCACTTCTCTGTCTATAAATTACTACCAAAACTTATGGGCCCTGTATTGTTTCTTTTTCATGGAGTGTTGTTACCACGGTAATTTCAGTGTTCATCTGGAGGACGAACTGCACCCACTGCACCACCGTAGGGTCTCACCAAGAACTTCATCTCGATACCTAATGGGAGTCAGGGTGCTTTTGCCTAACCTGTAGAGGTCTGTGTGTCCCTCGATGGATATGCTTCCCAGACCATCACTGATCCACTACCAAACTGGTCATACTGAACAATGTTACAGGCAGCATAATGCTCTCCATGGCTTCTCCAGACCCTTTCACGTCTGTTACATGTGCTCACGGTGAACCTGTTGTTATCTCACAGAACTGCCAATTCTGATATCATATGACAAATACCAATGCCAGGCAGTGAACACAGGGCCCAGTAGAGGATGTTGGGTCCTTAGGCCACCCTCACAAAGTCTGTTTTAGATTGGTCTGAGACTGAAGTAACTGCCTGTCTGCTGGAATCTTCTCCATTCTCTTAGACTGTGCTGGGAGACACTGCAAACCTTTTGGCAATGAAAGATAATGATGTGAGACTACCTGTGCAACCTCTGTAGGTTCTAGGTATCATATCATGCTGCCAGCAGTGACACTGACTCCAGCCAAATGTAAAACTATTGTCAGAACGGCCACCTTATAGCTGAGTCACTAAGACCAGCTACTGTTACTATGGGCATCTATTCGTTTTGTTCTTGTACATAGACGATTCTTTTCATGTTCAGCCTTGTGAAACTCAAAAGCTAAAAGTTGTGCCACATGTAGTTTGACATGGTTTATGCTTTACGAGTATCAGTGCACATCACAGCAACAGCTGGGTGACACGGGTGGGCTGGATCTGGCTCATAGGTTTGGTTTTTAGCGTGCGCGCTCCCAGACTGTCTATCAAATGTCCTGCTCCTTGTATTCCAGGCGGTTTTATCCATATAAATGAAACTGTCTGCCATTTCTCACTGTTATCTCTAGGAGTACTTTTTTAGGTCAGAGATGCCCAGTTCCCTACTGAAGAGCGACCAGCCTCTCCCATGCTCCATCGCAAACTGTCCCAACTGCATCACCCCAGGCTCAGCCTTCATCATGTGCCGACAGCAGATGCGATGTGTAAGACCCTTCTTTGATGTAAAGGATAATATTATAATATAAGAATATTATTTAATTCTTGTTTCTACTTTTGCCCTCCTGCAGACCGATGGGTTGTCTCAAGGCGGGCCGCTGTGTGAGAAGTGTGTGTGGACCCGCGTCGGGCCCATCGCCTTCCTCATGACTGAAGATGTGCTCTCAATGGCCGAAATCCCACAAAGACTCGACCTGCCGGTCCATCATGCATTTTTCCTGGAGCTTTTTTTCTAACTGCTCGTCTTTAAGGAGCTACAGTGATACGGTCCGGTCGGGAAAATAGATCGAAATGCTCAAAGCAGGACACAGACAACTGGGGTTAATGTTTAGTTAAACAGACCGACTACTGAAAAAGTATTTTGTCTGTTGTGATTATTTTTATACTTTTTGTATAATTTTTGTGATTTTTGAATTGGAGAGTAGAGCCTCCAGCCTGTGTGACTATTAAAAAAAGTTATACTACAGAATAATTTGTAACTTTTTGCAGTTTTTAAGAATGGTCCTTGTTTGTAATCTCATTTTGTTTTGCTTTACAAGCCCATCTGGTTTGTGTTCAAAAGCAATGACCGATAATTATAACAGGAAACTTCAGTTTCTGTATTGTTTCATCAAGTTTAGTTTTTAAACTTAGAAGTTAAACAACTTCCAGATGGCTGGTGGGGTGACAGAACAAATGTGTTTGCATGCACTAGTCTTAACTGAAAAGCTGTACAAGTTCCTTGAGTTATGGAAAACAACAAGAAAGACAGGAAGAGCAAATGTTACTTAATGACGGCAAAATGTTGACATATTTCAAGTGAGGTTACTGTGGAAGTGGTGTTATCAGTGTCCACTTCCTGCTGCCACAGTCTGAAGTTTGTTGTGAGATACGAGACTGCAGTGATCTTATTTGCAGAAAAAGAAAGCTGTAAGCTCACACTCAATACATTTAACACAACTTGTCAAACATGAGGCTTGGGGGCCAGATCCAGCCTGCCAAAGACTCCCAACATGGCCCACTGGAAAGCTTTGGAAAAGGTGAAGTCATACATAAACATTTAAATGACAAAACATGACACTTACATGACCCTGGTTTAGTCGGACAGCCCTTATTTAAACATCTAGCACTTACGCCCAAAGTAATGGTACGTATTTAGTCATGATGTGGATATCAACCTGAAGCACCGCACAAACAACTTTTTTTAGTTGCCATCATATGAAGGTCACAGTTACAAATGGAAACACCTGCTGTAATATTAACATTTTCCGTGATACTAAAGATATATATATATATATATATACAAAGAGGAGACTTTCAATTTCGATCTTTAGATTTTCTCAGGAAGAAGAGCAGGTGGTGCCACAAACATGTTTTGCCTTGTTTTTTTTTTTTTTAAACTTTATACAGAAAACTTTGGCGTGCCGCTGAGCAAACTGAAATTATCTCTATAATCTATAATCTCGGTGGTTTTAACACAGGAAATCAGTACCCTTGCAGACATATTGCGTGCAAAGAAACACACCTATAGTTAGCTGAAAAAAATATAGCAGATATAAGAAGCAAAGGCACGTTAAAAAAATATAATTAACATCCCAAGGCTACAAAAAGTTTTGCTTCAAATGCACTTATAGGGCCTCATTATGCAGAATCACGGATTGGCATGCAGACTGGACCACAGGGATCAAACCACCAACCTACTGATTAGCTGATGACCTATAATATCCACAAGGAGAGAGCTCTTCAGCTGACGAGAAGAATTTTCTAAGGAGAAGGACTTTAACACACCACAGATTTCAGCTATCATCAGAGAGCCTTAATTTAAACAAGCTGTCCCTAAATGCTTTTAGGTCATGACATGATGAGGAACAGGAGTGTAGGCTGATCACCTCCACCTTAGAGCAAGGGAAAAAGAGAAGTGAGAGAAGGCAAGAACAAAAGACAAGAAAACCTTGAGAAGCCCAGACACTTCCTAGATGTAAAAGTCTGGTACATTTCAGATTAATTAAGTGCTAAATAAATCAAAGGATGCCGTTCTGTTTCTTGACTGGGTATCAGTGGGGATAAACATATTTGGCTGGTTCAATAAAGAAACCAACTGCTGGCTGTTTGAACAAATGTTTCTTAAAGATATGCAGCTCAGCAGGAAGAAATTCCATCGCTTGATGATTTCATCAGTGTAACTCACAGATATGTTTATGCACAAGCCAGAGTTTGCCTAGAGGCAACATACCAGTTTGATCTGGTTTTGGTACCGTCACGGTAACAGCCCCGTGTCTGCTAATAGCGGAATCAACAGCTCTGCTCCTCGTATATGTGAAAAAAAAGTGTAACCAAGTTGATCCCAGTTTGTAAAAGGGCAGATGCTACAGCACCAGAGGCATGCTTGACCCAAAGGAATGTCATCGTTAAACTTCCTTTGCGCAATTCTTGAGATCTGTCAAGACAAAACTTCCATTTTCAGTGTCTTCAGATGTGCAATTGATTCAATT
Organism: Copadichromis virginalis; assembly: GCF_057382275.1. Taxonomy (NCBI): domain Eukaryota; kingdom Metazoa; phylum Chordata; class Actinopteri; order Cichliformes; family Cichlidae; genus Copadichromis; species Copadichromis virginalis. The sequence goes on from NC_140634.1 coordinate 4,426,767, forward strand.
CAATTTTTCAATTCAATTTTATTTATATAGCGCCAAATCACAACAAAAGTCGCCTCAAGACGCTTCATAGATACAGAGAAAAACCCAACAATCATATGACCCCCTATGAGCAAGCACTTTGGCGACAGTGGGAAGGAAAAACTCCCTTTTAACAGGAAGAAACCTCCAGCAGAACCAGGCTCAGGGAGGGGCGGGGCCATCTGCTGCGACCGGTTGGGGTGAGAGAAGGAAGACAGGATAAAAGACATGCTGTGGAAGAGAGACAGAGGTTAATAACAGATATGATTCAATGCAGAGAGGTCTGTTAACACATAGTGAGTGAGAAAGGTGACTGGAAAGGAAAAACTCAATGCATCATGGGAATCCCCCGGCAGCCTACGTCTATCCATCCATCCATCCTCATCCGCTTTATCCGGGGCCAGGTCGCGGGGGCAGCAGCCTAAGCAAAGAGGCCCAGACCTCCCTCTCCCCAGCCACCTCCTCCAGCTTATCCGGGGGAACACCAAGGCGTTCCCAGGCCAGCCGAGAGATATAATCTCTCCAGCGTGTCCTGGGTCTGCCCCGGGGCCTCCTCCCGGTGGGACATGCCTGGAACACCTCACCCAGGAGACGCCCAGGGGGCATCCTTGTCAGATGCCCGAACCACCTCAGTTGGCTCCTTTCGATGTGGAGCAGCAGCGGCTCTACTCTGAGCCCCTCCCGGATGGCTGAACTTCTCACCCTATCTCTAAGGGAGAGGCCAGCCACCCTTCGGAGGAAGCTCATTTCTGCCACTTGTATCCGCAATCTCGTTCTTTCGGTCACTACCCACAGCTCGTGGCCATAGGTGAGGGTAGGGACGTAGATCGACCAGTAAATTGAGAGCTTCGCTTTTACACTCAGCTCCCTCTTCACCACGACGGACCAGTGTAGCGTCCGCATTACTGCAGCTGCAGCCCCAATCCGTCTGTCGATCTCCGGCTCCCTTCTCCCATCACTCGCGAACAAGACCCCGAGATACTTGAACTCCTCCACTTGGGGCAGGAACTCATCCCCGACCCGGAGTGGGCACTCCACCCTTTTCTCAGGCCTCAGATTTGGAGGTGCTGATCCTCATTCCCGCTGCTTCACACTCGGTTGCGAACCGTTCCAGTGCGAGCTGGAGGCCCTCACCCGATGAAGCCAACAGAACCACATCATCCGCAAAAATCAGAGATGAGATTCTGAGGCCACCAAAGCGAAAGCCCTCCGCCACTTGGCTGCGCCTAGAAATCATTGACAGATAGAGCTGGGTGTCATCTGAATAGCAGTGAAAATGTATGCTATGTCTTCTAATGATGCTGCCTAAGGGAAGCATGTATAATGTAAACAGAATTGGTCCTAGCACTGAACCCTGTGGAACTCCATAATTAACCTCAGTGTGTGAAGAGGACTCTCCATTTACATGCACAAATTGGAGTCTATTAGATAGATATGATACAAACCACTGCAGCACAGTACCTGTAATACCTACAGCATGTTCTAATCGCTCTAATAGGATATTATGGTCAACAGTATAGAACGCTGCACTAAGGTCTAGCAGGACAAGCACAGAGATGAGTCCACTGTCAGAGGCCATAAGGAGATCATTTGTAACCTTCACTAAAGCTGTTTCTGTGCTGTGCTGAGCTCTGAAACCTGACTGAAACTCTTCAAATAAACCATTCCTCTGCAGATGATCTGTTAGCTGTTTGACAACTACTCTTTCAAGAATTTTTGATATGAAAGGAAGGTTGGAGATTGGCCTATAATTAGCTAAGACTGCTGGGTCTAGAGATGCTTTTTGAGTAAAGGTTTAACTACAGCCAGCTTGAAGGCCTGTGGTACATAGCCGATTATTAGAGATAGGTTGATCATATTTAAGATCGAAGAATTAATTAATGGCAGGACTTCTTTGAGCAGTTTTGTAGGAATGGGGTCTAAAAGACAGGTTGATGGTTTGGAGGAAGTAATTATTGAAGTTAACTCAGAAAGATCAATTGGAGAAAAAGAGTCTAACTTAACATCAATGGTACTAAGATTAATATCCAGCCAATCTGATTTGGATCTGGAGACCATTGCTTTCACAGAGGCTGCCAATGATAAAAGCTTGACTACATGATGTACAAGCTGTTCTTATCTCATCACCTCATTAGTAGGTATTTGGATGTCATGCTCATGTTGCATTGTGCTAGCTGAAGAGAGAGACATCACTTCGATCTCGTCCCAAGGATTACGTATAGGCCTACACTCGAACCTATACCTGTTACACAGCTGAACACCTTCAATTTGCATGCATTTACTGAACTTTGAACTCCCACACTTTCTTGTGGAATCCCTTGTAATTGCTAGCGATTTTGAATTAATCTATTTGTGCTTTAATGAAATTCCTTTGAGGAATTTCTGGACATGGAGCGTTTCTATCTGTAAGAAGCATCAAGATATAAACAAATCACAAAATAGAAGGAGCGCTCCACACACAGACAGGCAAAGGAAATATGAAAGAACAAACTTAAAAAATGACTAATCTCAGTTTTACTTAGCAGGGGGACAAATTTAGCTTATTTTGGTATTGAAACTTAACAGAACTTCAGATTAAACCTCAAGTTTGGTTAAACTAATGTCTCAGCCCAGGTGTGCTTTTTTTACTCTGAAAACTTCAGTCATTATGAATGTTTACTACCTCAACGCTTTACCAGGCGTTGTTGACTCTGTGATGGTAAAATGCTTCTGCTCTGCATCACATAACAGATGGAAGTGTGTTAATATCGCTCCAAGCCTGGTTGTCTCTGTGGTTTGGAGCATACTGGGATATTGATTCTGCACTCTTACATGGACAGCGGTGGTGGGGTATAAAAGACTTTCATGCACTTTACTGCACATTTAGAATTAATGTGATAAAAGCTGAAAGTACACGAGATATTTTGCATTATTTTACACTGTTTAATACAACTGCTATGAACTCTTTCTTTAATAAATGTAGTGTTTCTACTACCAGCACTTCTACATGTACAAATACTGCTGCCAAATCTGTAACAATTAAAGCTTAAGATAGAGGGTCCCCCAATATGACTATTACCTATTCTATTCAAGGCTATTAGTTATTCCCATAGACAAAGACGTGTGAACTGTGATATAGCTACTGTTTAATAAATGTGCATCTACCATCTTCTGTGGTCTCTTTAAACAAACTTTTTTGTATCTAACCACAGACTGTGGTTAGATACATTTTCATTTAAGTTTTAGTTTTGGTAATGTTGATACATATTAATTATTTGGAGGGGACAAAAATATTTTCTCTAATAGATGCCATAGCACCTCTCCTGGGCTACTTATAAATCAAGGGTTATAAATCCAAGGCCCATCTAGTGTTTAACTAGCTTGAGAATAAATAGTGTGGAAATATGTTCGTTCATAGTCATTAAGGTCGTTTTTCTTGCTAACCAGAATCTGGATATTTTTGATCTTGTGACTATAAATAAATAAGGCTTATGTATACACTGGAGCAGGTACTTGGTCCATTTTGGACCGCCTTTACTTTCCTTGCATCTGAGACTTGAGATCCCTGCTCTCCTCGCATTATCTTCTATACACGTGAGGCTAAAAGCGCTCCCAGTTTGGAAGCAAGCGTCTTTTGGATCCCCATTTAAACTGCTTTGAGGAAATTCAGGGGATGGACAGCTGCCTTTGGAGAAGTCTGACCTGATGTTTTTGTTCCCACAACTTCAAATTCCAGCTTAAATAATTCTTACTATCCATAATACACTTCAGCCACTTTCCCCCAGGCTACTCTGACGCTAGGATGTCTCCCTCTGAGCTCTCAACTTCTTTTTTGAATCAAAAGGCTTCACTATGGGAAGTTATTTGCTTAAAAAACGTTTCAGCATTCAGATGTGTTCATCTAACTGTTGTAGTGCTCATGAAATGAAAATACATTTAAAAAGAAATCCACACAAAAATCAAAACAGCATAATCATATCACATCATTCTGTTATCAAGGAAGACCTAGTGTCCTCTACACGGGACAGAAGATAAATATAAAGGGGCTTGTAAAGATAAAGATGTAAAGATAAAGGGGCTTGTAGCCTATTCATGTAAAGCGAAAGGTTGACATAAAACGTAAGCTGGATTGAACTAAGGTATCAGCTGGGTTCACAGGCAGAATTACGCATTGCAACGTGCGCATCGAACAATTTCTTACCACGGTTCATTGTTCATTCAGAATTATTCTTAAGCAGGGCTGGGCAACTCCAGGCTTTGAGGGCCGGTGTCCTGCAGGTCTTAGATATCACCCTGGGTCAACACACCTCAATCACATGATTAGTTGATTACCAGGCCTCTGGAGAACTTCAAGACATGTTGAGGAGGTCATTTAGCCATTTAAATCAGCTGTGCTGGATCAAGGACACATCTAAAACCTACAGGATACCAGCCCTTGAGGCCTGGAGTTTCCCCACCTATGCTCTAAAGCATTGGGCGTGCCAGTTAAATGGGTGGAAACAGAAATATATTTAGCTCGAGGTGTATTGTGGAGAACAATGTTTTAAGACAGCAGCATTAACGGCTAAAACAAACAAAAAGGGAGAATTTCTGTGCATAAGGCACGACAACAATGGTTTTCGAAAACAAAACAGTTTTTACTTTATTTCATCATGAGTGAGAGGATTCTGGCCCCATTCCAAGTCTGTTTGCAGAGCATAAACAAACCCAGGTAATTAAATACTGACAATTTCCTTCTTGCATAGTTTTGTGCATACACACTGTGAAGAAGGCCCATGCTTTTGAATTCATTACTGTCAAAATGTCACTGATTTCAAAAATCCTTTTTCAGTTCTCTCTTGGTGGTTTAACACCTCTGTATACCCATACAGCTGTCCTTCTAGCAGATCTCCTTTTCTTGAATATCTGATTGTCTTCATCTCTGCCAGGATGAAGATCTTCATACTCTTTCTCTCCTTTACTAATTCCATGTATCACAATACACACTACAATAACAACTGAAGTGATGCTGTTTACTAAAACTCTGGGATTTTAATCTGATACTGGAAAGTTTAGTTTGTAAAAACAATTGAATGAAGTACCTTTAACAAGGTGGTAGTGAAGATAAAACACTAAAACACCACTTAATCATTCTCAAGTAAGAATGCTCCAATTTAGCGGCTGAATTAAGTAAAACAACTTCACTATAAGTTGAAACAGAAGAAGAAGAAAAAAAGAAAAATTATGCCTTAACAGAGTTAATTATGTTTATTTTTATTACATAAAAGAAGCAAACTGCTGCTAGGACAGAAACAACTTGTTAGATTTGTATTGTTGATTGTCATTTATGCTTAGAAATATTTACTTATATATGCTTAGAGTTTTGTAATTAGTTGTAGATTGGTAGAGGTTTTGATCCTTGATAGTCTGCAAACTTTGTGTGCATTAGACAGCACTTTGGGAGCATGAGAGGTCATACCGTGTCTTATTGTTTTATGGTAGGATTAACGTAGTTGCGTCTGTTCTAGTCTAAGTGCTCTTTGTTTAGATGAACTGCAGGACTTCCTCACCGTGTTATCTAGGATGAACCATCTAGGGTGAGGGGGAGGCTACCCTCTTCCTGACCAAGGATGTTTGACCCTTTGATCAGCAGTCCCCACACACACACACACACACACACACACACACACACACACACACAAAAAGAGTACCTTGCCTGTGTGTGTGTATGTAGACGTCATATGTTAATGAACTTATGCATATTCATGTAACCTCAATAAAAGAACAGTGGTACGGGAGAACGGACGAGAGCAACTGGGGTCAAGCGAAGGAACGGTGCCTGTCCGGTTCTCTCCCGTGCACGAGAAACATGAAGAAGCTTGCCTACTTGTGTCTTGCTTTGCAGTGTAATTATATTGTCTTCAACGTTCCAGCGGATGGGTTCAAGCTACAAACCTATCACAACTGAGTAGTCTTTTTTTATTTATTTATTTTTTATTAAGCTTCTTAGGCTATATAAACAACTAAAATAATAGCAAGATAGCCCTGATGATTTGGGAATGGTGTTGTTGGAAGTTATTAGGCTGTGACAAACACCATCTGACCAGAGTCCAGTTCTATGTGAGGGTAAGAGTCAGTGGGAAAGCCACAGGGTACTACAGTATCTACGAGTCCACTTCAGATGGGCCAGGATTCATGGGTTTTACTTCATCTGGCGTCTGCACTGGGATGTGCTTTTTTGACTTCCTGAGTTACAAAAGGGAGAAATGGCAATGAGATTGATTAAAAAACAATTAACTGTAACGTGATGGGTGCATGACAAAATTCATGCAAGCTCGCTGTTATCCAAACATTTTCTTATACCTTTGATACATTAAGGCGATGATGCCCAAAGAGCAGAGAATCACCAGTAAAACAATGACAGAGATGGATGCCAGCGTTGCTGCTTTAGAAGGTCCTGCTAATAAGAGAAAATACTGAACATCAATTTCTACCCACGTACTCCTCTCATTCTCATTTTCTCCACAGAAAATAACACATATAATATGGCATTTTATCAGACATGATGGCTTTGTGAATCTTTCAAGTGCTTCAGCGTAAACATCAAAGACTATAATGAAACTCAGTGGGATTCTGAGCTGTGCCTGCAGCGTGTCCTAGTCTAAAAAAAATCTGGGAGGGGGGGTATTTAATGCTAAATAGTGCAAAGGCTTACATGGTCCGAAAGCAGGAAGGAACGCTAGGGGAAACAAATAACCAGAAGCCACAAGTAATACATATACAGCTAACTCAAGGAGCGGAAACACTATGAAGGCACACAAGTATGTTGGGCAACTCAACAAAGGACAAGGGAGAGAGAGAGAAAATAAATACAAAATGTGATGAGGCTGGGGAACACAATGTGAACAAATCAGGGATGACAGACTGAAACATGCAAACCTGTCACAGAGAAAACTAATGGAAAGAATAAGAAAACAACAACAACAGACTGTACAAAATAAGCTTAACGCAGAATATTCATGAAAATAACCGTAAACTGATAAACGAGGAACTAAAACTCACGATACTTAGAAATGTGGCAAACAAGAATAAACAATAATGATGAAGAGATTAAGATCAAAGTGAAAATAAGTTCGTCTTTACCTTTGGTAAAGCACTGCGGCCAAGATTGAGTTACAAGAAAGACTTTGACCATTTAGATCACACTGGAGTGCACAGATGTTCTTCTCACTATCTCGTTTTCTGCCGGAAAATTTCAGCTTGTTGCCTTCATCAGTGATTGTCTGGCACAGAAGAATATCTCATGCACTTTGGTCATATATTTAGTTCTAGAATGCATACATTTGATCAAAACTTGAGAGGATTGTGTCAGTTCACACAGTTTGTTTTAATGCTGATGCAAAGTCTTACATTTGTGACCTTGCGCTTTTTATGCATGATATGATAATATGCTAACTGCAGCAGTGTGTGCACAGTGGCGTCTGTGCACACAAAAAAAAAAACAAAACCCCAAAACCAAACCAAAAACAGCCCAGAAAATAAAATACTTGAAATATTAGAATATTGCAGTATGTAAATTACTTTTCAACACTAACTAGTCCGAGGATTATACTTCAAGTACAAGCAACCACTGCTCAACAAGGTCCAGTGGGCACTGCAGTCTTCCCTTGTGTAGCTTATCTACACAAGGGAAGACTGCATTGACTACCACATGATGCTCATGAACGCCCTTCACAAGGAGGGTAAGCACAGTATATGGAAGACCAGGAAAGTCAGTCCATGAAATAAAGCTGTAAATCACTTTCTAATGACTTTATAATTACTTCTATGTTGATAAAATATTTGATATGTTACCAGAGAATACCACTACTAATCCATCAATAAATACTTTATTAAACAATTAAAAGCCTTGATTACATGATTCATCAATGCAGAATTTAAAAACAGAGTATGTGTGTGTATGAGATAGAGATATATCTATATATAAAAAAAAAAAAGGCAAAATGTGATCTCCCTACTGTAGTTCATATCTTACTGCATTTCCTTTTTCCATTCACAGTAACATGTAATAAATAATTTAGCTTCTCCTTTAAGATCAATCTCCATACCCAAGTAAAACTTGATGTACTTCGGTCAGACAAATCAGACTTGCCTGACTTAACAAACAGGCATAGCTAACAAAGTGGCCAGTGATCGTTTCTCTAAGGGGCTAAAAGCCAGGTATAAATAAGGACCCACACAAATTACTGAATGTTTGAGCAGAAAGCGTAGCAGCTCCAAAAGACATGTTGTTACTGGCCGAAATAATACTCTGCAGAAAATTGAACAAATAATTTGGTCTGCTTGTGTCCATCTAGCCTGATTGATACTGAAGATAGGAAAGTATTAACACAGTTAATCTCTGTGACAAAGCAATACATTGCATCAATGCCTGGCTAGAGACAACATTTAGTCTGAGTAACTCATTATCAGTTTTAGTATTTTCATGAGATCTGAATAATAAATAAAAGAAATAGAAATCAAACATTTCCCACCATAGCACCAGAGCAATGGTTGACCCAGAGGGATGTGAATGATAAAGTTCCTATAGAGTTGTTTTTTGGTAATGTGAAGCTAGAAAGCTGTTAAGATGAAAGTTACAGATTGAGCCTCTTGCACTGCCATATTAACATGGCTGTGATTCTTTGGGATGACGTCCACAGAAGTTCAAATGGGTTATCAGGCACTGATGACAACCAGTCCTACGTGGAGGTAAGAGTCTATTCTTCACTGTAGTGGGATGTTGCTTTTGGTAAAACACTGCTGCAGCTCTCTGCAACCGCAACAAAGTCAGTGTCTTTTACTGGTCCACTGCAGGTGGGCGAGGACTCATGCATTCAGTGTGCACAGCTCCTCTGGGTCTTGGTTCACTGGGGTGTGCTCTCTTCGCCTCCTGAGACAAAAAGGACAATCAGGATTGAAATGGATTAAAACCAGCCAACTGCAAAACAATGAGTATATAGAAAGACAATCCAAAAAAGTCATTTTGTTTTTACCTTTGATACAGTAAGACTATCCCTGCAGTACAAAGAGTCACCAGTAAAACAGTGATGACTGTTGCCGCTGTGGTTGTTGCAGCGTCTGCAAATGGGAGAGAAAATCCTTAATGTGCTCTGATTCAGTTTCTTCACTGAAAAGAGGTATAACATGACTGCATCTCATTAAATACAACAATTCCAAGTCTGCTTTGTGAGTTAAGTGTTTTCAAACAATCTCAGAGAATGTACCGTCCTAAACATCAATGAGGGAATCTACACTGCGAGTCTGCTCTGTGGCCTTCAGCATTTCTAAAACGTCTTGCTTCACAAACAGCGTTTAGCCTCAAGGGACTCCCTGCTTGTCCATCGAGAAGTTGCATCACTGACTTACAAATAATACACAGACACTCGCAGACCATTATGACCACCTGCTTCCTTTTGCTACCAAAGCAGTCCTTACTTTACTAGACTTCCTTTGGATGTATCACAGTGGGGCCTGCGTGGATTAAAGTTTGATCCACACATCCCACAGATGCTTGATGTTCCTACTTGCTCACTAATATATGCCACATAACAAGTGCAATGATGAAGAGATAATCAGTGTTATTCACACCACCTGCTAGTGGTTCTAAAATATGTTATGGCTGATCAGTGTATTAAATGAGATCTCAGATAAGAAATAATAATGCCGTTGAAGCTTACCAATTTTAAGCGCAGAATGAGTGGCGTTCTTTATTGTGTCAGTCTGTCCTGTTGTCTCCATCACAGGTTCTGCTTTTCCAGTACAAAATAAAATTTATACAAATTAGTGCAATTGTAAAGGTAAAAAGACGTAATCAGTGTCATGCCTGAAAAGTTTCTTATGCATGTACATGCGGCTTTGTGAAATGCTGGGGGAAAAGCAGATATCAAAAGGTTATGCTTTATGTACCACTTAGTAAATTACCACAAGGTGGGGTAAGGTTGGGTGGCAGTGCTTGTGTTTTAATAAAAACACAAAACAAACACAAACAAACCCCATTGCATTTATGGCTTATATAACCTATGCTTTATTTCACAGGCTTATCAGCTGAAATCCAAACATACACATCCTTCTGTATATGTCTTGACTTTGATAACTCTTTGAAAGTCTGCTGACATTTCTCAAACAAACGATCCTTGGTTCATCACAATTGATTCTCCTGAGTTTCATTCTTTTGGTAATCTGCAGATTCAGGTGTGGACAGTTACTGCATCTGCCCAGCAGGGGGAGCTCCCAATGCAACAGTGTTTTTCCTTTAGAAAGCCTCACTTAACACTAGTATTTCTTCATACATTTTTAACAGAGTAAATGGTTACATGTAAATAGCTGTGTCACCATTTCAAAGTCAAATGATTTTTGTTGTCCTTTTTGTTTGGCTTTTTGCAAAGAGTCTTAGTACTTGAACAGCAATCGAACTATTAGCTCTCAGAAATTGTGTTTAATATGATAATTAACTAGTGTTACAGCATTTACGATAAAGAATAGTATAGGTCCCCTTTAAATAACTGCTTATATAAATACTGCAATGACAGCTGTCTGGACTCAATGGAAGAGACGGCACATTAGCAGCTTCAGCTGTTGTTTTTGTAATGATATCTGTACTGCTTTAAAAAACAAACAAAAAAAACCAACCCACACACATTTATGTCAAAGTATGATTTTTTTTTACTTTTTATGTTAATGAAGCCCTAGTTTTGAAACTTGAGCCTGTGATCACAAAAAAATAAATAAATATTGAAATTCATTTAGATATCGTCTTTATATAGCCCAGAGAAGTTTCAAAGATGGCTTCAGAAGCCCAGACTTATTTCTCAAGCACTTTGATAATATCCTGTGAACCAGCATTAGCAAAAATATCATCCATTACATGATTTTATATGCTGAGGGCATCAGAGTCCTGCAGCCCAGGTATTGTACAATTCCCTTTTTAAAATCCAGTTTCAAGTGCAGAGAAAGGCTGATTCACCTCTGCCTAAGACTTTGACCTTGGTATTAAAACCTTAGATGGCACCTGCCCAGTTTCGGTTTCAGTTCCTCCTAAATTATTTTCATAAAACCTTTCCTTTGGAAGGACAGCAACTAGAGATGCACAATCTTTTTCTCCCCCGACCTGCTGTTTGCTTAGAGTTTAGTTACACGGCCTGCACCCATTTAACCAGTTACTCTTTCCAGTGTACAGCTCTCTTTCACCCGTCACCATTTGTGGTTAAGGTTCAACTGGAACTGCTTTTGAGGTTTGACCTGTATATAGCTGCTGTTTGTTATGAAACAGATCTGGGTTTCAGACTTTGTGTGCCGTGTCCTGGCTTTAGCATGACAGGGAAGGAAGACCCAGAGTTCTAAAGGCTAACAACCTTTTGAACAGCACTGTGCTATTCAACACCCAACCATAAAAACAAACGTGTGCTGTTGATGCTAATGATTGTGTATCACAACATTGTAGATTCTCTTAAAGATGTTGATGTAAAACCTCAAAAACTACTTCAGTTCCCTTTTCACATCATATTTACAGTACAGTCCATTAAGTGCCCATCCCTAGACGTCCCTTATGTCACTAATGTAGAAAGTAGTTTCTGCTACAAGACAATTTTTTTTAAATTTGAGATTTTAACCAATTCCTTGCATAGCTGCGAGTGCCTAAACCCATCTGCTTTCACCTATCCTTGGGCAAGATACTAACCCCAAATTGCTCTCCGATGCATCCATCGGAGTATGAGAGTGTGTGTGTGTGTGTTAGCTATAAAGCACTTAGAAAAAAAAATGTGCTTGTGTGAACGCACAAGTTGTGTAAAGCGCATTGAGTGCTCAGATGAGTAGAAAAGCGCTATATAAGAACCAGTCCATTTACATAATCTGGACTTGGTGGCTTGGAACCTTCCTTCCCACTGTTACCAAAGTGCTGCTCATAGGGGGTCATATGATTGTTGGGTTTTTCTCTGCATCTATGAAGCACCTTGAGGCGACTTATGTTGTGATTTGGCGCTATATAAATAAAATTGAATTGAACAGCTGATTTCTTTCTATAGGTGACCGAATTACTAAAAGTGGTTTCAAAGAAATTTGTCAACAGTTTCTATTGAAATTTTAGCATCAATGTGGCAAGCGTAGCATTGAAGACGCCAGATTTTACCACATTTTTTTAACCACATTGACACTTTGAGTCAGACAGATTTCGTTAGCTTTCAGTAGTTCTAACGAAACATGTCCACACTGCATGGATTACTAAAGCGTCCAGTTTGTATCTTCAAGATCACACAACGTTTGTGTTTGATTACTGGCCTGTATTATTCATACTTACAAATTGAGGGTTTAGGCAGTGAAGACTACAGGATGTTTATATATGATGACGGTCCTATAAGTGTGCACAGTTTGACTCTCTCTCACACACACACACACACACACACACACACACACACACACACCATTGTTATGACAACTTGGAATGAAATTCCTCGTGCCAGACCTTCCATGGACACTGGTGGTCTTGTAATATGATGTGTGGTGCACACTCCACAGAATTATTCATTCAACACAACGTTCCACCGCTGAGGGAAATCTCTAAGGTTGGATTACAAATTAATCTTTTTGAATTTCCTTCAGTCTTATAAAAAAAAAAAAAGAAAAAAAAAAGACACTGAAGCAGTTAAAGAAAAGCACATGCCCTCAGAAGTCTTCTAATTAAGCACTGCAGGCACTGACAGGTTAGAATAATTGTGCAGTAAGTAAGTGTAATTTGAAGCCTATCCATTCTCTTCCACTTAGGCAAACAACCATTCGCACACAGATTCACATATATGGGCAATTTAGAATGACACCACACACACACACACACACACACACACACTTCAAGAACCAGTACAGTTCCTTGGCGTAACCATCTTACTTTGACATCATGTGGTCACAGATAAAACAAAGCAGATTAGATTCTGAAGGGCTACTTCTGGCTCAGAAGCAGTTTGTTTTACATTCAACGTCTGGTGAGCCATTAGGTGCTAGAAAAGCATCTCATATCTGAACGGTCCCTTCTCATGTCCCTCTTGGTCTCAAGCAGAGCTGATTAAATGACAAAAATATATTTATATTGTAGAGGGTGCCCATTTTAGTGATAAAGGTGTCAAAAGGCTTGAAGGAGAGTACAGTGGGGAAAGACCAAATAAACCCCATAATTTAGTAGCTTGTAGAACCATCTTTAGCAGCAATAACTTGAAACAATCAGACTCGCATCCTTGAGGAGGAAGTTTGCCCCACTCTTCTTTACAATGTTGCTTTATTTCATTCGGGTTTGCAACCATTTGTTTATTCATAGTATTCTCAAGTTGTGCCACAGCCTTTCAGTCAGGCTGAGGTCTGGGTCATTGCAGACCTCAGCAGCTATGCCTGGGATCACTGCCCTGACTCCATGTGAACAGAGCTGTGAGACAAATGGCCTCATATTTGACTGTAGAATACTTTAGTATATAGTGGGGCTCATGGTCAACTAAATCACTAGGAAGCCCAAATCATCACCTCTCTGCACCACCATGTTTGACAGCAAGTATGAGACAGAGCCACTGAACACAAGAGTCCCTATAAGCAGTCTGGTGGATGAGGTTAATCATGACTTTGGGCGTCAGTAGCAACATTTCACCTGGCACACTTGAAAGCAACAGCTCAGCAGAAGCTAACTGAGAAAGTACGTATGAATTTAAGTTCTTTACCGTGGGTGGTTGTCTGTGTACTGGTTCCTTGTTCAAGCACTGTGCTTGAATTCTGCATCATCTGGGCAGTAGAAGCTGTTGCTGAGAAGAAAAAACCCACCTCTATTAATACTATAAAAACCCTGACCACATCTCTCACTGCTAAGATTAGTTGTAGCACGAATTATCCCTCTGTTATGAAACATGCGTTTGTTCCATTATCCCAAACTAAAACCCCATAACTATCTTCAAGCATGCATGGAGTGTTATACTGCGTTTGATTTTACATTAGTTAGCTTCAACATGCCACGTATATTACAATAGCTGAAAAATACATGCAGGATTTAATGTTATCTATCAGTCCATTTTCTTCCACTGCCCCTGCAGGTTGCAGGGGCAGCAGCCCCGCAAAGAAGCCCAGACCTCCCTCTCCCCAGCCACCATTTAATATTAGTAAATGGCCTGTATTTATATAGCGCTTTTACTAGTCCCTAAGGACCCCAAAGCGCTTTACACAATCAGTCATCCACCCATTCACACACACATTCACACACTGGTGATGGCAGCTACATTGTAGCCACAGCCACCCTGGGGCGCACTGACAGAGGCGAGGCTGCCGGACACTGGCGCCACCGGGCCCTCTGACCACCACCAGTAGGCAACGGGTGAAGTGTCTTGCCCAAGGACAACGACCGAGACTGTCCAAGCTGGGGCTTGAACCGGCAACCTTCCAATTACAAGGCGAACTCCCAACTCTTGAGCCACAATCGCCCCTAGTAATGGAAATTAACATTTTGTTAAACAAAATGTTAAGAGGAGCTGGAGTTGTATTTGTTGCTCCCAGATGAATTTTCCTCACTCATTCATGACTATCACTTAGTCATGAATGACTAAACAAGTTACCTATGACTAACCACATTTTTTGGAAAGCTTGAGTTAAATTTCACTAAACACACCTGGGCATGATTACGGTCATATCTGTTAAAGAAATCACTCAAGCAGATCCTGTCTGACAAAGTGAAGTAGATGTCAAAAAGCAACACATCATGCCAACCCTAAAGAAACCATCATGGAGTGGTGAGCCTACCAAAATTACCCCCAAGAGCCCATTGGCTGCTCATCCAGGAGACAAAACTACAAAAAGCCCCAACATTTACAAAAAAAAAGAAAAAAAAGAAAATGCAGGCCACACTTGCCTCAGTTAATGTCAGTGTTCATGATTCAGTACCAACAAGTAAAAAACAAAAAAAAAAACAAAAAAAAAAAAAACTAAGTTTTTTTTGTTTGAGTAAATAGTCAATGGACTGATGAGACAAAGGGTTGAGGTTTGGATTTCATTACATCTGGAATACAGCTAACAAAGCACTTCATGAAAAGAACATCATACCAACAGTCATATGGTAGTGCAATGATCCCTGTCTACTTTGCTTCTTCAGAATTTGAACAACTTGCCATAATTGACTGAAACAATTATTCTCTCAGTCAGAAACTCCTGTAGGAGAATGTCCAGGAAATTCATGCCATGAAGCTCAAGTGCACTCTGACAATGATTTAAGAAATCATTAAGAAAAAACAAAAACAAACAAAAAAGCCCCAACAACAACAACCAAAAAACAAAACTGGCTTTCCAGGCTTAAGTTTGTCTAACACTTAGATTTGTGTGATGATCTGAAACATGCAAGCATGACAAATATGCAAATAACAAATAAGGGGAGGGGTGGGGGTTCACAGCCACAGATGTACACAGCAGAAATGTAAACTGCCCCACTGATCATTTACAGTTAATCTGAGCATGACAACTGCTGTGAAATGAATGACTCATAGGAGCTGGGGCATTTTTACTTTACTGTTAGTAAGGGCCCAAACCAAGTCCCATAATTTGCAAAAGTTAGTTCTTGAAGCGGTGATTATGATATCAAGATTGTCTGGTTGCTTAGCTGAGCTGTGTTGAACTATAATGATTAAAGGAACTAACCATGGGAACACTACCAGAAGTTTCTGTTACTGGATACATTTTGATTTGACAAGAACAGATGCGCTTCATTTCCATGATGCTAAAAATCATAAATAAAGAAATAAAACTAAATTTCTTGATGTCATTCAAAGCAGATTTGCTACAGATCAAATCTTTTTGTGTTGCTGTAGGACTTGAGGTTTCACTACAGTAAACCATTTCCTTTAATAGTAGCTGCACTGCAACACCTCCTGGATTACTTTGAGAGTCATTTCACCCAAATTACCCAGTTCAAATGTCGTCTTTTAGGACCATTTGCTCACTGTACACTTAAATAGCCCATGTTACATCTACTAGTTTGAACATTCCAACCTGTAACACTGCAATATATCAATAAGAATAATAACTTAACCCTCTCAGGCTCAAATTTAACTTTTTGTTGCTAATGCACAACCAAGTCCTGCAGTGGTACTTCTGAGTTAAATTAAAAAACACCTCAGAAAATATGTATGTGGGGTAATCAGGTTGTTAGTTTTTAACTGTTGCAAATCGGCAATGCCTGCCTCGAGAGGGTTAAACTAAAAGGAAATTCATGTGTCTTAGTTCATCTGCCATTTGTATGAGAATTAAGAAGCCTGATGGCTGCAGGTACTGGGGTTTGTTTTTGTTCCATAAGAAGGTGTAAAAAATGGGTGATAAAAGTAAAATGAGTAATATATACACAGACACTATACATGGCTCTAATATTAGTATTACTGTCACACCGTTGAGACATTTAGTTTCCTTTTAGTTTATTAGTAGTGGTTATAGGTCACGGTTTTTGATCGTCACAATCATGCAAATAGAGAACTTACTGATAGCGGAAGTACTGACGGAGTAAGAGGAAATATCAGTGTGACTCTCTGCAAAACCAAACCATCATTAAGCACACATGTCAGCAAAGTATGGCAAACACCATTTTCCTTAGACAGACGCTTACCTGTTGTTGTTGTACTTGTTGCTTTTGGTGGTTGTGTTGTGGTTATCCTTGGGTCAGCTGAAACATGACAAAGAAATACAAGAGATGCATTTAAAAAAAAAAAAAAAAAAAATTAAAGTGGGAAAGCTTAAAAGAAAAAAAAGAAAGAAAGAAAGTACTGTATGGATCAGAGATCTATTATAGATTATAAATCTATTATCACCACATTCTGGCTGAAAGTATTATAGACTTGACTAAGATCCAACTATTCCCCATGTCCAGGGTGTTCTACAGGTAGACAGTCAAATCCCTTTTACTTTGCATTCTTCACTTCACTGCATTCCCATGATGCACTGCTCTGCACATCTGTCTGTCACAAATCAACCCGATACTGGTCTCCATCTGTTCCACTTTGCCTGCATTTTCTTCTCCTCTCTTGCGCAATGTTCGTTGTTTTGGATGGTTGACAATAGACATTTAAAAAGGCATCTACATTCCCTCTTTGCATACTCAGCTTTCCAACAATCTCCCTCTCATTTACATACATGTACCGTGTCTTGGTTCTATTGACTTTCCTTCCTTTACTTCTCCAGGCTCTCTTAAACCTGCTTCCTGCTCCCACTAAAGATCGCGATGTGAACATTCTAGTCCACACAGACTCATGTCTGACCTCACTCGTCATTATCATAGCAAACAAGAAGCACCCAAGAGCTGGTCCCTGATGTAACCCCATCTCGACAATGACCTCATTTGTTGCTGCATCACCCTCAGATTTTTCCTCTGCTACTTCTGACTTCCTCATGAAGCACCAACCTTATGCTTTCACTAGATTAGAGACAGTACAACTTCTTTTGACTTTTTATATACTTCTCCATCAGCACTCTCCAAGAAAACAGTGTATCTATAGTGCTCTTTCTACAAAGCCTTGTGGGACGACAGCAGGAAACGTGGACAGCTAATGAGGCTAAGAGTGGTACACATTGTGAGTATAATCAGCAAGAAGGCAACTAGGAAAGTCAAAACAAATACAAAGCACAAGAGACAGAGTAAAAACTGGAAATGACAAAGACTCAGCCATGCATACTTGCAGAAGGATGACCATGAGACAAAACTGGAGAAACAGAATAAAGAACCAAAGGCAAAAATAGAGACTGAAAAGCATCAGATACTCATCTCCACATGCATGATAAACAGAATTTAAAAAAAAAAAAAAAAATCAAACCCATAAAACATAAGTCTGGGTACAAGACCCAGGGCAAGTGACATTTTATCCCCACTATAACTGCACATCACTGCCATTCTTGTAAAAATAGATATCAGCACCAGTGCACTTCTTCATTCCTTAAGCATTGTCTAATTGTGTTACACAGTGTCTCAAAAAGTCCACTGCACTCACTTCCTCCTTACTAATCCTCTGGATCCCCTAAATTACTAAATGTCCTTCCCCTGCTCTCCCTTTCTCATGTCCTTCTTTCATGGAACCTTAAAAGTGCTCCTTCCATCCAATGTTTTGAGTCTATAGACAATCTTTCATCAAATCTGTTTCCTAGCAGGTGAATAAATGTTTGTGGTGTGTAGAAACAGGTGCATGCGAAATATTCACTCATTTCCTTTTACAGTAGATAATGTCACCTTTGCGCCAAGCTAGAGTCTAAAAAGGAAACTGCTCACAGTTATCAGCTGTGACAACACAAAAACAAACCACATGTGGGTGGCTTTCCACTGCACCCGAAAAGGAACCATTGCATTCTCTTATCTCTTGTAAATTTCAGACTTCCAGCCAGACACCTGACGTCAACAGTTCTAGTATGACTCTACATTTGATAAATCGGAAGGGAGGGCGTGCCAGTGTACTACAGAGCGTGGGATGGTTTAGTCGGCTGGTTTGAACCGAACCATCTTGACACACGGGGCTGTCAGTACTGTTGAGGTTTTATCAGTAAACAGAGGCTAGTGTGACTTTTATTCAGCCAGAGACAGACAAAGACTAAATAATCCACCGATAATCAGACATCCTTCGGTTGTGCCACAGATACCAGGCACCAGCCTATGCTCTGTATTAATATTTTAAGTTCCTCCAGGGAACGCATGTAGGGGCTGGCCTTCTATAAACCCTCTCCACCCATTCATCCAAGAGCAGACTTTCAGGGTTACCTAGCAATTCAGTCATCCCCTGGGGTAATGACTGAACATAACAGCTCCCATTTTTCAAAGTGATAATGGTAATGGATTCATGTTATGATAATACCAGTACTACTACTTCTGAGCACTCAAAATTCAGACTGTCAGCACTATTAGCAACCATTAGCTGTAATCCAAGAATCTAGAGTTATAACAAATATGGGTTCATGGATACTGGATTTGTAATCCTCCCCCCCAAGGCCAAATCTAATGTGAATACTTGAAAGTTAACCAAGTGGAACTTTTTAAACTAAAAGGGAAAAAGAAAAGCAACAAGCCGCAGTACCGCTGTTTCCAAATGACCTCAGCTTGGAACGTCAAGAGAAGAGAAGCCTCTTTGAACCATTCAGCTGTGTTTGGGACCTCGTAACAATGTACCGGTTTACATGTGTGTGGATAGAGAGATGTTTTCATCTTTGGTGTTAATAAATGTACCAGCAAATAATACTTACGTATACACACCAGCGATGGTTTGCTCCACTGTGCTCCAGGATTTTCGCATTTGATTAAAGTTGAGGTTCCCGCTTTTCTCAGGTAACCATCCATACATTTGTAGCGAAAACGGTCATCTATTTTGAAGCAGCCTTGTTGTGGGAGGTTTGTTAAATTCAACTTTGGAATTTCTGGACATGGACAGCTGTTATCTGTAAAAATAATAATGATAATTTTTTTTAAATAAAACTATACGATTAAAAATAAATAACCAGTATTTTTTTGGCGAATGGTGTACGTAAGTTCCATAATTCTAACTTCTAGCAATGTACTAATGGTAACCTGATGTCGTCAATAAAAACGTTTACACCATCCCATACACATCAGGTCAACCCCGCTTCTAAGTCAAAAATTTAGCAGGATTCATAACGATACACACTTGCGACTTTCAGCATTTAGGTTTCACTATGAAGATTTACGATACGGAGACGGCGAGAAACAATGATTTACCAAAAATAAACAAAACACAAATCAAGCCGCAGGTATGTCTTCAATAAGCAATTATCCCCCTCCGACATATCTCACCGTAAAACGCTGACGTGTGCGAGTTTATTTATGCCTTCTATTTGAACGACTTGTCTTTGAAGGTGATCAAATTTAATCACTGATTAAATAAGCGATAAACTATAAACAAAACAAATTGCGGCATGCGCAGTTTAAAGCACTTTCTGGAGCGTACTCGGTCGAGTTGAAATTTGTTTGCACTTACCGCTGCTGGATAATTGAGACCAACATACTATCATAACGCAGACGGGGAAAGCCAGTGAAACCAGAGCCATCGGACACCTCGGTAGTGACTTAAAACATGTTCACTAAATAAAACCAGGCCGGTAAAGACCATCGTCGCTGTCGCCGCGGTATTTCTTTTCGTTCACACTTTCGCTTTATATCATGACACTCCCCTTGTGCTGTGTGTGATCCGCCCATTTTAACAACAGGGCATATTTCTGCAGAAATTGCTGGTTTCAAATGAGTCATCCGGGCGCCAGATGGCGCAAGACCGTAAAATCCCGGCAAATGTTGGCTCTTGGTTTTTGTTTTTGCGCTCCGGCTTCCGTTACGAGCAGTGAGGAGGTATATCAAATGTGCTGGTTAGCCTTTTTAAAGAAAAAAAGTAGATTAATATGAACTGACTTGTAATTAATTTTAAATTCTATTTAATAGTGGTAGGTATAGAGACAGTGGAACGAATGTTGGGTCTTTTCTTGACACATTTCATAAGGAGCAGACATTAGCAACACTAGCCTTAGCTTTCGTTAGCTAGCTAACGTTTCCCAGTTTCTCCTGGGAAATTTGCTTCAGTATCAAACGACGGAATCACAAAAGGTTATAGCGGAGATTTGTGATTTAGCTGTTGCACGTTATAACCGATTTAATTTTTTTTAAAATTTTTTGCTTTTCCAAGCAGTGAAGGACTGAATGATGATACCGTAGGCTCGATAAATATTGAGAAGTGAAACGTGTTTGTGTGTCCGAAGGCAACAGGAGCACTGACGGACAGCAATGTCGCTCTATGATGACCTCGGTGTGGGTGCCAGTGACACTAAGACCGAAGGCTGGTCCAAGAACTTCAAGCTGCTACAGTCCCAGCTGAAGGTGAAGAAGGCGGCTCTGACACAGGCCAAGGTGCGTGCAGTACTACACATGTATTATAGTGGGCTGTCATTCAATCAAGCTTAACGTACACTTTTGTTTATAAGATGGTCAGAAATGATGATACTAGTGCTTATGTGTGTACATGTGTACATTTTTATTAGCTTGTAAAAAAAGCTCTTTTTTTATATTGTTAAATATTAATGTAATTTAATTAACAAAATATTTTATATTATTTTACATTTGGTCTGAAAAATGTTATGAATGTTTTGAATTAAATCTGGTCTAGTACATCCCAGTCTTGCCTCATTCTTCCCTTCTATGTAAAACTGAGCGGTTGCCGTCAGCCTTCATTAAGCTGTATGATTTAAACACAGTATCAGACTAAGTTAATAGTTCTGCAGATTTTAATAAAACTTCTGCAGCTTTACAGGACTTTTAAAAAAAAAAAATAAACAAATGGCCGTGGATGGAGCAGCTACGAAGCTCACTTTTCATCACTTTGGAGTTTGTTGATCAGGTGCTTTGATGAAGGACTCCCACTCACTTTTTCCCAGTAAAGGTTTTAATGTTGATCACAGGAAGCACGCTGATGTTTTGGACACCTGAAACAAGTTTTCTTTCACTCAGCCTGAGCTTACCGTCTCGGTAACGGCTCTGCCTTTTTGCTCTTTGCAATCTGTGTATGTGTAAAAAGAATATGGCTCCATCTTAAACCAGCGTCATCATCACTCTTGCCGTTGTGTTATCAGTGCTTTTGTTGAAAACTGGCGGCTGTGTGGACTTAATTTGGTCAAACCTATTATTTACATGCTGCTCCTAAATAAGTTTCTATTGTAGGTTTGTTTTTACATGTAAATGTGGGTGAAATGCTTGCATTTCCATGGTGATAATGGCACGCTACAGAGTCGTATGTTAAACGAAGCATCAAAGCAAAAGATTTGTGTTTAAAAACTTTTTTTAAATTGAAATATTTGATTTACTTGATGAATCATTGCAGCCCTGGGCGACATAGTGGTTATTTGAGTTACAAAATAACCCCTATGAGTAAACCACAAATGAGTATGCCGAAAAGCATCTCTGAATGAACTTGTCTATATACAGCAGTTTTCTTGCCATAATTTGGGCTTGTTTATACAGACTGAGGTTTTTTTCTTTTTAATGCTACTTCCTTTCTGAGTATTGTTGCTGACCATGTCCATCCAATCATGACCACTGTGTGCCCATGTTCTGATGGCTGCTTCCTGCAGATAGCATCCCATGTCACAAAGCTCAGATAATCCCAGACTGGTGTCTTGAATGTGATAATGAGATCCCTGTGCTCGAATGGTCTCTGCAGTCACCAGATTACAATTCAGTAGAGCATGTTTGGGATGTGCAGCCAACATATCCGCAGCAACTGTCTGTCATGCCAGTGTGGAGCAAATGGTTTTCTGTTTGATGTATTTCTACAGTCACTGATCAGAAGAAGAACAAGGTTAATTGGTTGTTTTGTTTATGCTGTTTTTTTTTTTGTTGTTTTTTTTCTTTTCTGTAGACCCAGCGGATGAAGCAGACCACCGTCTTGGCGCCTGTCATTGATCTTAAGAGAGGAAGTTCCAGTGATGAGCGACAGATCACAGACGCTCCTCCACATGTTGCGGCTGGCCTCAAGGTACGGCTCACAGTGTTTGTTATGGATGGGTATTCAAGACCAGTGTTAAACTGTTACTGGGTTGGTCAGTATGGAAATATTGAAAAACACCTGGACAAATTATGCTGTTTGTGCAGCATTACTTGAGTCTTAAATATCTGTAATGCTGCACAAACATCGGTCAAACGGTCTTTTATAACGACAAAGCTGGTGGTGATCGTGTCTGACGTTGCTGTGTGTTCACATTCTCTCTGATCGTGGCTTGCAGGCTGAATGTTAAAAGCAAAGGCTCACTTTGAGACAGGTTGCATATTAGTAGAGTAACACCAGCAACCTTTGGAAAGCTTTACAAGGATTCTTTTAGTCAATGCTTCCTCGGATATGATGAGATTTGCTGAACTACAAATAAAACTGTTTCCAAATCAAGTCGAGACTGAATGCTGTTTTTAAAATAAATCTGCTGATTTGTTTGATAAGCAGCAGCCACTGCTTCTTTATTGGACACTGGTCAGATACTAAATTCAAGCTTATTCTCAGTTTCTACATGAGACAGGAAGAAACAGATTTACACGGCTGTCGTCATGGTTCAGTGATGAGTGTATGTGGAGCTGCAGTCGCTCCTTTCTGGGTGACAGTGAGGCAGCGCTGCAGTAGAGATGAGCAAGGTGGAATGAAATAAGTTTTATTTCTTTAGTTAAAAACAACTGCTCTTTGCTTTGCAGGTATAAAGATAATTGAAGAATCACATCACCAGTCTAATATGCGTAAACATGTATAAAAACCACATTTCCCCTGCGTTCATCCACCCCTCGTGTGCCATAAATCCAGCTTTATCTTTAGTATTACATATAGTATTCTATAGCGTAATGTTGTCAACCAGTTCTTTCATGTTGTCTGTATTTTGCTGTTTTTAATTTTTTTTTTAAAATTTAATTCAGTTGGATCTTTGCCAAAGATGCAGAGGGAGAATATAACAGTGTCCAGTGTAAAAATTGTAAAGGAACTCATTTATCTCACTCATATGTTGCTGGTTCTTGCTTTAGGATGCAGTCCCCAGTGCCTTCTCTGCTAGTGATGTGCTGATCCCCTTAGCAGACGAGTATGACCCCATGTTCCCCAATGACTACGAGAAGGTGGTGAAGCGTCACAGAGAAGAACGGCAGCGACAGAGGGAGCAGGAGCGGCAGAAGGAAATTGAAGAGAGGGAAAAGTATGGCTGTTTTCTTTTCTTTTGTTTTAAATTCTCCTCAGTAGGCGATGTATTATACAAGCTAAAGATTGACAAACTAGATGAAATAAAATACTTGAAGCTTTCTATTCTTCCACATTTAAAATGATTAAAATAGATTTTTATTTATTAGTTTTCAGGAATTTGGAGGATCTTTACTTTGATTTAGAAATGAACTGAATGAAGCAGACAACTAAATCCTGAATGTGGGCGTTGTGTCTGCAGGAAAAGGAAAGACAGACACGAAAGTGGAGCTCCCAGTGGTTTCTCTCGTTTCCCGGCAGCAGAGGAAGACTCGGATGAGGAGGAGGAGTACGAAAAGGAGAGGAGGAAAAGAAGTGAGTTCTTGAAACACTGAATGATGTTTTGACTCTGATTTGCAAGTAAAATAATCTGTGATCTGATCCTTATCCACATTGTTTAGACATTTAGCGTCTCGTGATTTCAAATCAGTTGACACCCTAGATGGTTTGTGCCCCTCCCAGAGATTACTTGTCTTTGTTTTCTTATCATAAATTGATCACTGAAGTTATTTTGAAAGTAAAACAAAAAGTAAAACCCACTTGCCTGATTGTTTGATCTGTTTTTGTCTCTGTTTCAGGCATGGGTGGAGCAGCCATTGCCCCTCCATCTTCCCTTGTGGACAGAGATGGTAAGTCTGATAAGTCTGAGGTAGAGGTGGGCGATAGAACGATAACGATATGTATCGCGATATAACTTTTACTCGATAGAGAAATTAAGCTATCGCGATAGACCTCGCCGCTCTTGTCCTCAAAAAAAAAAAAAAAAAGGTCAGCCAATCCAAATTAAGTAGCGCAGAGCCGAACCAATCACAGCCGCAGCGTCACGTCGCGTGACTTGTTACGTACAGCACAAGTGCCAAGCCGCACGTGTGTTTGTTTGGGAAGCAGCCAGCGGGTAATGGAGCCAGCGCGTAATGGAGGAAATGAGTGTGCCGACTAGAAAAATCAACCGAGCGTGACCGAAGAGAAAACAGATGATGGTTCCAATGCCGGAGAGATTGTCGAACGGAAGAGCCAAAGAAGGTCCGTAGTGTGAAGGTATTTCGGCTATTTCAAGTCTGACAAAAAACAGAGTAGCGTGCACTGTAAATTGTGCCGACAGCAAGTCTGGAAATACAATAAACTGGTGCATGCGTCACACTGCGCCACGTTATTGTTTCGGTGAAATGAATTTCTACAATACTGTTACTGTTAATTCTACTCTCTGCAGTGTTTAAATGCTTACATATACACACAGTTACTGTCCCTCCACACATACGACTCGGTTCTGCTTCTATGCCCCAGCTTTGTTTACTTTTTCCCACCGAGGCTTCTAGACTTCTGATTGGCCAACATTTCTGCACGGTTAGGAATCTAGCGCCACCTGCTGCTTTGGCATGTTCATAGCAGCGTTTTCCTTCATTTCTGCCTTTATGTGTGAACGGGATTATTTTTTAAAACGAAAACGGAAAATCTCAGTTTTCAAAAATACCCGTGTACGTGTGGACGTAGCCTCAGTCTCTGACTGGAAGCGCTAATTCGTCATTCGGCTTATGTCAGACTAAAGTAACTGTTAAAACTGTTTGAAAAGCTAAGCTATACAACAAGGAGAGCTTGAGAATTTCCTTTTAGTTCTCAGTTTATTTGATATTGACAAAAGTTAGTCAGTTTTGTCTGTTCTTCTGTAAAACAAACTAAGATTTATTTTTAGAATTAATATTTTGTTTCTAAGTGGAATTGACAATTTAGTCTGTTTCATTTGTTCCATTTTGAAACTTAAACGCTTTAGCGGCTGTCTTTTGTGTAGTTTGCAATATTTGCCTTTATTTATCTGAAAAAGTCTCATGTTCCTTAAGTACATCTACCCTGTTGAACTTATTATGGGAAATAAATATTTAAATAAAAACAAGCTGCTGATTATTTCACATTTTACTTGTGAGCAACGGCACATTTAAATCTTACAAATATAGTTATTTGGCTTATATCGTGATAGATATCGTTATCGCCTGAAATGAAAAAAACATATCGTGATATGAAAAAATCTCATATCGCCCAGCTCTAGTCTGAGGGGATATTTATCTTAGTAGCAGCATACAACTGGCTCACTGCAGAATAATGAAGAGAAACTGTAGGGTTTTTTTCTCCTGCAGGGTTAGGATTTTTAGGGAAAATGGGGCTTATGAGCTTGAATATTTTTAGTAGAATTTCATTTAAAATATATCTGAATTTTCTTTCTGTGTCATGGACACAGAACGTGACACACAGATTTTGGGATCTTGTGAAAACCGATGGGCTGGTAAAGTCAGGATTGTCAGGTTTGAGCTTTGCTCCACCGTGCAATACCATCTGAGAAGTATCTGATTGGGAGTGGCTTTGTTTTTCAGCATGATAGCACACATTAATAGTGTGTTTACACGCATTGGTAGATACAGGTATGTTTTTACTGGATAGATAAAGGCACACCTGGATATGCTGGAACACTATCACTCATGAATTGGCCTCCTCAAAGCCTAAACCTCAACCTTATTGAAGCAGTGTGGGATCATCTCGACAGAGAACGGGACACAAGGCAGCCAGTGTGTACTGCCACACTGCATTTTAAGTTTTTTTTAACTTTAACACAGTACAAAAATTTAGCTTTCAGACTTCTGAATGCTCATTTCTTTCTGCTCCTAGAACCATATAATGGCAGTAAGAGTGGATATCATATACTGTAATTCCAAAAGTGCTTCCTCACCCACTCACTCACGGCCAAAGTGGATAAAATCAAGCATGCAGGCATTCAGACTGCTTCTACAAATGTTTGTGGGTGAATGGATTGCTCTCAGGAGCTTAGTGAATTCCAGTGTGGTACTGTGATAGGATAGCAACAAGTCTAGTCATGAAATTTCTTCACTGCTAAATCTTCCACAGTCATCTGTTAGTAGTATTATAACCAAGTAGAAACGATTGAAAATGACAACAACTCAGACATGAAGCAGCAGGTCATGTAAAATCAGAGAGCGGGGTCAGCGGTTGTTAAGTGAATGCCTTTGGCAATATCGTGTATGTTTGTCTCAGGTTACTACAGGGTGGCCTGTCGAGGAAATGGAATGATGGTGGTGTTAAAGTTAAAGGAAGAGGAACTAAAACATGGTTTCAGACAGGATGAATATAGCTGTATTTACCAACCCCCATCTAACTGTGAATCATGCAGCTCCAAATAAAGATGTGGCGCTTCAAATGACCATAATAGGTCACCTTTATATGCCTAAAGTTTACTTTGAATGCATGTTGACATTGCAGTTGAGCCCTTTGTTACTGCATCAGCCATTTTCTGTTTGTGTGTGTGATCTCAGGCTCTTCATTTTCCTATGAAGATGAGGGCCGTCCTGCCAGAGGCTCAAAGGCGGCCATCCCTCCACCTATGTATGAAGACTCAGACCGGCCCCGCTCACCACCCGGACCGACCAGCTCCTTCCTTGCTAACATGGGGTGGGTGCTTATATTACACAACAAGTAGATTTATATAGTTCATTTATTTCTGCTTGAATAAAAAGTACTTCAAGTTAAGTACTACAGTTAATCAGTTGTATATCATGTTTATATGTACTGTATAGCTGAATGTTTCATTAATTCTCCTTCTCCTGCAGAGGCACAGTGGCCCATAAGATTATGCAGAAATATGGCTTCAAAGAAGGCCAGGGCCTCGGGAAGCACGAGCAAGGCCTCAGCACGGCACTGTCCGTGGAAAAGACCAGCAAGAGAGGTGGAAAGATCATCATAGGTGACGCAGCAGAAAAACGTAAGAGCGACCTTTGTGCTTTTTTTTTTTTTTTTTTTGTCCTTTCCATCTTTAGCTTAGGGCTGGGCGATGCCTTTGTATTTGTTTTGTTTTTAAACGGTACATTAGCAGGTTAGATCAGAGAAGTTGGTTGATCGAGTTATAATTTGATCATTGTGTCACATAAATGTTTGTGCAGTCATATAGATGTTTACGGCTCTCTCCCCTGCCCCCACTCTCTCATTACTTTGAATTCTATGCTCACTCTCACAGTGAAAACCAAAACTAAACTGCACTTAGCTGAACTACTGTCATTATTTTAAACATAAGACTGCCATTTGTTAAAAACGGCATTACGTCTTAACTAAATATACAAATTAAGAAATGTATATTAATTTGTAATCATGTGTCAGACTGTCAGTTTAGGTTTTTATACAAATTCCTGCAAATGTTTCACTCTAAAAGCCTCGTTAAGAAATGAAGCTGGTTAGAAAGCAAAGCAATAAGCTAATGTTTTCTTTCATGATGCTTCAAGAGTTGACTTAGTGAGTCAGTTTACACTTGAACTCACTAAGCGTGGGTAAAATTGGCACGTACAAAAAGACCTTGTAGGAAAACACAAATCATCATTTGCAGTCAGGTCATGACTGTATCTGTGTTAATAAAGTTTCTGTGCCACTTGTGTAAATAGGCACATTACAGTTTAGTTGGGTTTTGTGTGTGTGTGTGTTAATGTTCCCATGATGGACCAATCTCTGAGTAAAAACAGAACTAAAACCCTGAAATACTGCAAACCCATCAGCTCACTGTAAAATGATTTCTGCTGCTTGTAATAATCATCCTTACGTGTCTAGTAAGGATTCTTCTCCCTCCATTACTCAATGTTAAGTTCACTGTACCTCTGTATATTATAATGACAGTGTTACCTGAAGCATGCAGCGTGTGGGTCTCAACCCTAAACATGCAGGAGTGAAAAGCCAGAGGTCGGACCCAAAGCTTTGGCTTCGTGCTTGTAGCTTTGTGCCATCCAACCGTGCCAGTTAGGCGCTTGTAAGACTCCTAACAGCATTTACGACAGGCACATGTGTGCCTGGTGTGGCTGTGGGGTCACGGCAGATGGCTGCCCCACCCTGAGCCTGGTTATGCCAGAGGTTTCTTCCTGTTAAAAGGGGAATTTTTCCTTCCCATTGTCACCAAGTGCTTACTAATAGGGGGTCATCTGATTTTTGGGTTTTCTCTGTGTTATTGTCGGGTCTTTTCCTTACAAAAGTCATTTAATTCAAGAGGGTTGCGGCCCACTTAAATACCAGAAAATGCCATGGGCCAAATCTTAAAAGAAAAGTCAAGTTACAAGAGAAAGCAATTCATTTCCTAAAAATTCGGTTTAAAAAAACCAAACAAAACCATAAGCAACACAGGCTTTTTTGCTCTAAATGGCTAAAACGTATTGCAGTCATATGCTAAGTGCTGAGCCACTGTGTGACCCACCTACCACTGGGCCCCAAGTTCCAGTGCAAGAGCAACATTACTCACTACTCTGCCCTAAATAGTCAGAGTAGTGAGTAATATCACAAACTAATCACTTCCTATTACCAGTTTTAATTCCCTTTTTATAGAAATGAATCATTTTATATAAATATGTAACTGTAAATGTTTATAACGTCAAACTGAATTTCTGTGATTACTGTGGGCCACCTGCAGTACCTTCATAGCCCACTCGGGGTCCCCAGCCAAACCTTGAGTATCACTGCCTTACAATATCAAGCTGCTTGAAGTGACTGTTGATGTGATTTGGCGCCATATAATTTAAAATAAATAAATAAATATATAGGTCTCCATCAATTTTACAGTTTTGGTTTATTGGCTTCTGTTTATAAAATACTCTTTTATGACCCCTTTAAACTAGGTTAGCTCAACTGGATTTTAAATTTTGTTTTATTTTTTTATTTCTTCACATTGTGCTCCAGTAGCACGTTACTCTCAGCCTACCCCTCAAGATCCACATCGCCCAGCCCTACCGCTCGTGTTCTGATGTTTATGCCCCACCCCGCCTTTCTGTGTTCCTTTTCACCCTGTCTGCTTTAACGTGATTTTCTGTATCTGTCAGCTGCATCAAAAGCTGCTTTTATTGTCTCAAGCCTGTCCTGGTCTGTGTGAGCATGTGGATTATTTAGCCGTCCACTGTTTTCACATACTTTTGTTTTGGGTGTGACCACAGCAAGATTCCATTTCAATATCAGTTAGATGTTTTACAGTGACCTTTACATGCATGTCTTTTCATTTTTTGTGTGTGTGTGTGTGTGTGTGTGTGTGTGTGTGTGTGTGTGTGTGTGTGTGTGTGTGTGTGTGTGTGTGAGCAGCAGGCTCCAGCCAATCAGGTGCCACTGAGACTTCAGGCTCTGCAGGTTGGCCTCCACTCCCATTTTCTCCCTTTCATATTGCAGAATGTGCCACACGGATCATCTTTAAAGTTTGTGTTTGCATGACTTTTATATACATGCATACTGTCACACAGTTACTCTATGCACGTGTCACAGATTCATTGTATTAGCATGAATCTCTGCATCCATGTTCTCTACGCAGCATATTTGTGTTAAAACAGCTGTCAGCTTGGACACATCCAGTTATTGATACCTTCGTACCTTCCTGACTTATCACATATGGTAACTGGGGGTATTATAAGCTTGTAAAGTAGATGAGGATTATTTCAAAGCTAACTTACTTTATTGGAACCTTGCATAACCACATTTAATATAGACGTGTGGACTTTGACCTACAAAGAAAGAAGGCTGCTAGTGCTTCCACTGCTAACATTGATCATATTAAGTTGGTGTTCTCTTACTTCAAGAGTAGATGATTAGTTTAATGGTTAAATTTCTGTTTAATTAGGACATTTGCACTTTGGGACACCTACATTCTTCCATAGCTTATTGATGTGAGTTTGTTGCCACATTTGACACCAGGCAGTAGCTAAAAGTGCGCTAAATGGAGATAAAGTGTGTATCTGTTCTCAAGGGTAATACTGCACACTAGGGCTGCACAATTAATTGTTAGAAAATCGCGATCTCAATTCATACATATGTGCGATCTCATTTCCAAATGACAACGATTAAAAAAAGAAAAAAAAAAGATGACGATTGTACCGCATTTTGATCCGGGACATAATCTGCATGAAAACAAATGACAAGGGCGGAGCCTTATACCACGTGATACAGAAGCCAGCAGGCAGGGAAAAAAACAACGGAGAGCACGTGAGAGATGATGAAGCTGTAAAGGCCAAGAAAGTGACAGGAGAAAATCCGTCCCGGTCAACCACCCAAACATCAATAACGGGAACCTTATACCGCGCTTCCCCATACCCGTCGAATTCCCGCAGGCACAAAGAAATTATGGAGGCTATCACTACCTGCTGTATACACACAGTGTCGAGCAACGGTGGAGACGGAATTACAAGCAGTACAACATTTTGCGGCAAAGACAAAATGTGAGACATTTATGGTTTTTATGTTCAGTCTCAACTGTTACGAAGTTGATGTGCACTTAATAAATGCAATAAATATTTATATTGGAAAAGAAAATCATGAGAGAATCGTGATCTCAATTCTAAGCAAAAAAAATCGTGATTCTCATTATATGCAAAATCGTGCAGCCCTACTGCACACAGCTGTATCCATTTTGTCTGGCTCACTTTTATCAGCAGGAGTTTTGTTTGCACTCTGTCTATGACCCTGTTCACAGCTCACTTAGCTCCACTCAGTGTTTCACATGTAGAGACTGCCCTCTGGTGGCGTCATTATGCAGTGCACTATAATATGACAACCTCGATACAGCATCAACAGTATATAACACCAAATCTGTCTGTTTGTTTGCTTACAAACTCGATCTGATAATCAGGAGTTGAGTAACCCAAACTTGGCTCATATCTTAGTCCCCTGAAGCTTCTTGTCTGTATCAGATAATGGGAATATTATTATGTTGCCTGGCAGACACCTACCAGTGGGCAAAAAGTGATTGAGTTTGTGCACCTGTAACACCTTCAGAAGGATCTTATTATTTTAATTTAATGACATTAGTATCTAATTTATCATATCTTGAATATTCATATTTCCATGTACATCTGAAGTCAAGTTTAAATGGCCTGCATTTGTTTACTGTATTTAGGGTCTATATCAAAACTTTAATGTTGGATAAATAACTGTATAATTGTACTTTTATGCTAAGGGCTTTCAAGCCATGTGAATTCCTCCAGCCTACTAAAGCACTTTCTTTCCAGCTTGTTATTTTTGCCAGGTGCTACTGTAGGTAAACCATAAGGCTAATGTAAATAAGCCAATGTCATAAAAAATTAAGTTATAAAATCCTCTTTTACTATATCGTCTTCCATACCAGTTTTTCATTATTCACGTAATCTGCGGTAGACACTGTCTGGATACTAAGTGTTGTAGTAGATTCCACAGCTGGTTGACTTAAAAATCATATATGCATGGCAATACATCATGCTGTTTATAAACGTACTATGAGTCCCCTAATTATCTTCTATTTATCAATTTGGCCTCGATCACCTTTTTGTAACTTTTGTAAATGCGATTCGATCAAACAATACTGTAGTCTTGGTATGTACTGCAATCTGCAACACAAATGCTCTGCTGTGCTATAATGCTGTGATGCCGCCCAGGCTGAAGCTGCAACCCGGCCTCAATATGAAAATTAATTTTAACCTCCTAGGACCTGGCGTCCACATATGTGGACATCACTTTTTGGGTTATTTAGACCAAAATACTCAATTTTGCTCTACAAGGGCCTGATATCCACTTACAAGGACATTATACTGCTACTGTTCTATCAAAATTTTAAACGAATATCCTCATATGTGGCTCTTATTTTTCTTAAAGACACAAATCTGGTAAAAAAAAGATCTGGTAATTCTTTGTTTTTACGTTCATTGGGCCCCAATATGCCCAAATATCAAAGAGAAATTAAAATGCATGCCGTGGAAGGGTTCAAGTCTTAGGAGGTTAAGTCTTTCCTGCTTTGAATTTGGTCTGTGCTTCTTATAGCAGGGTGCAGAGTTTTGCCTGTACAGCATGCTCTTTGCTGCCAATGCGAACAAGCTTCAAGTCTCCCTTATTTTCCCCTCTCAACAGCTTTTCATCAAATGTTTGGCTTCTGTGCAGTTTTCGCTCTTTGACCTGTTCTCCTAACCCCTGGACAATCATTTATGACAAGTCAAATCTGCAATGTATTCCATTATGACTTAACCCAGTAAAGCCTGCGCATTCACATAATTGCCTTAAAATTCCCGCCTTTTTTTCTTTTTTTTAAAAATTGGAGCATTTATGGAAAATTCTGACAAATTTAAAAAACAAAAAACAAAAACCCAATTAACATCAATTCGTATACATGAGGGTTTTTTTTTTGTTTGTTTTGTTTTTTGTTTGTTTTTTTTTGCAATTTATTGCTTATAGCCATATATACATATATATGTGTATATATGTATATACATGTGTATATATGTATATACATGTGTATATATGTATATACATGTGTATATATGTATATACATGTGTATATATGTATATACATGTGTATATATGTATATACATGTGTATATATGTATATACATGTGTATATATGTATATACATGTGTGTGTATATATGTATATACATGTGTGTGTATACGTGTGTGTGTATACGTGTGTGTGTATACATGTGTGTATATACATGTGTGTATATACATGTGTGTATATATGTGAAAGGTTTATTGTTCTAACAATATACTTTTCATGTTTGAACAACATAATATCACGTTATTACAATATAATATTGATATTGTACGAACGTGATATTATGTTGTTCAAACGTGAAAAGTATATTGTACAAACAGGAAAAGTATCTTGTTAGAACAATAAACCTTTCACGTTATAACGTGATACACTTGTATTTTTCTTTTGCCTGGGTGGCAGCTCTACGCTTCCGTAGACTCCTCCCTGGCATTAAACATGTTAGTGTTTCTGTTTAACCACTAGAGGGCACAATTGGATATCGCTCCATCCATGTTTACCTTATCTGTATGGCTGTTGAATAACTTGAGCTCTGTTATCAGCGTTGTTTATTGTCCAGTTAAATGACTGTCAAATAAGAACATAGCTACTCTGATAGTCTCTCATATTCTCAAATGTGCTAGCAGCTTAAGCACACCCTTTACCCCTTATTATTATTAATTAGTAATATCAATACTTTTGTCAGATCGTCATTTAGATTTCCGAAATGTGGAAAAATAGTGTGGAAATTGCATTTTTTTTTTCTTTTTTGTTTGTTTGTTTGTTTTTTTTAGTTGTTTAACTTAATATCTAAACGGAAAAATATAAAGATGAGCAGGAAAACTTCAGCTCTGTTTTGTTTTATACATTTCAGTATTTGAGTGAGACTGGCAACTTGGCCACTTTCCAGAAATCGTAACAGTTTTATTACTTTAATGACCCAGAACGACCCAGAGTGGCTTCTCAGCAGCACAGTAAAAGCCAACTGGATGTCAGACGAAGCAGATATCAGACCAGCTGACGCAAAACAAACTGCTGAATTGTTTCATTTATCATCTGTGTTGAATCAAGCTCCCAAGTTTTGAACAGTCCCGCACAAATCCACTTATCGTCCGACACCTTCTGTTGCTCCATCCAGCATACCTGCTGCCTGTAAATATTCTGATGATAAGGAAAAAATTACGATCACCTCTGTTTTCTTCCAATCAGCTGACTCCTCCAAGAAGTCTGACGCGAACCCGCTCACTGAGATCCTGAAAAACCCGACCAAGGTGGTCCTGCTGAGGGTACGTGTATCCCTGTGTGCTGTTAAATTCCCCCTTTCTAGGTTTGGCTACTATAGCATTAGAAAAATGATCAGTGGGTTATAAGTGGCACATGTTATTATTTCAACACAGAACACTGGGGTGATGGAAAGACTGCAGTTTTAATATGAGATTATGACTAGTCTGATGTCCCGTGCAGCTTGGTTACATGTGTCGTTTCCCTTCGTAGAACATGGTGGGGCGAGGAGAGGTGGACGAGGACTTGGAGGGAGAGACGAAAGAGGAATGCGAGAAATACGGCAAAGTAGTTAAATGTGTCATTTTTGAGGTGAGATGAAGTGATTTATAAAACTCGATTTACGTAAAGTCATCAAAACAGAAGCGTGAAGATTCTTTCCGCTGTCAGATTGCAGAGGTGCCAGATGATGAAGCCGTCAGAATATTTCTGGAGTTTGAGAGGGTGGAGTCGGCCATCAAAGGTCAGTATTCACTTCTTTTAAGCGCCATCCCTGGAATAGGCCTCAACTCATGAGATATCGGGCATTTGCATCAGACCATGTTGCCTTCAAGTGTCACAGGAGTTTGAGGAACTTCCTCGCTGTGCACTTGTTCATAATGAAAGTGGTTGCCTCAGACATTTCCATTCTCATTTAAACAATGGTTTTCAGTCTGCATATGTAGGCGACTGTTTCCTAAATTACTTCATGTAACAGCATCGCACTTTTCCTTTTTCTTTCTCTTTTTTTGGGGGGGAGGAATCATTGCATAACTGCTCTAATAATGTGGGTGAAAATGTGTCCCATTCTAAATGAGTTGGCCCAGATCGGAAACAAGGTGAGACTCCCATTCCCTGCGGTGTTACATCATTTGTGACCCAGCAACCCAGGCGTCTTATATCACAGCTCTCAGAAAGCAGGGCAGGTTCTCAAAGAACGACACTAAAACCTGCCATAAAGAATCAAATTAAAAGTCTCACACTAAGTGATCCGTTTCTGCAGGTGATGACGAAGCATCCGGAAAGTGAAGTCTGAGGGCATGTTCTCGCACTCACAGGCCGGAGGTGATTGTTGTATTTAGTGTCCGTCACGGTAGCTGTAAATAATATGCTGGAACCCAGTTAAACCTGATTTTCTTCTGTCACTGTGTGAAAATGGGTCATGTTTTTCCTCATGTTAGCTATGATTCCCCTACAACAGGGGTGCCCAATCCCGGTCCTCGAGAGCTACCGTCCTGCAGCTTTTAGATGCATCCTTGTTCCCACACAGCTGAATCAAATGAATGGCTTGTTATCAGGCCTTTGCCAAACATGATGGCATGCTGAAGAGGTAATCAAACCATTTGATTCAGCTGTGTTGGAGTAGGGATGCATCTAAAAGCTGCAGGATAGTAGCTCTCGAGGACCGGGATTGGGCAGCCCTGCCCTACAGGGAAGAGAACGGCGAGTGTAGCATCTAGCACCTGGTTCATTTAAGTTAGTGTCTTCTAGTAGAGGTGATTTAGCTTGTTTTTGCTCATGAATTCCATTTGTAGTTGCTTTGGATATGGCTGGAGTTGTTCAAAGTGCAGTTAAGATTTACC
Source organism: Copadichromis virginalis (assembly GCF_057382275.1). Taxonomy (NCBI): domain Eukaryota; kingdom Metazoa; phylum Chordata; class Actinopteri; order Cichliformes; family Cichlidae; genus Copadichromis; species Copadichromis virginalis. Next base: position 4,462,645 of record NC_140634.1, read on the forward strand.
AGTCTGCCCATAACATCCACATTTTTATCTCCCCTCCAAGGTTGCATCTTTGTGCACCTCTGGTCATCATGTGCAACTAAGACTTGAATCCACCAATTGAGACATCAAGCGTGTTGCCAATCTGACTGCAATCTGTCTACATTTGATTTAAACAGACCAAACAGCGCGGTTGTGAAACACCCTTTGATGGCTCCCTTTAAGCCCTGTTCTGATCTTGACCGCTCTCTCTGATTTTTATCGCTCATCTTGAATGTGCACAAAAAGCAAACGCCAACTTCCCCGTTAAAGCAATCGATGCTGTCTTCAGTGTTGAGACAGGGTGAGCGTGACAGTGACTCAAAAGTAGTAAGAAGCAGTTTTGGGTGACAGGATTCCCAGGTCAGACGGTCGGCTAAAGCCTCTCAAATACTGAAACATACTGTATTCTGCTAGAACACTACTAATCAACATGCAGAGTTGTTGCTGTTAGGTTTTTTTTGTGTTTTGTTTTTTAAGCAGTGGCAACACAACAGTACATCACAGTAGTGTTCACGCTTGAAGGAATGCAATACTACCCAAGAAGATAAGTTTGAAGTTAAATTTTCCCGGCTATTCTTTGAAAGGTTTAATGGCTACATAGAAACCAGCTAAATAATCCTGTCGGTTCTCTTCACTGCTGACGTGAGTATGAGGTGATGGAAAGGTTACAGAGCCTGGCGATTGCACATTGTCCTCAAACAGAAAGTTGTTCATTACCTTCATTAGATTACAGATAGTAAATGACAATAGTTAAAGGAACAGTTTGTCATTTTTCTGAGAAGTTGTAAAGATTTATAATGATGAATTTAGATCTGTTGTTGGACATTTAGCACTTTCTGCTTGGCATTTACCGAAACAGCACAGTGACAGTATTGCACATGAGAGGTGGAAACTCAGATTTTTGCAATTGGCCCTGTTGCATAGGCGTTACTCGGAGTTCCTTTCTCAGGGCACAAAATTTAGTGAGGGGAATATTTAAGTTTTGCTATGCATAAGATGTATATCTAATAACAGTTTTTTTTCACATTGGTTATTGCTTTGTAGAGGAGACATCGCAGTAAGTTAAGGGTGCGCTTATTAATTTCAGATGAGGATGTGGTTAAAAATGGATGGATTACAAAGCCACCTAATTCTAAATTTGTTTAGTGAACTCCGAAATGACCTGGAAACTAAAAGAGTCACGCAGTGCCAGCGGCAGCAAAACTTATTGCAATTCTTCAATTCTCGGTTTCTGGTTCCTGTAAACTGCGGCTTCTGTGGCTATTTCACAGCCTGCACGGAGGGTCAAAGCGAAACAGCTGACGAATGGCAAGAACAGGGAGGATGACTATGTTGAATTTGGACCCTGTCCTTAGTATATTCAGGCCTTGGATATGGATGTTGGTCTGATGCATTTATGTTAATAAATCTTTATTAAGGAAAAAATGTCTCTTAAGTTTTTTTTTTAAAGTTTTATTACACTGAAATTAAAGCATTTTGATTTCAGGGTCATAAAAGGTGCACATGGTTTTCACCATGATCTCGTGATCCTCTAACATATGACTGTTTTTTTTTTTTTTTTTTTTTTTTTTTGTCATGGGTTACACAAATTCAGCTGCATGCACTTTGGCAATAGGTGTTTTTCTGTCTCTTTCTCAGCGTAGAACCGTTATGGTGGTACTGTCAACATCGAAGCAATTACTAAAGCCTGTTTCCATTCTAACGAGCTCATGACTGCCACTGTAGGCCTACACTGAACGTACACATGTACAACTGATTTATATTGATATGCTTGTCCTGTTAGTAAATTACCCACAGCTCTTGGCAGATTGTGCGAGTCACATTGAAATGAACAGAGTGCGCCTGCGTTTAGAAAACAGCACAACTTTTGTAAATCATCCGCACCCATAACATAAAATAATTGCTCTCTAACCCTTGTGAAGAAAGCACGTTTAAAAAATGGTCTGAATTCATCTTTGAAAAGATGCACAATTGTACACTAACCATCTGTTTCCATACAAATCAAGATGTTCCCCTTAGCTGCTGTAGTCATAACACACGTTGTTTTGTGCATATGCACACGCTTTATGGCTGTCTACCAACTGAAGTGATCTCCGGCGTCCTTCAAGATCCATTATCATGCTTGGGACACACATGCCTCAGTGACTAATGCTGAATCCTGTCCTCTCTCACACAGTCGGATAAGACGCGTCCTTTTTAAAGGATCATTACCTCAGTGGTTCATCTTTAGGAGACGGTCCTGGGAAATGACCCTGACATAAAATTTCCTATTTTCCTAGAATGCAGACGTACGAGAGCCAAAAAAAGTTTTCTTTTTTTTCTCTTCTTGAGTGTTGTTTGCTGGGAACTACCAGCATGAGCCGGCTGTTTTTCATAAACAGTGTAATAATTTATTTTTTACAAAGGAGAGATGAACTGATCTTTGGAGGTCACAGAGAATAAATCTACCATAAAACATATTGAGACAATAGTGACTTTGTTTTAGTTTGTTGTGTTTTGTTCTTCCTGTGCGTAAGTGATACAACATTCTCATGTTAGTAGGGATCTGCTTCAAAGAAACACAAGGTTTCCAGATTTGTGCCAGATGCTCCACAGCATCGGTGTTCTGATTTCTTTGATGGGCCTGTTTTGATCAGTGTTTTTAATTGAAGGCCACATGCTTACCCAGTAAATATCAGAATAGGGTGCAGCCTCAACTGTACAACTTTTTAACAGCCATATTGTTAAAAAAAAAAAACAGCATGCAGCTGAGTTGTTGGGTATCTATACTGATGTGGACTGGGTAAAATGTTAGGAGTGAAAAGATGCCACGTTTGTTTCATGGAGATGGAAAAAGATCAACATTTGTATGTGAAAATGAAGGAGGTTGGTCCATTGGGCTGAAATTTCATTGCAGCAACTCAAAATGGTACTCGGTAAGCCCCACATGCATGTATGCATTACTGATATCACAACATGCTCCTAATGAGATCATGGGTGTCCTTGGGGGATTTCCTCCTAGCTCGGAAGCATCAATGAGTTCCTGGATGATGCAAGGTGCAACCTGCCAGTGTCAGGTGGACTGAAACATAATGTCCCAAAATGTGGTGGATTTTGTTCTTTTTGCATATGACTCTACTTTGTTTTCCCAGGTTCTGACATTAATTGTTCCTCTCTTTTGCAGCTGTTGTGGATCTGAACGGACGATATTTCGGTGGGCGAGTTGTCAAGGCCTGCTTCTACAATCTAGACAAGTTTCGGGTTTTGGACCTCGGCGAGCAGGTTTGAATTCACCCTGGGAAACTACAAGAACCACCACACAAGGAGCTCACATCATCTCCCCACATGTACATAAACCTTTTTTATATTTCCTGAACAGCAGTCTGTGTAGTGATACATGTCTGTAGTATATTGGCTTGTTTGTCCTGTGTTTAAAAAAACAAAAAACCTTTTATGTAAAAAGAATAAAGGATATAAACAACATTGAGTTGATGGTTTTGTCATTTTTACATAGAAAATTTTCTGTTTCTGGTTTTAGATCTTCATTAGTTAAGACAACAAAGCTCATTCTTCATGTTGACTGTCGTTGTGTTCTTAAGTGTCAAAATATGAACACTAATATAACGAGAGGTTAAACTCTAGAAACCCACTCCAATCATATGTTGTATCTCCAGGAAGCCTACTTTCCTTGTCTGAAGTTTGTCTGACATAACGCAGGTTCCTCGCTAGTGTTAACACATCCCCAGGCAGAGACTGTCTTGATTTAGCCTTGCCAGATTATAGGAAGGGGACTGGGACAGTGAACGCAACCCCAGCCTCATTCAGAACTTATGTAAGTGCGCCAGAAGGGCCCTGGAGGTTCCCGTGAAAAACGTCAGGAAGGATCCCACTGGAGAAGGTTTAAATCAGATCAGGGAAACGGGTTGGACAGAGAAACAGAAACAAGAAGCGAGACCCATTTAAAAGATTTAATCATTCCATTCATTTAGGGTTGCAGTGGTCAAAGGTTGAAGTGATGGGAGTTAATGGGTAAAAGCTGAGGAATAAAATCAAATGTTTGATCGACTGCTCTTGTTGATCATTTTGATTATGAAATAAGCCCAGCTAAGAGAGCATTAAATTAAACAACAAAATGTTGTAAGTTGATTATTCAGTGTTTTACTGAGCGTGTGCAGTGTGTTTGTGTCGGAGTGCAAGCCAGGAGCAGGGCTTGATGTTGAGCGCGTGTCCTGAGCATGCACAGCAGAGTGCTGTTTGGTCTATGAAACTAACGAATGTGTCAACAGTGCAACTTGAGGGGGGGTGGCCACGATGTTTGCTCACAGTAGTTCCCGTAGTGGAGCGCACACTCGCACACCATGTACTGAGCTTGAATATTTATTGCACTGGCCTCAGTTTGATTCCACCATAGGCCACTTGCTGTAAGTTGTCTCTTTCCTGTCAGCCACTCCAGTGTAAATGACGTAAAGCGCCTTGCATGTGAATCATATCCCACGTGTGGTATGCTCCCCAACAACTATCGGGTCGCCTCCTGCAGCATTCTCAGGCTGATCTTCAACAGTGTTGTGCAGCACTTGTCAGGAAGTTACCCCGAGTACATTACTATTTACATGTTGGCTGCTGGTGGCATAATTCGAAAGAACTGTTTATGCTTTCGTAGTTATCCTGATGACAACTTGTGTCCAAGATATTACTCCAGATTCTGATCTTTAAATCAACAAGGTGACAAAAATGAATTTTCCACAGCCACTTGCATATCAAATGCATGCTAATTGAAGACCACTGCTCTGCTCTTACTTCAAAGGGTCATCTTTCTCTTGATCTCTACTCTCCTTGTTTATCTTCTATTGGGCCTTGATGGAAGCCCTCAGTTCATCCACTGTAGGAATCAAACAGTTTGAACTCTTCTCCCTTTAAGCCAGCTTTCGTCTGATTGGCTGCCCCTTGCAAACACAAGAGCACTTGAGTGGGACTTCTGTGCTCACAGGCAGAGCTCAACATCTATGGCCAGGTCCAAAACTACAACTAATTCCCTTGTTAACGACATGCCTTCAAAGATACTGGGAACATCTACTTTGACTTTGGAGGTTAAAATCCGGTATGTGTCTTTCACATTAGAGACAGTTAAGCAAGGTTTCTGAATAGTTTTTAAACTAAACTAAATCATGTCATAATAAATTGTTTGTTCATTGAAGACTGGTTCCAGGTGACTTCCATAGCTTTACAGAATAGCCCGCAGAGAGGTCATTACAATCCTGACCTTACACCGTGTGTTAGGGGGCACAGTTTGATGGCATAATCCAGAAATGTAATACATTTAGCCTGTAGTGATGTAGTGATGATGTCCTAGTGAGGTGGCTGTTACATTTTTTCCACACAAGTTGTATTTCGGAATATTAAAGAAAGGTTAGTACTGTCCAAAGATACTGAGCCAACCCTCGTTTCTTTATATGTTGCAAGGAAAATGCGAAACTGTACATACAAAAAAAAGAGTACAATCGCAGTTCACAATTGTGAAACCTGGCCCCACCTTATCATGTGAATTCATAAGGTGGGGCCAGGTTTCACAATGAGCTCACCCGAAACCCTGGCTGATTGGGACCCACACCCATTTTCACACCTTGGCTCAGGCGATTAGAGGATCATCAGGGGGTCCTTTTGTCCCTCTGTGGGTGACAGTGATACTCCCACTGGGTTTAAATCTGGGACTCCCCACCATTTGACCTTAGAACTGAAGAAGCTTCTCGGATGAGAGGTGAAACGTCTTCAAGCAACTTAAAGAAGTCCAGACGCTTTTCTTTGCAAGCTGCTTTGACTATGATGACCTGGATGACTGAGAACCTTCACAGACATGTCCCTTAGTTAGGCTCCCGTGACCTCAAATGATGGACTGATCACCTCTCCTCCCCTTCATTCCATGCATTCCCCCCCCCCCCCCCCCCCCACACACACACACACACACACACATCAACAAGCTAAGTGTTTATTGTTATATTGTTGCTCATTTCCTTTGTCTCCCTGGTCCTCTCTCACCTTTCTGTCTGTGTGTTCTTCACATTAAAGAGGGAGTTTTTTCCTCCCAACTGAGTGCTTACTTAGGGGCAAATTGAATGCACAAAGCGAAGTACTGCAAATGATCCAGTCATTACTTTTAAATACATGTCTGTAAATTTTATCAGTATGACTCCTCAAAAAGCTCAACACTACATGTTTACTTTCGAGACTGTGATTATTTTCTTAAACGTTTAACTGTAATCACTTTGTCCTTCTGTTCATCAGTTCAAGATGAGATTAGTCCTCCGTGTAAAACTTGATAACAAAGCAGAAATCCCTTTGTGTGTAGAAAGATGTCAGTCAAATAAAAGACTTAATCAAGAGTTTCCCTTCAAAATAATGCTTTAATTACCAGATGCCTATACAGCCTTAGCCCCATTTGGATTAACAGCTATTTTTATGGGAGCTCATTCCAAGACAGACAAGCAGTTTACTCTCCTGAGACAAAATACAGTCTGCATCACTGTCACTGTTCCTGCATATTATATGAAGCAACAGCAGTCTTAAATATATATATTTATGGTTTTGCTCAGTCATCAGCAGTTTTCTTATCTCAACACTTTTTTGCTCATTTCCAACTCTTTATTGCTGACCATTTTTACCATATGCTATTCCCCTGCTAATTCGCCCCTTAATTCATGTTTTAAGCTAGCTTTCGTCCGATTGGCTAGCTCATGCAAACAAAACATTTAATAAACAGCAGGTGGGTGGGGCTTCTATGCTTATCCACTTGTTAGGTGATGACATATCAGCCCAGTTTCCAGGTCCAAGCTTCTATTGCAATAATTGAGGTTGTCATCTTTTTAGGATGTTTGTGTCTTGTTTAATTGGATAGCAACCAGCCTCATTCTTGGTCTCTTCAGCGTTTTATTTGCACACCAGCAAATTAGGAAATCTTTAAAATCTCATGGTGTACACTGCAGCCCATGGGCACTTCAGAAGATTTCAGGATCTTACTTAGGATCAGGACTTTTTCATATCAAGTAATCAAAATCATGCGGCAACATATAACGACTAACCTTGTGATGTGGATGGATTATGTCAGATGCTTTCCTGGCTGAAGTTTAGTTCTGCTTTATGATGATATGATAGAAAGTTATAGCAGAGCTGTGCATTTTACAATTTTTAGAAATTCTTCAATCGGAACATAGTGTGTCATCTTTAGGTGGGAACTAACTTGCTAATTTCCTGCTAACATCTAACTGCTAAACTTTATAAATGCTTTATTCAGAAATCCTTGGAAGTTAAACTTTATTGTAACACCTTAGAGAAAAGGAAATTGTGAAACAATAATCAGAGTAATAATTCTCAATGTAAAAATGTGAAGACTGATTATCTCAGTACCTACAGTATATAATATAAAAAGATTCTGAGAATCTGGAGAAATCTGTGCACAAGGGACGAATGAAGGAATAAATTAATAGAGGATGTTTGTGAACTTTGGGCCCTCACTTACAGAAATCAGTGTCTGTGAACATAGTTTTCTGTTCCATCCATGAATTCAGGTTAATGCTCTATCATGCAAAGAAGAACCCATATGTAAATACGATCCAGATGCCAGCATATTCTCTTGGATGAAGCTAATTTAAAATGGACTGAGGAAAGTGTAAAACTCTTCTCTGGTTTAATTTACATTTGGAAAACATGGATGCCAGAGAGGAGGCATTGTCATTGGTGCTCAGTACACCAATAACAATGGCTTGTTATTGGTGCTCAGTACAAAAACCTGCTTCTCTTGAAGGTATGGCAATGCATCATTGCCTGACCAACTGGCAGCTTGCGCAACTGGAAAGGAACCATCAATGCTGAAAGGTATATGCAGGTTTTAGAGCAACATATGCTCCCATACAGATGGCATATTTTTCAGAAAAGGCTTTGCATATTTGCACACAATGCTAAACTGCACCCTACGGCTGTTACAACAGCATGACTTGGTAGTAGAAGACTGGGTGTTGAACTGGCCCGTCTGAAGTCCACACCTTCCACCTATTGAAACTATTTGGTGCATCATGAAATTGAAAATATAAACCAGTTCAAAGTGCAACAATATTTTTCTTAAAATTGTGGACCTCTACAGTTTAATCGAATAACTTTATTTATGTTCTGTTGTGAATAAAATTTGAAGGTTTATGGGATTTGCAAATCATTGTATTCCATTTTTATTCACATTTTACATCATCCCTATGTTTTCAGAATATGGGTTGTAGATATGGAGCATTTATATTGTTTAGATCACAGGGATTACTTAACTACTTAAGTAATCCCTTACTTAATTACTTATTATTTAGAAATGAGATCAACACTAATCAGACCATAGTTAGAACAGTATACATATTTAATAAGACATAAAATAAGAAAAAGCACTGTCAGCCCCTTTAATTAGGACTAATGTGGCTGTGACCAAAAAAAAAAGAAAAAGAAAACAAAAACCCTCCAGTGTTACAGTTGGTGGAAGGAGTGTGATAATATTATTATCTAAAATTCCAGAACTGTGTCAGTGCTTCTACAAACATTTATATGTGTCCTGCTTTCTTTTTCTGGGGAAAATATGTTTTTTTTTCACAGTCATTCCAGCTGAACCCTTTCACTTCAGACTCCGAACATATCTCAACCCTCCAGGTAAAGTTCACAACCTGACCTTGTTTAACTCTTAATCAGCTTGGGGGTTGGAGGGGGGGAAGTGTGCGTGGTATGAATATTTACAATGGATGTAAATTCCACAACTATTGTGCCCACTGTTTGTCCAAGAGGAAAGAGTTTGTCACTCTGATTCATTCTGTAAACAGGACACGATGTAGAGAATCATGGTTGGTTTGGGGAAAAGGTTGAAAGGAGGTCAGAAGGAGTCCCAACTTAGGCAATGAAGAAGTTTCAGATTGTCCCATATTTTTTTGATGTTACTATGTGGCACTTTTTTTTTTTTTTTAGAAAGATCTCACACACGTCAATACATTTTTAAAAAGCCATTATAAAGTCAGTAATGGGATCATAGAATGCCTGTTGATATTTTATAGTTGGAGAGTAATGTATCAGTTTGTCTGTCTGCTCAGCTTTTCTGAGCTCTCCCTTTGCAGACTGTTGTTATAGTACTCAGGCTTAAGTTACAAAGCCAACTGCAAAGCAAAGTCAGTTGTATTTGCTCAGTCTGTTGGGAAAGGATAACTGAATGTAAAAAAAAACACGTTTAAATGTTTAAACGTTTAAAATTAACAAAGTGACATTTTTAGAGCAAGTGTTTAAAACCTTTCAAATAATACACACACACATATATATATATGTCATTGTATATATGTCATATATATATATATATATATATATATATATATATATATATATATATATATATATATGACATATATACAATGACATATAGTCTATATGTCATTGTATATATGTCATTAAACCTCTCCAGGTTCTTCAGCTGTTAACCAAACCTGAGCTTCTTTCAGTATCATTTGTCTGTCATTTCTGCCTTTCCACGTCATTTCCCTTCGAATGTCCTCATTGCGCTATAAGATGAAAGCGTGCTTGGCTAATGCGGGCATTTTTGAAAAAGTTAAATCCACACCAGTGTATGTCTAATGATACCCATTGTGACTCAGTGGGACGGCCCAGAATGAGGAAGGAGAGAGAGGTGATGTGAGGCTCTTCACGTCTCTTCTGGGGTTGGTTTCACACATCTTTAGACTGAACAAAGTAGCTTAGATTTTGTTGGGGGTTGCGAGTGGACGTGGAGAACGTGGGGGGGCAAATCATCTTGACCACAAAGACCGCGGACGTGGAGGTTTCATACATGAAATCGTATCAATTTCGAATCGTTCTTTGATAAAATAAAAATAAATAAATAAAATAAAACGCATAAATAGCCCCCTTTTATAAAAACTTTATCAGAATTATCCTAAAAAATATAAAAACAATAATATTCGAAAATATTATGAATACACAAAAATACACAGAAAAATTGTTAATTCACACTACACGTTAGACCGAGACAAAATGGAAATTAATGGCAATGCTGCATTTTGAAATGGTAAAAAATATTTTAAAAATAAACCTACAGCAGAAAGCTTCAGGAATATTTGAAAATCAGTCTTAGAGAACCACATGGAGCTTTAATTAATAAATATCAGATATCAGTTATACCCGCCGCTGGCGCCGCTGCTAAAAATAGAATGAAATGAGTAATATACCGTGGATTGCAGTCGGTTTAAGAACTATTGCACACAATGTCGATAATGAAAAAGGGGTTACGTATTAAGTGCTGTTCTAAGGATTGCCACAGAGTGGCGCTGTGGCGCAGCTTGTGTGCGCGTGTAATATGTGTGAACGTATGTGCTTGCGCGCGCGCGTCCCAAGTCACGTTGTCTGCCGGCCGCGCGGGCGGAGTTAAATAGCGGATGTGTGGCACAGGCCGGTAGATTAAACCCGGCTCTGCACCGGTCAGTACGCTGAACACACTGAACGGAAGAACTACGCTCTAGTTTTACATCGCCTCCGGCTCTTCGAAGTCTTTTTATCGACGGGATTTAAGCGTCTTAGTTCTCCTGTGTGCTGTGCAGTTCATAAGGCCCAAAGGAATGCCCAGAGAGCTCACCCAGAACAGGATCCAAAAGATCTGGGTTCCCACAAAGGATGACAGGCGGAGAGGTAAAACACTGCATATATTATATTATTCTTTGCTCGTGGGTACCTCAGTAGTTTCTTAAATGTAACGATAACTGGTATTTTCAATGTATTTTCGCGTATTAACGTACGCTAATCAAGCTAGTTCTTTCTGTTTTTTTTCTGACGACATGTGAGTGTGGTGCTGGGTGGGTATTGCCGTATGAATGCTTATCACGTCACCAGGTCGCTGCATTGCTGTAAAACAACCCCGTAGTGTTACTTTTGTGACTGAATTGCAGTTTTGGTCCAATATTTTTGAGTCTTTGCACCTGCCGCGTACGCCGGTCTTCTAAATCGCCAAGTCGAAAAACCGGCATCATTCATTCATTGATTGGTGGTCTCGCGCAGCACGTGCAACACGTCACGACCTCTCTCCGGCCTGACAAAGCTCCTGTTGCCATGGTTTGTGCGTTCCCCTCCCCCGCGCAACCTGCGAACGATGCTGGTTCCGTTTTCTGGTTGGTCAATCGGCAAATGCCCGTGAATGGGGCGGTGACTCGAAGCCGTTGCTTTCTTGCTTCTGGATCATTTAAAACTGAATTAAATGCTAAAGGAAATGACCTATTTGATAGAAGTAAAGCGAATTTCGTGGGTGTGTGGGTTTTTTTTTCTCCCTTTTTGGTCTTTGATATTTTGTGTGCTGTTACAATCATTTGCACATTTCTTATTAGTAAGTTTAGAAAAAAAATCAACATAACAGTATTTTTACCCCACTTCCAATACACATGAATGCACTGGTTACTTCATTCTGCTTCTGACTGATTATTGATAGGATTTTGCACATGGTTCACCAATCGTCTGTCAGTGCTGGGAGTTTGGCTTAAGCTTTGTTTTAGGTCTGATCCAGAGATAAACCTGCAAATTTATCCAACTGAACCTTTTTGTCATAAGACCTAAAACTATTGGTGATCTGTTGTGAACGATGGAGGTTCAACACAGAGAAGGCTGACTCTGATGTCTGAGCATCTCCTTAAAATTTGATCCGTCTTTCCGTTTAAGCACTTGTGTTGTGGAAACAAGATTAGCAGTGCTGTGGGGATGCGTGGGCCTATTTGAAGATGAATGGCTGATGCTGCACGGACGGAGAGGCAGCAGACGTGACACGAAGCAAGCCCTGTAAAATCTCCCATGAGCCTCTGGGGGTGGGGGGCTTACTGTATATCTGGTCATGTGAACACAAATTGTCCTGGCTCGTGAAGGCTAACAGAAGTGGGTCAGATGTGCAGTGAGGTTGAAGCTGAACGTGAGCCCGCCAGCGGGAAATGGAGATTATAGGTTGGTGACTTGAAAGAATAATTCAAAACCCGATATTTATGCAACTGGATACAAACCTTAGTTTGCACAGCAGTCAATTACTTAAAGTCAGTGTTTCATTGATGCTAGTCAAAATAATGGACCTGTAATTAAAAGCATTGCATACTGTCGAAGTTTCAAATAATGAGATTGGTATATGTTCAGCTAATCACTGGAGCAAAAAACTGACTTCACATAAGTTACATAAGGGTATATGTCTGTTATGGTCATCTGTGACCACAGAAGCCCCAGCCACTTGCTCATCAAATGTTTACGATGAGCAGCCGATCAGCGTATTGTTGGCTTAAAGAGAGGCTTGCCTTAAAGAGATGGGACCTAGGGGACCAAAAAGACCCCTAGAATAATTGAAGTTAAACACACAAAACATGTTTTACGTTTTGCAAACAAGCGCAATTGTGATATCTCACAATGTCTCTACAGCAGGTGGTGCTCCCCACTTCGCCAACCCACCCACCGTCATTGTCATGGTGGGTCTGCCAGCTAGGGGCAAGACGTACATGTCCAGGAAACTCACCCGCTACCTCAACTGGATCGGCATGCCCACCAAAGGTATGCTTACAGACGGCAACACACATTTGTACACTGTTCCTATTTGTTCAGTAGCTTATCAGTTTCACAGTAACACTGTGGTCCTGGAAGTAAATGGCATCAGCTCATGTTTCCAATTCCAGGAGATTGTGTTAACACTTGTTTGTCTTCCTCGTGTGTGTGTGTTGCAGTCTTCAATGTAGGAGAGTACCGCAGAGAAGCAGTCAAGAACTACAGCTCTTATGATTTCTTCAAGCCTGACAATGAGTGTGCTGTGAAAATCAGGCAGTAAGTCTCCCCTCATGTTACACAAACACCCCAAATAAAAACATATTTTGTTTATTTAAAAAAAGAAGAAAACAAACGTTTCTTATCATTGCTTTTCAGGCAGTGTGCCTTAGCAGCCTTGAGAGATGTCAGGTCCTATTTGAAGGACGAAGGTGGCCAAGTAGCGGTGAGTTTTCCCATTTTCTCAAATAACTTGTTTCTGTAACAACCTTATCCTGTGGTGAAGCGTTTCTTAAACCTTTCTCTTTTTTTGTAGGTCTTTGACGCTACCAACACAACAAGAGAAAGGCGAGACATGATCCTCAAGTTCGGGGAAGAGAATGATTTTAAGGTACATGCTGCTAACGTTATCGGAGTACCAAAGTACTGAATCAGTGATGTGGAGCACCTTTCTAAACAAAGTCTCACTTTTCTGTTTAGATCTTCTTCATCGAGTCTGTGTGCGACGATCCCAGCGTCATTGCGTCGAACATCATGGTGAGTCACAAATATAACCTCAGACATTACTGTGCTGTTTTTACACAATGCTCACAAATCTCTGGCATCAGGCATGTTGTTCGCCGTCTGACAGTTTTCCTTCCTACGCAGGAAGTGAAGGTGTCTTGCCCGGACTACCGGGACTGTAACAAGACTGAAGCCATGCTGGATTTCCAGAAAAGAATTGAATGCTACAAAAAGAGCTACCAGCCTCTGGACCCAGATCAATACGACAGGTAAAAAAAAATAAAATAAAAATTTAATTCGCGGCTTAGATTTTTCTTGCTGGTTATGTCGCCTCATTGCAAACCTTCAGATGAATCATTTGCATCCTGTCTTCTCCCAGGGATCTCTCCTTCATCAAGGTAATCGATGTGGGTCGCCGTTTTCTCGTCAACCGCATCCAGGATCACATTCAGAGCAAGATCGTTTACTACTTGATGAACATCCACGTCCAGCCCCGAACCATCTACTTGTGTCGGCACGGGGAGAGCACGGACAATCTGAAGGGAAGGGTGGGGGGTGACGCTGGCCTCTCTCCTCATGGCAAACAGGTACAAAAGAGAGCATAAGAGCTTCCAGTTGCTCAGCTGATACTTTTTAAACCTTTCATAATGAACACCAGGTGATAATATGACTACTGCTTTGCCTGCTGTAGTTTTCATCCGCCCTGGCTCGATTTGTGGAGGAGCAGCAGCTGAAGGACCTGAAGGTCTGGACGAGCCAGCTGTGTCGCAGCATCCAGACTGCCGAGCACCTCGGAGTCCCGTACGAGCAGTGGAAGGCTCTTAATGAGATTGATGCAGTGAGTGTCACTCAAAGATGTATTTTTAGGTTGTATTACACATTGCTAATTGCACATCATGTCTAAGCTGACTACGTGCGCGGTGTGTTCTTTTAGGGAGTCTGTGAGGAGATGACGTACGATGAAGTGAAGGAGAAATTCCCTGAGGAGTTTGCACTGAGAGATGAAGATAAATATTATTACCGCTACCCTGCTGGAGAGGTACACGAGCAGCCGTTTGGTGCATTGACACTTTACCTCATAAAATATAAAGCAAATAGTTTTTTAACCCCCCCCCCCCCCCCCCCCCCCCCCCTCTTCCCCTTCTACCTCTGCAGTCCTACCAGGACCTTGTGCAGCGGGTCGAGCCAGTCATCATGGAGCTGGAGAGGCAAGAGAACGTGTTGGTTATTTGCCACCAGGCCGTCATGCGCTGCTTGCTGGCCTACTTCTTGGATAAGAGTGCAGGTGGGTACTCCAAATCCCACAAACCCGCCTGGGTTCAAGGTCAAATCCAAATGTGTCCTCGCATGCGTTTTTAATCTTTATTTATATTTTCCTTGCCATTTGTTATTCCAGATGAAATGCCCTACCTGAAGTGTCCCCTCCACACGGTGCTCAAACTCACCCCAGTTGCTTATGGATGCAAAGTGGAGTCAATCTCCCTGAATGTGGAGGCAGTAAACACCCACAGGGAGCGACCAGAGGTAATGGGAGCTCATTTCTGAGAGCTGGAGTCATTGTCACTTCCTGTGTCTGAGCAGCTGCTGTTCATTGTCCTTATTCATGAAACTCCATGCATGTGTTTGACCATCAAGTCTGTTTGTTTTGGTTCCCTGCAGGACGTTAAGAGAGGTCCTGGCACCTTGATCAGGAGGAACAGCGTGACTCCCCTTACCAGCCCAGAGTCCAACATTAAGAAACCTCGCATCGACGACCTGGACAAGGCCCCAATCCAGGAGTTGCCCCCCTCTGTTTCTGCGCTGGCCCTCTGCAGCCCATCACACATACCCCTCACTCTCCCTGGACAGGTGGGATTATCAAAACCTTTAAAATTATACTGGATATCCAGCTGAACAGTATTCAGGAAGTGACGAGTCACAGATGCGTTTCCTTCCTGACAACTTTCTGCATGCGTTCACTCACACTACTTCTCGTCCTTCTTTCTTTTTTTCCCCTCTGCCCTCTCCTCCTTTTCCACACCTCTTAGCACTGGCTGGGCAAAGTTTGCCTGTAAGTATTCAGGATATTCTGTCAGCCTCTTCTACTGTGTGCTGTGTCGTATTCAATGACATTTCTTTTTCCGGACTTCCACAGTACTCGACTGTTTTACAGGGAAAAACAATGTATTAATAATAACTCTAATCTAAACTTGAGTAATGGGAAATGATGATTTGTTACAAAATCCTGCCTGTGGAAGCAACGGGAAAAGGGAAGTTCTTAGTTCATGGGGAACTCCCACGTTTTTGTTTAGCATTCCTGTCATTCCAACCTGTTTTCATCACTACTACTACTACCTGTTTTCATGCTGACTGTCCTGTTCTTGTCTTTGTGTGTTTTGGTCTATTCTCGGCCTGTCTTGTGCTGCTTAAAGGTGCACCATCCTCCACTATCTAAAGGTGGTTTCGCTCTTAGTCTTTCAAAGGTAAACACACTTTAAAGGTTATGCAGTTTCTTCAGTTCTTCTAGCAGCCACATCAGTGCATTACTTAAATCTGCCAACCACAGCAAAGTAGGATGAGTTGGCTTAAACTGTTCTGTGTTTTTATTTGCTGAGCGGAGCCATGTTCGAAATCATCTGTAAACAAACTTAATTGTATAATTGAATATGCAACAGCAGTACACTTCACTGGTGGCATGAGGATAGGATTTGCTGGTGCAGTGGAAAAGCATGAATGACGGTGCAGGGTGTGTGCATTTGTGCGCATGTTGTCATAATCACCCAAGGATTAAAGCGATGCAGCCACCTATTTGCACAGTGGCAAACTCGACGCAAGTTTTCACAGCACCTAAAAATATCAAAGAGCAGATTAGGGCTGAGAAAACCTGCATGACGTAACGTGTGGTTAAGACATTACACTATCTTAGGCCACTCTTTGCGTAAGACTGCTGCCTTTTGTGTTATGGATTTGTATAGTAGCTATGTAGTGCACAGCTGCCGCAGTACAAAGTGAATCTAAACTTCTGTTTTGTTTGCAGAACCTGATGAGCTCACCTGGTTGCCATGACATCCTGCAGCCCTGCCAGTGAAACATTACCGACATGTGGATCATTGAAGAGTCGGTGCAACATCATCAAAGTAAAATTGTTGTTCTCCAAAATCGACTTCTTCTCTCCTCCTTAAAGCCCAGGACACAAGTTGCTGCACGTCTTACTGTTCAAAACACAGTTATTGTATTTAATTGATGTCTCAATTTTTTTCCTTTTTTCTGTGATTGAATCTGTTTTTGAAAAATATTTTATAGAACTTTTGCATCTCTGATGGAAACCAATTTATTGTGGTTTATTGCTTTGGAGAGACCAAAGACTGTTTCGCAGAGAACTTCTTTTTTTTTTTTTTTTTTTTTTTTTTTTTTTTTTTTGTCTTTAGTTTACATTGTCAACTTTGTAGTAGTTGTACACTGTATTTTCACGTACTCATGTTTTTCTTTTTTCTTTTGAAAGTTATGTAATTGATTGGTTTGTATGTTGACACTACACAATGAGCAATGTTTTGCACAGTGGCGAAACATTTTGCTTCTGTTCGTCAGTTTGTTTTTCATGTTACTGCACAGTAATGATGGAGGTGATCTTTGCCGTAGAGTGCCTGTAGTGCTTGTTTTGCAAGCCTAATGCTGCTTCTCGCCATTTTTCTCCAGACTCGTTACATGAGAGGCGCCACATTTCACCCATGAACTCTACATGTCATCTCAATATTTAATTTCTCCATTTAGTTTCAGTGCCACAGTGCACGCTGATCATTAGAGATGTCTCTGATGGGAAACGTTACTTCAAGTTTATTTTCTTTTTGCTCTCATTGTCTGCTACGCACAAAGTTAAGCACCTATATTTTTGTTAAAATGCGTGCTGTTAATAATAGCTCTGTAAATCTTAGTGTACATATGGTGTAAGTGACATTGTATGGGAGATGACTTGGAACCCTTGTGGGGAGACTTGATGAAAATGTGTGTAACTCTTTGTAATACTGTGTTGTGACTGAATGGAAAGTGTGACGCCTGTGCAGAAAACTGCTGTATCAGGCTTGCTTGAGATACTTGAAATGTTTTCTTTTTGTAAAAGTGTTTTGTTATATTCCTTATTTATTTTTAAGTAGTTGTGAATAAGTATTCAGAGGGAAAGACACTCTGTTTTGATAGAACTGTACATTATTATATTTTGTGCATTTTCTTTTTTTTTTTTTTTTTCCCTCCCTTTTGTTGAACCATTAAATTCACTTCATGGGGGAAAAACCCTGTTTGTTTTCATTGGCCCATATCCAATAATGCTCCGGCTACTATGGTTCCTTTTATGGAGCTAATGTGTGCATGACATTGCATGTTCTGGCTGTCTCACCTATTCACATGAGTCACGGAGTTGCACAGAGTTACAAGCTGCTTATCAGCCTAAAATGGACTCAGGAAGTAATGACTAGCACTGATAAGCCTGACACTTTTTCTCTTTTTTGTTTTTCTAAAAGAAGGTTGAGTTAATAGTGCAAATTTTGTTGCATGGTAAATGGCCTGTATTTGTATAGCGCTTTTCTAGTCCCTAAGGACCCCAAAGTGCTTTGCACAACCTGTCATCCACCCATCCACACACACTCATACACTGGTGATGGCAAGCTACATTATAGCCACAAATTACAGAAGGCATGGTACAAAAGCAGAGTGCAGTGCTAGCATGACGTGAGTTATTTCTGCCAGCATAATGGCTTTGCAGCAAGAGTTAGCATGCTGAAAGTTACACTATAGCACAGATGAGGTAAATGTATACTTGACATAACTAGAGTGCCATATAGCACAATACGAGAAAAATATCTGGATTAAACAAAAGCAACAAAGTAAATCTGAAAATTAAATACACATACAAAGTAATGTATCAATATAGGCAAGGCAAAAACAGGAATTAAGATGACTTGAGTGAAGATCAGAATAAGTATTCACTGACATTAGGTGGTCAATGCAGCACAACAGAACTTCCTTGCTGTGTGTAAAGTGTTGTGATGAACTGTTATCACGGTAAATGTTGCATTTGTACAGAGTAACTGTCCTTGTGTCAGCAGAGCTGGATCGGTCTGTTAGAGAAGGTTCTCCACTGCCTGTGGAGTAAATGGTGCAGAGGGTGGTCAGGATTATCCATAATGGACAACACCAAAGCTTCACAGTAGTCATCATATTACACTGCTAAACATCAACATGTTGATATATGGAGGTTCACATGTACCAAAATTATGTGCACTCATGTTGTGCATGTTGTTTCTGTTATTGAAACTTTTAGCTAAACATGCTTTTATTCATTCAACTTTGAGCTCTATTTGTACCACCTTTTTGCATTCTGTGTTGCTTTAACCATAAACAAGTTTAATTTTTTGTATAGTAGTTTACATTTGGACAATTGGGCATTAGTTATAACTGATTATACACACAGTCATACAATACATTTTAAAACAGGATATAACTAAGTTGATTAGAAATAAATATAATTTATTTAATATAAATTACATTGTTGTTCAATGCATGCTGAAACTATTGGCTGATTTCACTTGATCTTTATGCAGCTATTCTGGGTTCCTTGAAGACTTATTCTGTAAGGAAACAGTCAAGCAAAATTCAAATCCAACTACTTGCTTAACAACGCCAGCCAAACCAAAGGAAGAAGACAGCAACACATTTAAACGACTCATCAGAACGCCCTAAAGAAGAGCACAAAGGGCCCCTGAGGACAGCATTCATAACAATACAGAAAAACGACACATGAGGACACAGAAAGGCTCAGGCCGACGACAGGAAACAAAACCAATGTTTTGTCAGGACAACTGACAAAACATTGGTTGTTGACATAGTTTTGTCCCAAGCGAAGTAGACAGTAGACAATAGAATAGAAGTATTTTTTTTGGTATAAATGAGACCTCATACATTAGAGCATTTTTTATAAAGTGAAGTACAAATTGTTCATTTTATTTTCTATGACAAGACAGTCGTCAGACTGCTGGTTAGAATGGTAAATAACCATCTGCAGTAGACACCCTTCGCTAGAAGTGCTACTTGTTCAGCACATGAATGGATCTGTGACCTTTGATCTCAGCCTGTATGCTAATGATTCACCTCAGTTTAAGGGCCAGTCGTCAAAAAGCTTAATTAGGCTGTTACCAGAGTCCTTCAGAGCATTTCTTAGCCATCACTATTGTGAAGCATTGTTTAAAATGATTTTATTTTTTATGGCCGCAGGGATATTAGAACTGCACGGATGTTTTCTGGAAATTATTCTTCGATCACTACCTTTGCATCATCACCATAGATCCTTATTATTCAGTTAATAAGTTGGGTTTATGTACAAAAATATTTATTTGTGCAGATGACACAATATTTCCATTGAGATATGCAAAGTAGGAGTTGGTTTGAGGTCCGTCTTTTCCAACTAGTTTCCATAAGTAAATGACTCGAGAGTTTTATTGCCTCCTGATATCTAAATGTGCTCCTGGCGGATGGAAAATTCTGGCTTAGCTGCTGCTAAGCAAAGGCATACAGTTGAAAAAGGACTTCATTCAAAATGTGTGCAAAATGTGCAAAAATCACCACAGTGTATTGCAAATTTCCACATTTTCTGTTTACCACTTATGAGCTCATGAGACTTGATGAGTTACCAACAGCTTAAAATCAGAAACACATGTCAGTAGTTTGGATTATTGTTTTAGCCTTGATGCGCTTGATAAGTTACTAAAATTCACTTTAATATGAGCTAAACATTTGTCATACTAGATGCTTCTCCCTTCCTATATTTGCCTCTCTCCTTCCACTGTGTCGCACACACTATATTTGCCAGCTGGATGTGGTATTTCCCCATGTCTGAATCATGGGCAGACCGAGTGTTTTGGCTCTGTTTGGTCATCCTGTGGGCAGAGTGGCTATGTGACTGCTGTCAGGTACACCACTTGGTGCTCCGCCTCCCTCTCAAACACACACACACTGACACTTCCTCAGCACTCACAGGCAGTGAAACTCTAAAACCTACTTTGCATTGTATCTTTGCATGTTGTTGTCGCTCACATTGGTACACTTTACCTATTCAAGTTTTCTCCTTAGTAATAATCAGCATTTTGCATCCCGTTTGCTCACATTTTATTATATTAATTGACCCCCCCCTCCCCATGTTATTGCCTCGTGCTTGACTGAGATGTGAATTTAATGACAAGGCTCCGGAGTCTAACTATGTGTTGCGTTTGGCAAGCACAGACTGACGCAAACTTGCATGTGGCTTGCCACTGGTAGTCATGGTTAGCCCGGTGTGTGTGTTTACATGTGTGTTGTCTGTAATCTCTGTGGGAGAGAGGAGTTGCTGTGTCAGGCATCTGAATGGTATGTGGACTTGTTATTAACAGTCTGAACTAAGCTAGCAGCTCCACAAATAGCCGTCTAATGCTGCGCTGACGAAGGATTGTGTGTGATCCCAATCAGCCAGGTTACAAAGGCAGTAATACCGACTGGCCTAGTTGATCAAGGCTGAGCAATCTACTCAAAACTCATTATCTTACTTGAATGTGGACAGTTGAGATTAGCATAAAAAAGAGGACGGGTGACATTTTTAACACTCTCTTTCACAGACTGATTCATCATCATCAGGTGACCGGGCATCATGTCTCACTCTGTCTTACCCATGACTCAGCAGCTTGTCCTGCTTAGTTCTTACTCATGTGTCCCTGTCCCACTTGAGCCCAAAGTAATCTTGTTTCATACAGAGTGTGCATGCAGAATCACAGAGACACACACATTGTATGAACTCGATGACCCAGGTAGACTCAAAAGTGCAGTGATTTACAGCCAGGGGTTGCTCCTGCTTCTGCAGCAAAGTATATGGAAAGATTTTGTGTAGTTGACTAGTGAATAGCTGAAAGTTATGGGGAAAAAAAAGGTTTTTAATGGTGTGAAGTAATGACTGTGATTCAAAAGTCTAAGCTAGGTCACTAAAAGTAATCTGAAAGTGTTTAAAATTGTTGAACATGCCCCGAGTGCAAGCAAGCTTTCCTAAAATGTTTAATGGCAGAAACAGTGCAAACACACTTCATTATTATTTATGGGGAAATAAAACTCTCTTAATTAAATTAAGACATTTAAGACATGATAGGTGATTCTCTGCAAACATCTCTTCAAGACGTCCCTTCAATGTTGTTTTTTATTACCCGCTGGAGGTTTTTGTTTGCTATTTTACACTTACAGTGGGGCAAAAAAGTATTTAGTCAGCCACCGATTGTGCAAGTTCCCCCACTTAAAATGATGACAGAGGTCAGTAATTTGCACCAGAGGTACACTTCAACTGTGAGAGACAGAATGTGAAAAAAAAATCCATGAATTCACATGGTAGGATTTGTAAAGAATTTATTCTTAAATCTGGGTGGAAAATAAGTATTTGGTCACCTCAAACAAGGAAAATCTCTGGCTCTCACAGACCTGTAACGTCTTCTGTAAGAAGCTTTTCTGTCCCCCACTCGTTACCTGTATGAATGGCACCTGTTTGAACTCATCATCTGTATAAAAGACACCTGTCCACAGCCTCAAACAGTCAGACTCCAAACTCCGCCATGGCCAAGACCAAAGAGCTTTCGAAGGACACCAGGAAAAGTATTGTAGACCTGCACCAGACAGGGAAGAGTGAATCTACAATAGGCAAGCAGCTTGGTGTGAAAAAATCAACTGTGGGAGCAATCATCAGAAAATGGAAGACATACAAGACCACTGATAATCTCCCTCGATCTGGGGCTCCACGCAAGATCTCATCCCGTGGGGTCAAAATGATCATGAGAACGGTGAGCAAAGATCCCAGAACCACACGGGGGGACCTGGTGAATGACCTGCAGAGAGCTGGGACCAAAGTAACAAAGGTCACCATCAGTAACACACTACAACGGCAGGGAATCAAATCCCGCAGTGCCAGACGTGTTCCGCTGCTGAAGCCAGTGCATGTCCAGGCCCGTCTGAAGTTTGCCAGAGAGCACATGGATGATACAGCAGAGGATTGGGAGAATGTCATGTGGTCAGATGAAACCAAAGGAGAACTTTTTGGTATAAACTCAACTCGTCGTGTTTGGAGGAAGAAGAATACTGAGTTGCATCCCAAGAACACCATACCTACTGTGAAGCATGGGGGTGGAAACATCATGCTATGGGGCTGTTTTTCTGCCAAGGGGACAGGACGACTGATCCGTGTTAAGGACAGAATGAATGGGGCCATGTATCGTGAGATTTTGAGCCAAAACCTCCTTCCATCAGTGAGAACTTTGAAGATGAAACGAGGCTGGGTCTTCCAACATGACAATGATCCAAAACACACCACCCGGGCAACAAAGGAGTGGCTCCGTAAGAAGCATTTGAAAGTCCTGGAGTGGCCTAGCCAGTCTCCAGACCTCAACCCCATAGAAAATCTGTGGCAGGAGTTGAAAGTCCGTGTTGCTCGGCGACAGCCCCAAAACATCACTGCTCTCGAGAAGATCTGCATGGAGGAATGGGCCAAAATACCAGCTACTGTGTGTGCAAACCTGGTAAAGACCTATAGTAAACGTTTGACCTCTGTTATTGCCAACAAAGGTTATGTTACAAAGTATTGAGTTGTATTTTTGTTATTGACCAAATACTTATTTTCCACCCTGATTTACGAATAAATTCTTTACAAATCCTACCATGTGGATTCATGGATTTTTTTTTTTTCACATTCTGTCTCTCATAGTTGACGTGTACCTCTGGTGCAAATTACTGACCTCTGTCATCATTTTAAGTGGGGGAACTTGCACAATCGGTGGCTGACTAAATACTTTTTTGCCCCACTGTATTAATCTGGGATCATACTCACACCCTGCAGATTTTCTAAAAACTAAGCTCATACTTCTGAAGTAATGGACTTCACTCTTTACACTTAAGCTTAAATTTCAAAACTTACATTTAACTACTGATTTTATCTACTGTTCTGATTTTATCTGTTTTGATTTTATATACTGTTTTGTTTGTTTGTTTGTTTGTTAATTAGTTAGTTAGTTTATTTGCTTGTTTTAATCAATTTTAAATCATGCTTTTTATTTGTTCTTGTTTCTAATGTCTCTGTAAAGCACTTTGAATCACCTTGTTGTTGAATTGTGCTATACAAATAAACTTGCCTTGCCTTGCCTTACACTGGAAAGACAGAGGGACGATTATGCACTGTGACGTCCAGAGGCAAATAAGCTCTTGATGAAGCAAATGATACCACATGAATAAAATTTCCATGTAGATTTACATAAATGGTGTAAACACTAAATATTGCATGGCTGTCTGTTTGCAACTATTGCACAACCAATTAAAACCAACTAATTAAAAAAAAGGGAGACATGCATAACCTTTTTGTATTCTCATATGTTCAATATTTCCTGGTTTAATGTACTGTTATATTCAATACAGTGAAAAATCATCCTTTGTTTCTTTATATTTTGCAAAGAATATAAATGTAAATGCAACATGTTAAACATACATGGAAAAAAAGTATATAAGACAAAACAGTTTAAGCTCTAATCAGCTTAAATGTCAGTCTGTGTTATGGCCACCTTGATTCTTAAACACAGTCTGTTGTCTCTAGGACAAGCCATTTTTGCAAGTAGCCTTCTGGAATAGTTCTCAAGAGTTTCTGGAAGTCCTTCAGTTTAACAGACACAACAAAGTCTCTTTGCCTCTTGGAGGCAAAAAAGCAAATCTTTCTCATAGTACTGCATATTATTACTGGACTACTACATAGACTGACTACTTGACTATTCGACCTTAGCCCTATCTCCTCTTGCTGCTCCTCTCATAAACATATTTGAGATCGAACCAGAACCTTTTTAAAATAAGATTACAGCACTGATGTTTAAGAGGTGGGAAAATTTCTTCTGTCATTTGACAGCGCAGACACATACCTTTGTGCGTGCATTGCAACACTGTCAGAAAATACACTTTTATGCTTTTATGACTGCTGGTCATCAGCAATCAAATTCTTGGGGGGGGGGGGGGTACATCAGCGTTTGGGATTTGGTTGGGCTTGAGAGTGGAAGTTTACCGGCTCTACCAGCAAAATGCATCTTACAACAAACTCTGGCCCTGTGCTCCACAGACCCTGCCACTCTTTACCTCTAAATGGGCCAAACTAAGTTTTTAGAATACTCAGGCTTCAACAAACAAATAAACACACCACTTTTTATGAAGAACAGAAGACGTTGGTCGACCGTGGTTCAGGGGGTTGGATGAATGGATAAATGCAATCCATTATTATATAAAAGTCCTTGCAGAAAGGTACAGGGATGCTTAAGCGTGAATTATGCTTCAGCTTAACTTATCTCGTAAATGGAAACTCTTTTAACCCTACGCTGTAACCTTCTATGTAACCTGATGTGCACCTCCTGAGAAATGTAACTATATGTCAGGTCAATGCAGCCCACAATGGCTTGAATGGCGTGGAAGCTTGTGGTGTAGGGTTCAGTTTCCACTTACGACGTAAGATTTCCCACAGAGGTCTAAATCACGTTTTATTAGTTGATAGTTTGATGTGTATTAACACAGATATCTGTTTAATGGTAAGAATTAGCCAGTATTTTATCATACACACCCACCCTCAGGCTAAAGTTGAATTTGTGTTTTCTGTTTCTGTCCAGTAAAGAATGCATTACCTGCATTATTTGTGCAGGGGAGTGAAAACTCATCCCTCTCTCTTTGTGGAGAAGCCATTGACAGGGAGATTTTGCACTGAATGGAGAGGATAAGTCTTTCAGCAGGCCTTGAATGGAGCTGAGTAGATTAAATAGAGCATGTGTTATCCCTGATTACACTGATGGTGGAATAATAGTCCTTTTACGTGCTGCTCTGCAAAGTTGCATCGGCCTCACAAAATATTGTTTTTACTGTAGTGAGTCATCCTAATGTTTCGTCTGTGTCACATGGCACTGGTAGATACAATGTGACACAAAAGCAGCACCTTTCCCCCCCAACCATATTCAATGCTTTTAGAATACTTACGCTAACTTCTATTACTCAATAAATGTTCTCTTTTCATTTCCAGTAACATAAAACATGGCAAAAATGAATTTTGGTTTTGTTTTAAGTCACCAGTTTTTAAAAAAAGTTGTTTTGTCACACTCTTGTCACACAGTGTAAGACAATCTTTAATGTAAGACTTACCCTACACTGCACATCCTCAATTTACTTTTGTTTCCAGTAAATGTGGATGACACTCTATTCTCTATGTTGCATTATTTCATTATTTGTGTTTCTTTCTGAACAAGAAGGTGAATTTGATCTCCAGACTACTAAGGGTCTCAGGATTATTATTTTGGTTTTCAAAAATTTCATGTATCTTTTATTCTATTATATACCTCAATGACCACGCTTTGATTAGAAAACCATAACCATAAGGTCAGAGATATGGTTTAAGTTAGACCCTGAGCTGGGATGATTAAATTGGGTAAAGATGGAATTATGTCAATGAATGTAAAGAAAAGCAGGCCCTGATGATACATTGTTTAGTGGGAGCTCCCAGTAAGGCAAACGGTAATAGAAAATCAGTATGTTGATGGTGGTCATGACCGGTACACCACTGTAAGTTGATCTCTACTTTTAGAAAAAAAAGGTAAAAAATGAGAGGGTAATATTTATTAGGTAGGTTTAAATACAAACATTTCTACGACTGTATTTTTGGTCTTTTTGGAACCAAATAAAAACAATTGAATTAAAATGAACTGAACTGAGAATTGAGCAGATTATTCCATTAAGGAGGTCACAGAGGCCTTTAGTTTAGTTTAGTTGCCCCTAAACTTTGGAACAGCTTGCTTGACAGTTAGGACCTCACTAACACTAAACATCTTCAAGACCTGTTTGAAAACTCTGTTTTATTCCTTGACATTTAAACACATTGATGTTTTTATTTTTTAATTGCTGATTTCTTCTTTTAATTATGCAGGACTTTGGCCATCACCTGCTGTTTTTTTTTTTAAATAAATTGACTTGGCTTGACTTGTGTTTTTTGAGGTTTCTTTGAATTGATGACTTGTAATGTAACAATATAGTGAAGGTTCTGCAGAAGGATACACTAGTCAGAAATACACATTAGGAAGTTGTTTTTGTTTCTGTCATAATGCCTATATTAACTAGTGTACATCAACAACAGGAAGTACAGTGAGAGTGGTGGGATGCAGCAAGCATACCTGACTGGAAATGAAATCAGGATGTTGTTTTCACAGAATGAAGAGCATAATTGTGCAAACAGGGATTTAAATATAGAGAAGTTAACGTCTGACTGACTATAACAGAAAATGAAAATGTACATTTTTTAAACAAACTAAGTCAAAAATAGCTACATATGAAACCAAAAAGCACACAACTGAGTTCCAATTTCATCTTTAGATAGTTAATGATTACTGATTTGTGAGCTTTGTTCTGCTGGAGGTTTCTTCCTGTTAAAAGGGAGTTTCTACTTCCCACTGCCAACAAATGACTGCTCATGGGAAGTTATCTGATTGTTTGGATATTCTCTGTATTATTTTTGGAGTATTTAACTTCAAGCACCTTGAGGCGACTGCTGTTGGGATTTGATGCTATATAAATAAAACTAAATTGAACTAAACCTGATCAAAAAGTATTTACAGTACACTCTGAATGCAAACACTTGAGTTGCTTTAATGAAAAAGAAAGCCGGAATAAGGAAGTGATACTGAACAGGCTTTATCACCCAAGAGTTCTTCTGACATTATTAGACAACAGAAGATTACTTCCTCATATCAGTGTACCGGATCTATGTAAATGTCATCTAAGTTAATGGCTCGCAATTTGATGAGTAAAAGGATCATCCAGGTGTGCAGACATGACAGCATTAGGATAGACAGTAGAAAGTGGGATGAGTGATAAAGAAAACTATCAGAAAAAGCAGAGGGAAAGAGTTAGGAGAAGCCAGATGGTGAAGCCTGAAATGGAGAGAAAAAGCAAACAAAGGGGAAAACAGAGGAGAGAAGAGATGGTGTGAAAAGGAGGAGGGGCAAGGTGTGAAGGAAAAAAGCAATCAGGGAAAAAGTTTTAAGGATGAGTACTTGGTGAGGTAAGCAAGGTCACATTCATCTGAGTTTATCTCCGCATCCTCCCCCACCTCTTTCTCCTTTCCACTCTACATTAATATTGGATGCTAGAGAGTGATGTGCTGAGGCTCACGTAGTCTCAGGAAAGAGAGAGAGAAAAGCAAGGCGGGGTAATGTCACTTATGGGAAGTCAAAGCAGCACTTGAGCATTACATAGTTCGACACCAACAGGTTGACCAAACCACTTATTTGGTCAAGGAGAGGAAGAAAAGAAAGCGCCAACATGCACATTCTCATAGCTTAGCAGCAGAAATAAACTAACTGGCTTATTTTAATCTCACAGGGTGGAGCTGCTGATGTAACATTGCCAAGATTCTGAGGTTGAGACATCTTGAGTTCATTAGTCCGACTGATCACTGTAGACACTTTGTCTGGCTATGTATGCATTACTGTGCCTTCACCCTAAGTTTTCAAATTACAAACTAATGCTGGAGCTCCAGTCAAACAGTGACACAGTGAGAACAGCCCGATGCCTAGAAACAATACTGTCCATTTCCTAGCAAAGTATTGTTTCTAGGCAAAGTATTGTGAGGTCATTCAGAAACGTTTTTGTTGGCAGTAATTCTAAGTGTGAAAATTGTAAAGAAATCACACGTAAACACAGAGGATTATGTTTATTAGGTTTACAATGCCAAAGGCAATGAAAATAGCAAAAAACCAAAAAACAACAGCTTCAAAAATGTAATAAAAGTTAAGCCTGATGGTTCTGAAGTCTCACCGCTGTGAGTAGCTCCGCATGTTTGAGCTAGCAGACTTTTATGCTGCATGCCCTTCATGACCTAAATGCATTAATATCTCCTCCTGAGATCAAATAGGGGAGCTTTCACTTGTTAGACAAATGTGTAAGCTACCAATGAGAAATACTTTATTTATGCACTGATTAATCTATCCCATGCTACTCCTCCTACTACTACTACTAATAATAATAAATATTGAAGAATCTCTACATCCTTAAGTAACAGAGTTTGCTCATCCACTTACTGTATACAGCTTCTGTGTTGGTCTTCATGTTCAGCCTCTTGTTGATGCATTCATTGCATTCTGTTTTTATTTACAATTGATCAAGATTCCGACTGTTGTGGAATCCGATAGATATTATACAGTAAATCTGTTTAAAGCAGTACTGATAACAGAGGAACTAGCTGTAAACTCAACATTAAAACAAAACAAACCCATTAGAAATATAATGATTGTTTTATCATTACAACACAAATTTGTAAAAAGTTGGGAGCAATGGAGGCATTTATTCACAGAGCATAGGAAGGAGGTTGGGGTGAATGGACTGGTTAATAAAACGCTGGACTTTAGGTTGGGAACCTGCTACTTGCTTCTCAGTTCAAGTGCTTGCAAAAGCTTTGCAAACACTCCGGTTGCAAAACTCAGCTGTGAATAACAAGACTACTAATATAATTTGCGAAGCTGCATGAACAAAAATCATTTTAATTAGACTGCTGAGACCAGCTCAATACAAAGAGGCGTGTGTGAACATGTTTTGTGGTTTGGCAGTAATGTAAAGAAGCACTGACTAAGCACATTCATCGCTATTTTATAGCACTGCTAATTTCTTCAGAATTCCTTCAATCTCTGTATTAATCTAAAAGTAAATCTTTTTTTTTAATATAGCACCTTTCTAGATAAAGATCACAAAGTGCTTAACAACAACTTTGTTACGTTGTATCTCTAACGCTAAGCGCTCATTCAGGTCTTCCTTCTGTTCTGTATCGCAACCTTTTTTTTCACTGACTGGTTTAATGTCAGACAATATTATCACGGACCGGTCTGAAAATACAAAATAAAATGATACGACCCAGACAAAAACTGTGGTATTTTGTAAATATAATAATAAATGCAAATAAACGCGAATTCACTGTGTAATTGTGTAACTTTATTAGCAGAATCCTCCTGAAACAGCATTGAGAGTAACATCCTCCTCTCTGCCCCTTAATGCTCTCTGGTCACTATGGTAAATATTTCTTTCAAAATAAGACACACAACCACAACATGGGAAAACCCCAGGGAAACTGAGCTAATGATAAAAACAATGAAAACCATAAATTTCACACCCGAGGCTCTCGCGGCCCGGTACCAAACGACTCACGAACTGTGACCCCGGGGTTGGGAACCGCTGCTCTATCTGACTGTCCAATAGTCATACACATAGTTTAAATGCTGTATAAAGGAGATATGTCACCAGTTCCAAGTGACTAAAATGATTAAAAAAATGATTTCCATTTTCTTTTTTAAATTTTAATGCAGAAAAGTGACAGTTCAGATTCTGGTAAAAAAGGATGACATATCCTTCCTCTTTTTATGGAAACCTCTGCGACAACGTATGACAACGTATTTCAAAAAAAAAAATATATATATATTTTTAATTTAATCTGTTTGGATATATAGACATATGGCATGGACACTTGGCTCCTGTAAGCCAAGTCAGCTGTTTTTAAACTAATATTGGACCAGAATCAAGTAGTTCAGCGAGAAATCCACAGCTGCTTGGGCATAGTTTGGTCAAAGCATTCAGTGAGGTGTGAGATTATTTTGGTGTCTAGAAAATGTTTGCATAGCTAAAAGTACAGTTGATATCACAATGGCAAACATTCCAGTGTGTGCCAGTGAATATTTAAACAAGGTTTTTTTTTAAAAAAAATAAAAAATATATGACCTTTGATAACCTTTTCACAATCTTTATTTTACTTTATTATCATTATAAAATATGTCCGCACAAACAGTGAATGTGTGTGTGCAATGATACTATCTCTTAGGGCAAAACAAAGATATTGCAGTTGACATTGGTCACAAATGGTGGTGATGTAATTATTTCAAGAAACACAGAAAAGTACCATTTCATCAATAAGGACCCTCAGATTGTCCAGCTTGAGTATGTAGAATAAATTGGGCAGCAGCTTATGTTTAGACAGTGAGAGGAAAAGTACTGGAATGAATTGGATTTGCCTCTATGACCCAGCCGGACAAGGTGACGTATCCTCAGTACACTAAGAGCTCATTCATTCTGCTCGGCCCACAGCTATTGTGTTCATGTTTGGGTCTGTGTATATGTGGACAAACTTGTAACAAAGCACAGAGTCAGGCCAAGTCCACGAATTACATGACGAACCAGATAGTGTAGGAAAATTACAGTGGAAGTGAGAACAACTGTTATGATTATGAACTGTGTTTAGGTCACATTTTCAAAGCATAATGGGTTCAACAACAAACGTAACTGCATTACATATACAAACAAATAACAGAGGAAAGTGAACACAATGAGAGCAGTGAGATGCCTTATGTCACAAGTCCCAAGAACCCACGGTCAGGGAGCCAATTGTGCCACCTGCTTGTTTTGTGTACCAACAGCAACACGCTGTTTACACTTCAGGATTTTAGTTAATGACCTTATGTAAGTGCGGAGGATGTTTATGCTGAGAGTATCTTAAGTTGAGGGGTTACTTCACTAACACTGCTGCGACACATAAGTATGGGACAGGGAAGCCCGAGCCATTCCCAGTGCAATTCTTTTTACACTTTCTTGCATGTAAATGCTCTGCGTATGGCTTCTTTGGAGAGTCACAAATATTCAACAGTAGCAGGACAGATTAAACGTTTTACAGTTTTATCACATTCATTGCTGCCATCTTGGATTGCTAACCTGGGGCTGGTGGAGCTGCTCCAACTTTCTGAGTAGGAAATCCTACTTAACAGTGAAAATGGATCAAAATTCCAACTGGGAAATTCCATCTTCTGACTTAATGTGAAACACACCAATAGTCTGCCAGTTTGAGTGAAAAATAAGAACGATAGTGAATAAGAAGAAACACTGACATTATCTTGGTAGGGTGAGTCAGTAATAAATAGGACAGGTAACAATGGGAGTAGCATCTGTAGATACACAGTTACAAAAAAACCCAAAGGAAAGTAAAACAGGAGCAGATAAAAACAGGAACAAACCAAGAGTGAACATCAGAGTAGGTTTTCATAACTTGAGGTGGCTTGTGGGGAGTGGACGATAAGCATAAAGCTGGATTTACAATGCTTTTTGTAGACTCGTAAAATTAATTGTTAAATAAGCTGCAGTGTTAGCCTTGAATCAAAAGTCTTAAATATCTGACAGTTAAAATACTGAGTTAACATTTTGTTGGGATGTGTTTCAGAAAAAATATAAACACAGCATGTGATTACCATGATAGAGCTAAACCGAGGGGGTCTCAGAGCATTGACTGTGGGAGGACACGCAGTATCCACACAAAACTGTCCCAGGTGACAAGGAGATGCGGACCTGGGATGTTCTTACAAATTCATTAAAAATTTCTGTTAAAACACTGCCCTCTAATGGTGAAGGTTTATTAAGATTTATACCAGGTAATAACAAAAGGTACCTTTAACTCTTATGGTCTTGAGTGTAATACATGTATATTTTTTTGGAAAGTTGTTGAAATACCATTTCTTCAGGCTTATTGAGTGACAAGGGCATCAGAGGTACTCCTACTCCAGAATGACAAGCAAATAAATAAACCTGAATAATTAAAATAAAAATTTTTAGAGCCCAAAACTGCTACAGGTTTGATACCGAATAAATAAATAAAGTTTCCAAGCACTTACAGTACTTTTTAAAAAACTAGATAGCTTTGTTTTTTGTTTTTTTTGTTTTTTTAGAAAAGAAGAATAGCCTTCATACAGGTCAAGTTCTTGTGCAAAGATTTTACAGCCATTTCTTCAGCTATTTCCTGGTTAAGAACAGGTCAAAGGAAATATTTCAAAATTAGAAATGTGCCACTTTCACAATTTACACCTACTAAAAATGGAACCAACTTGAAAGTCTCCTTTTCTTATAAAGAAAATACAAGTTACGCATCCTTGCATGCCAGAAACTTGTCTTCTGTAATTCATAGAACTGAGATTGCATAAATAGTTTACAACAATATAGAAAGTAAAAGCAAAAAAACACAGACTTTTTCGGTTACCTTTCATGTCCTTTTTACACACATTGACTAATCACTGAGGAGAACTAGTGTAAAAAGCTAATATGAGATAAGGTGATTCTTAAGCGTTTGCCAGAGTTTCAACAGTTTCGAAACACAGTAGCACTTCATAATTCAGCCTGTGACTTATGCAGTTTCCCTACATTTACCATCTAATTCGCCTAAACTTAGGGAGTCAGTTTTAGTATCTAAAAATATATACCAGCTCTTAATGGTACATAATAGGATACAATAGAAAAAGGAAGTAATGGATGGCAGTTTTAAAGGAAGTAGAAACAAACATAGGTTATTTTGAAAAGAAATTAGATTACTCCCTAAATTTACAAGAACTGTATTCTAAATGTTTGCATCTAGGCTGGCTGTGGCTCAGAACGTAGGAGACTGTGTAGCAGATGGAAGGTCACTTGTTTGAAGTGTCCTTGGGTAAAATAGGAAACCCCAAATAGTCCCCGATGCATCCACTGGTGTGTGTGTGTGTGTGCGCATGATATTTAGAAAGCATTTAGAATAAAGTCTGGTAATGGGAAATGTCTGAGTTAGAGCTGGGCGATAGAACGATAACGATATGTATCGCGATATAACTATTACTCGATAGAGAAATTAAGCTATCGCGATAGACCTCGCCGCTCTTGTCCTCTTTAAAAAAAAAAAAAAAAAAAAAAAAAGTCAGCCAATCCAAATTAAGTAGCGCAGAGCCGAACCAATCACAGCCGCAGCGTCACGTCGCGTGACTTGTTACCTACAGCACAAGTGCCAAGCCGCACGTGTGTTTGTTTGGGAAGCAGCCAGCGGGTAATGGAGGAAATGAGTGTGCCGACTAGAAAAATCAACCGAGCGTGACCGAAGAGAAAACAGATGACGGTTCCAACGTCGGAGAGATTGTTGAACGGAAGAGCCATAGAAGTTCCGTAGTGTGAAGGTATTTCGGCTATTTCAAGTCTGACAAAAAACAGAGTAGCGTGCACTGTAAATTGTGCCGAAAGCAAGTCTGGAAATACAATAAACTGGTGCATGCGTCACACTGTGCGCCACGTTATTGTTTCGGTGAAATGAATTTCTACAATACTGTTACTGTTAATTGTACTCTCTGCAGTGTTTAAATGCTTACATATACACACAGTTACTGTCCCTCCACACATACGACTCGGTTCTGCTTCTATGCCCCAGCTTTGTTTACTTTTTCCCACCGAGGCTTCTAGACTTCTGATTGGCCAACATTTCTGCACGGTTAGGAATCTAGCGCCACCTGCTGCTTTGGCATGTTCATAGCAGCGTTTTCCTTCATTTCTGCCTTTATGTGTGGACGGGATTATTTTTTAAAACGAAAACGGAAAATCTCTGTTTTCAAAAATACCCGTGTACGTGTGGACGTAGCCTCAGTCTCTGACTGGAAGCGCTAATTCGTCATTCGGCTTTTGTCAGACTAAAGTAACTGTTAAAACTGTTTGAAAAGCTCAGCTATACAACAAGGAGAGATTGAGAATTTCCTTTTAGTTCTCAGTTTATTTGATATTGACAAAAGTTAGTCAATTTTGTCTGTTCTTCTGTAAAACAAACTAAGATTTATTTTTAGAATTAATATTTTGTTTCTAAGTGGAATTGACAATTTAGTCTGTTTCGTTTGTTCTATTTTGAAACTTAAACGCTTTAGCGGCTGCCTTTTGTGTAGTTTGCAATATTTGCCTTTATTTATCTGAAAAAGTCTCATGTTCCTTAAGTACATCTACCCTGTTGAACTTATTATGGGAAATAAATATTTAAATCAAAACAAGCTGCTGATTATTTCACATTTTACTTGTGAGCAACGGCACATTTAAATCTTACAAATATAGTTATTTGGCTTATATCGTGATAGATATCGTTATCGACTGAAATGAAAAAAACATATCGTGATATGAAAAAATCTCATATCGCCCAGCTCTAGTCTGAGTCTGAGCATCAAGGTCAGGAAGGCATTACTGTGAGAACTGTGTGTCTCAAACACTCCATGATTTGTTCAGTTTCATTGCTCATACTTGACACCACAATACGTGATACCTAACCTGACCTCCAGTTTGCTAGGCTCTTTGCGTCAGAGCGCTAAAAATCTTCAAATTAGTCAGATTCATTGCAAAATTGCATTGTGCTTGGGAACGATATATTGTTATATTTGAGGAAGCATTCACAGGAATGCTGTGCTGTATTGAGGAATCAGGTTCCTTTGATGATGCTGAAATAAGTGATGATTGTCACTGTGCAGTACGTTTTGCAACCGGTTTGGATATTTTTAGTTTCATTGTTTCCAGTGTTGAACAATTCCCTTCCACAAACGTAAAGGCTTTAGAAATTTCGGCTCACCCTCAGTAACCTCGTAGTGTGTACAGCCAGTTATCGCTTTTCTTGTTGAGGAAATATGAGGTGTCAGATTTGAGTGGTTTCAAGTTGAGTTCAATTGATTTTGCAATCATGTATGAAAGGTAAAAATTTTTCCCATTGTCCAGCCTATCTATGTGTTCAAGTGCTTTTGATAATGTCAAAACTCTAAAAACATATCCTATAAGCACATGCTAATGTATAACGCTCACATCCTTTGTACGCATGTTTTAACCCTCCGAAGGCCAAGCAATCATCGCTGGTCACCCTAACCTTACACCTGACCTTAATACTTTTAGTCATTCTTCTGTCATTTCCAAGATTATGGAAACCAGTTTTTATTAAAAACAGAAGTTACATATTGTGATTGCCCAGTATTATTGTTAGGGTCTGGTTAGGGGTCATCACCAATGATGTTGATTTTAGTAGTAGTAGCAATATAACCTCAGGGTGGTCAAAGGTCCACTGTCACCTTCTTCAGTTACCTACAATGGGTCTATAGATAAAAGTAAAAAACAAATTAAATTGTTAAAATCAATTCAAAAGACTGGCCAACAACCAAATGACCTAATGCTAACAGGAGCTGCAACATTTGTTAAGCTGTGGGTAGATGCCCGACTCCGTCACAGCAGGTGGATTAAGTCCAGGAAACTAAAACTCCCTGATCCTCTGTCCTCACCTGGAGGACAGTTCTAATTGTCTTTAATGATGCAAACACATCCATTTCTTTACAAATCTATCTTCCGATTTATCCTCTATTCAGTTAACCCTGTGAGCTCAAAGTCATCATGGCTGGTAACCCTGACCTGATATTTTAGAGGAAAGCAAACTTTTTCGTTGTGTCTCATGTTTCAAGTGTTTTTTCATCCTTTAATTGACAAGACGTGTATAATTCTTGGAGAAACAAGAGCATCTCTATTAAGGAACATATCATGACAGCATACGCTCTTAGCTGCTGTATATCCTCTTAACAGTCAGGTTACATGGCCCACTAAGATAACCTCGATCCCTATATGGGGAATTAAGTACATCAAACATAGCACAGACCAACATGTAAACTAAACATTTGGTTTCAAGTCTTGATCTACTTAACAAAGTTAAAAATTAGTACACTGACTTAAAACTAAAAAAGTAAGTTTTTTTGTTGCAAGCATTGCAAAATTCTAAGAGGCATACTGTATTAACATATATGATCTGCTCTTGAACTCAATTGTTCTTTGTGCAGTCTGAGAATATCGATGGTGATACTGCATCTCAAAGATCCAGTTTCTTCTCTGCCCACAGGTACATACCTGGGATAAACATGATGACATGTGCAAGGTTTCTGAATGTCACCTGTCAAAGGCAACACCTTGACTTCCTACATAACTGGCTGAGGTGCGGTCAACGACACAGCATTATTTGAAGTTTTGCCAGAAAGACAGTTTCTGTCCCGAGACTTCAATCCAGTAGTTAGAAATAGTAACAATAGTCAATTGTGATAAAATGTAAAACTGATGCAATTCTTAATATCAGAGCTGCTGAAGGTCAGGTATTAGCAGGCTGTACTACAGTGTCTCAAATGAACACAAAGTCGACTTCGATGTTGTGTTACATAAGATGAAAAAGCCTCAAATTGCAGACAACAGATGCATGAAATGCTCTTGACAAACCAAAACATCACCAAGGAGAGTGCAATCTAAGGCTAATGGAAATGTACACATAATTCTAAATAATAATAATGATAATAATGATGGTCAATTTGGTAATTTCAGTGTATCATCTGCTTTGCTTGGTGTCACATGGTTGACTGGATAATGCACCGCAATGGTTTTACTTCACTTTTTGTTTTGCTGTTTTCAGAATTACACAAGTATGAATTATGAAGATAAAACAATTCTTGGAAGCTGTCATTTACTCTAAACCTGTGCTATTTCTCTTTATAATTTGGTCCATTATAGTCAGTGTGAAATATGAAGTGATTGCATAGCTGGTGTGTTGAATGACCAGCAAACGGGTTCATACACATGCTTGCTGACCAGTGTTTATGTCTAATGTGAATATAACCAGCAATCATTTCTATTTCAGTTTGGTAAATCAAGGTAAATTATTGGAGTACTTTTACCTATAAAAAATTAGCAGCAAGTGCAAGTGTATATATTTGTTGCCTCTGTATCTGAATGTATTGATATTTTCCAGTTGCATAGTGATAGAATCATAACCACATGACGAGCAAAAGGCTTGTGAATTTCCCTCAGAGCAGCTGACCTAAATGCTAGCCTTGCTGTGATGCACCTGTAACACTGCTGTCATCGTGTTTTATGTGTCATCATGGTTGCTGACTGACACATATCACCTGGGCACACTTCTGTTTCTCTGACATGTTGTTCTTGTCTTTTCACACCACAAATTCAAAATGTTGAATACGATGCAGTTCCTACCACAATGTAGATGCTTTCCTAACTATATTTTGTTAGCTAAGCTAGACATGCTAATTGAGACCTGTTGGTTATACAGTGAGGATTTGAGCTGAAACAGGAGTAATTCTTTGAAAAAGTAAATTGCTTATTACATATATATGAACATAGTAGCCTAAATATTTAGTTACAGCCAGTGGCTCCTCTTAGCTTATGACTAATGGTTACACGAGAGATAGCTAACCTGGCTAACTGGCTCCTGGTCTGTTTTATAGTTTTTAAAGTAGCTTTAACAGTTTTTAACCCCTAAACAAAGTTCAGGTGTTGCATGATATACTTATGACGTGCATAATGTAAATAAAATAGACTTGACCTTTATGACAAACTCCATAAATGACATTTGAAATGCTTTGCAATTGGATGCTAGCTCTAGCTGCACACTTAAAGGTATAAACATTATTGTATTATTATTATTATTATTATTATTATTATTATTATTATTATTATTATTATTATTGTATGAGTTTCTTCTAACTTTTGGCAAGAGAGTGAAAATGTCTTAAATCTTAACTGTTAACAAAAAGTGTTATGCTGCAGTATAAAGAGTTTACACAGTTAAAAAACAAAACAAATTACAGGTTACTAATAATGTGTTGGGCAAGCACGTGCAGCCCAAACAGCTTCATGTTTCTGGAATGGTTGATTTTTCCATCCCCTGATTTAGTGGTTTGACTAAGCACGTGGAGAGGGCTGTCTAACATGTTGGCCATAATCTCCCATCACTGTCATTTCTGGGTAAAAGTCTGACGACTGTGCACACCATAGCATTTAACATTGTATCATATCCAAACCATTCAGTAGCTAATCCCTTCTCTGCCTGCCCTTAGGGCAGTCCGTGGCACCTTGGAAGATATCGTTTCCATCATAATACAAATATTTGCTAATAAGATAAAGATTAACAAATGACTATTTTTATAAGGAGACATCTGGATCCAAAACATGCCAGCAAAATGCCCCTCATTACAGATCTCAACCATCTACCTGATCTGGTCAGAGGTCTAGGTTCTTCCTTTAACTTCTTGCAGGTCTATATTTTGTAGGTATAACCTGGGCTAGATGATATTGTTAAATATAAATCTATGCTTCTCGATAAATATAGAAATCCTTATTAAAGTATATTGAAATGAAGATGGACTGAAATATAGGATAGGCATCAAACAAAAAACACTACACTGTATGAGTAGATTAAACTACATGGTAATTTAAGTAGCACATACTATCTGTGTCCCCAGTCATTTATGTGTGCGGTCACGGTTAATCTGTATGTCTGACTGTCTCGTAGTCTGTGTCGAGATCAGTGTGTCCTCTTAAATTCATAATGCCATCTAATCTGAACTCACAATCGCTTTGAACTCATGCTGGTGGTGGATTAAAATCAAATAACACACACACACACACACACACACACACACACACATATACACACACACACACACACACACACACACACACACACACACACACACACACACACACACACACACACACACGTTTTGGAATGATTCCCATCATGACTCACTTTCACTGACCACACAAATGAGTGAGATAGGCAGTCTTGTGACAGGAAGGGAAATCAAGTGTTTCTCTTGAATTTCCCAGTAAAATACTATTCATATGAAGGGAAAGCGCACCCTCTAGAGGAAAAACTGCAGAATCACTGTAAAATGAGCCAATGGAGGCCGCTCCCGAAAGCTTTACTGCAAATAATGTATTATAGCCCTTCTGATACTTAAATCTTTTACGATTGTACTGATTCTAAGTAGATTAAGTACAATCAGAGCACGATGCTACTTACATTTTGTTCTGAGTTTTTGATTTTAGCAAATCAAACAAACTGGTTTCCAAGCGCAGTTTTTCTGGTTCTGTTTTTCTCTGCTATTACATTGGACGTTACAAGCTGAGAAAGTTCACTGGAGCCCATTATTTTTAAAATTAATATCTAAATTAACAGCTGAAAATGAGAATTAGATTCAGAACTTGTAGTAATCTGCATCAAATATGAAAAGTGAAAGAGTCTTAGAATTATGTTTGTGTAAGGAGACAGGTTTTATGACTGTGGCCTCATCTGGAAATGAGGAAACATCCTGGCAATGCTGCATTTGCTGTGGCTGCACAAGAGCTCGGCAACAAGGTGACTGGCAGCAGACAGAATTATAAAAAGTCGGACAGGAAATGTGCTGACTAATAGGATTATGGGTTCGCTGCATTAGAGGACTGCATTAAGCTGTGCAATGTGATTGTGAGTGGTTAATTAATTACAGTGAAACAGGAACCCTGGCTTTCACTTTAGGTTTGAGGACTGTAGGTAAATCGTTTCCTTGTTTGGGACATTTTTTTTAGTCAAAGCATAATATATTGTATGTAAAGACAGATGCTTTTTTACATTTTTATTATTATTATTATTTTTTAGTATTTTAGCTATTTTTTTTTAAACTACAGTCATTTCTGTGTCATCTACAGTTTTTGCTGTTGAACTGTGCACCCAGGGGATCAAATATCCCCTGGGTGCTGTCCATAAAGAGTGACAACAAGATCACTTTTATCTCCTACTCGACTATTACAAGATAACACTATTTCAAGTAATAACACATCCACAGATGTCTCCTTTAGTTTCCAGCCTTGTATGCTGAACAGGTTCTGATCACATGACACCAGGGGCCTGTTGCAAGGAAGCTTTGACTCAAGTCGTGAGTCAAAGGAAATAAAAAACCACAATAACTAAACTGATTAGCTTCTATGGCACCATTGTGCAGATGTTTTTGATAGAATTAGATTGTTCAAAAAGTCAAAAGTAATAAGTAAAATTATTTACGGGTAATCTGAAATAAAAGGCTAGGTTTTAATGCTTTAATTCCCCTAAACAGTAGTGATGGGCAGATGAAGCCCCATGAAGCACTGAAGCTTTTCATCCAATTGGTTCACCCCAACGCGAAGCTTCATGAAGCTTCATTTGCTCTAGCAGGACACCTACTGGACGTAAAAATAATAGCTGGCATGAATTTGAAGAGTGTGGCATTTTGCACACAGCCTGTAAATGTCAACAACAAAAGGAGTGTGTAAAACATGTATATTGTAGTGATGGCAGTATACTGTGTATATTTATAGTGGCAGTATGGGAAATGATTATTTGGAAATGCTTGAAATGGAAATGATCATTTACTGTGAGGTGAGGTGTGGTTGGGGTGTGGACAGTAGTTGTGCTTTTGTAACGTTGAGGTATGGACAGCTACACAGTCCTGCCTGTTCACATTTTATTCTGTAAAAACTAAATTTTCACTGCTTTTATGACCTTTTTAGTGGGGAGAACATAGCTAGGATTTAATGATTTAACAAATCTTTTGAATCCTTTGTCCTCCACAATGCTAAATGGCTGGGAGTCCTCAATCACCATGCTGACCAGGTCTTCATCTATTTGAGATTGTTCTCCTGAGGAAAGACAATAAAGATAAAGCACAAATATAAATATCACACACGTAACTTATTACAGTTGTATAATATTGTTATATCATTTAGTAACATTACTGCATCCTATATTATCATTGCATTTGATGGCTCACCTGGTCTTGCTCCACAATCGGTGTCCCCCTTATTCTCATGCAAAGCTCTGTAGTGCCTAAGCATGGATGAGGTGTTGTTGTTGTCATATCCCAGCTCCCTGGCACATAGCAAACACTTCACCTTGTACAAAAGTCAAGACAGCTCAACATAAATTGTATTGCACCATCAGTATCATGAAAATACATCTTCTGTAGAAATTTACATACCTTGCTGGGAGGAATAAGATCAAAATGTTCCCACACAGGGGAGGACATCCTCCTCTTCTTAGCTGGCTCCATTCTCTCCTGACTTTCCTCACTCTCATAAACCTCCAAACGGTCTCCAAACTCTCACTAACCGCAACTCTCCATCAAACACCCACATTTTTGAATGAAGTCTGAGGGGTTTATATCGCTGTCATATCTCGCGACAAAGTTCGAACCACTTCATGAACCAGTCACGTGGTACAGCCGGGCAGTGAGGCTTCGGACGTCATCATTTTCAGCTCCTCCCATAAATGAAGCAAGCCTCGATACGCGCTTCGCGGAAACGCCCCCTCCATTACTCGACACACGCTCCGAAGCCTCGATACAGAACGTAATATCACTACTAAACAGTGATTTCCTTATGTTGGGAAGCATTTAAGTAACAAAGTGTTGCAGGTTACCTTTGTGGTGGCCATCTTGTTTTCCCAGTATAGAGGAAGCCTGCCTCAATTGGAGCTCTTTTATAGGCCAGTCTGTATTAAGAAGGTGTGTCTTTAGAGTATTTAAAGGGAGCAGGAAATGGATTGGGGGCCATTTTGAGAAGTTGCTGTCTGCATGTGCATGATGTTGGCAAGAGATAATAAAACAATTACTTTAATTAAGATAGAGTGAAGTCTGATGTTTCCCTCACCGCCCCTCACTGCGTCACAGTTGGCGTCAGAAGTGGGATTCAGTTACTCCTGTGAATGAGGGACAGAACACGCTGAATGAGGGGTGTAGGACGTGGAAGAAACTGTTGGACAAGGAAAAACCCCCTTGCTGACATGGAAGAAAGAGAAGGTGGACGAACAATTGAGCCAGGTCCACCACCTGAAGGAGCAATGGCTGATGAGGATGATTTTGAACCAGTAGTACGACCTAAGCAGACTGCAGTTGGTGTCGTGAGTAAAGAACTTTCTGAACCGGATATTTTTGATGAAATTAGAGAATTTATGCGGCATTCTAAAAGAACAGAAGCAATACTGTTTGAACAGATAAAACAACTGCGTGACAATATACCAAGGCTGCAACATGTTGTACATTCTGAACTTCAGCCTTCTGTCCAGAGTGACATTTCCACAGCAGCTGTTTGTCCAAAGCAAGAGGCTGGGCAGCTGCCTCCATTATCAGCTGTACAGCCACCTCACGGAGCCACTGAACACCAAGCTGAGCTGCCTCCTCCATCTCATCCACTGCTTGTACAGTCTCAAATGCACGTCGTTCAACCTGCTCCAGTGCAGAGAGCAGAAACACACCGTGGGGGTGAGCCAAGAATACCTGACTTCAGGGAAGGTGAGGATCCTGAAAGTTTTTTTGTACGATTTGAACGCATAGCTAAAACGTGGGGATGGCTGCAAGTTGAATGGGCAGCTAGAGTGGTCACCTTATTGACTGGAAAAGCCCTTGAAGCTTATGCTGGCATGGATGAAGAACAGTCTGACTCTTATGAGGCCATTAAAGCTGCTGTGTTATCCAAGTTTAATGTAACAGAGGAGACCTACAGATACCGGTTCCGGAGCACCAGTGTACCCGTGGGAGAGAGTGTGCGTGAAACCTACAATCGGATAAAGGGACTCTATAAGCGATGGATGCGTCCTGACAGTCGGAGCAAAGAAGAGATCGGCGAAACCATTATTTTGGAACAGTTTCTTCGCGTGCTGCAGTCAGACGTCCGCACATGGGTGAAAGAGAACAACCCAAAGACAGGAGAGGAAGCTGCAGATCTGGCTGAACGTTACCTAGCTGCTCATCGTGAACCTTCTAAGTCAAAGATGACTGTGGGGAGACCAAAGTTTGGGGAGGTAAAACCTCCAGGGGTGACTAGTGTTGAAAGCTTGGACACTAGGGGTGGTAAGAAGCCTATACATTGCAGTCAAAGGTACAACCTCATTTGCTATTACTGTCAGCAGCCTGGTCATAAAGCTTCTTTATGTCCCCTAAGAAAACCAAAGTCAGTAGAGTTGTGTGTAGTTCCCTCCACAGGTCTTGAGGGGGAACTTACTGGTGATGGTTTAGTGCCACATAAACATGTGGTAGATGTTTCAATAAATGGCCGAACAGTAAAGGCTCTTGCTGACACTGGTAGCTCACAAACCTTGGTTAAATCTTCTATGTTGAGCAATGTATTACCTGACTTTAACAAACCTGTAAATATTACTTGTGTTCATGGGTGTCAAAAAGATTATCCAACAGCAGATGTCACTATTGAACTTGAGGGACAAGCATTTATGTTAACTGTAGGAGTGTTGGATCATTTAGCATATGATGTCATTCTGGGAGAAGACTTACCAATTTTAGACAGTTTGGTTCTTAATAACTCTGAAGCCTATTCCTGTGCTGTTGTCACTCGTTCAATGAAAAGGGGTTTAGAACCACTGCCTGATGTAGATGAAGACTTATTTGAAGGAGGGAGTAAACTCAGGAAAACAAAACGACAACGTAGGCAGGAGAAAAATAAAAACAGTGGTAGGGCAAAATTTCCAGAACCAACCTTA
Organism: Copadichromis virginalis; assembly: GCF_057382275.1. NCBI lineage: Eukaryota > Metazoa > Chordata > Actinopteri > Cichliformes > Cichlidae > Copadichromis > Copadichromis virginalis. The sequence continues at coordinate 4,506,128 of NC_140634.1, forward strand.
CCAGTCTCCACCTATTGATCTTCAGTGGGAGTTTCCCAATAATTTTAGAGAAAGACAGGAAAATGATTCATCTTTAAAACCTCTCTTTAAGAAAGCATGCAACGTGGATGATGGAAAAGAAAATGATGTAGGGCTTAAAGGTGTAACTGGAGAACCTTTCATAATAAAGGATAAACTTCTGTATCTAGCGGACATGGAGAAACCCAGACTTGTTGTACCAAAAGAGTACCGATCAGTAACCCTGCATCTGGGCCACACTGTACCATGGTCAGGACATTTAGGACAGGCAAAGACTTACAATCGTGTTGCTCAATGTTTTTACTGGCCAGGATTGTACAAAGATGTGGTTGACTACTGCAAAACATGTCATGAATGTCAGAAAGTGGCTCCTACCAAAATTTCAGACCGAGCCCCGTTGCAAACATTACCAATAATGGATGTACCTTATGAGAGAATAGCTATGGATATCATAGGTCCTTTACCTAAGAGCAGTACTGGTCATAAATATGCGTTAGTCATTTGTGATTATGCCACAAGATATCCGGATGTTTATCCACTGCGTTCTCTGCAGGTCAAACACATTGTTCGATGCTTAGTAGACCTTTTTTCCAGAGTTGGCGTTCCAAAGGAGATCCTGACAGATCAGGGTACCAGTTTTATGTCACATTTGATAAAGTCTCTTTATGACCAACTTGGTGTAAAAGGCATTCGAACTACTCCCTACCATCCAGAAACGGACGGTCTGGTGGAACGATTTAATGGTACATTAAAGCAAATGTTGAGAAAGTTTATTGATGATACAGGCAAAGGTTGGGATAAATGGTTGCCTTTTCTGTTGTTTGCATATAGAGAAGTACCACAGGCTTCAACTGGTTTCTCCCCTTTTGAGCTGCTTTATGGAAGGCAGGTTAGAGGCCCCCTGGATATGCTGAAAGAGAACTGGGTGGCTGGAGTGGCACCGGGGTCTACTGAAGTGGCTTCGACGATGAACATCATTTCCTACATATTGCAGATGAGAGACAAACTGGAAACGTACAGAGAACAGGTTAGAGACCATATGCAGAAGGCGCAGCAAAAGCAAAAGGTATGGTATGGTATGACAAGCATGCCTGTGAGAGAGAACTAAAGACTGGTCAAAAAGTTTTGGTACTTTTGCCTACTGGACCAAGTAAGTTGCTGGCTAAGTGGCAAGGACCTTATACTGTGGCCAGAAAAACCGGCCCAGTGACATATGAGGTCATTTGTCCAGAGAAACACAAATCAAAGCAACTGCTACATGTAAACTTGTTAAAAGAGTATCATGAAAGAAATGCCCCAGAAGCAGGTGTGAAGCAAATCCTGATGGTACAAGATGTTCGGCCTGAAGACAGTGGCATTCTGGAGGTTGGAGAAGCTGAGATGAGCCCATTCAGAGGCATGCCCAAATCTGAAGACCCTCCTGAACATCTGACTGAAGATCAGTGGCAACAGTTGAATGAGGTGAGGCAATCCTTTCCATCTTTGTTCTTAGACACACCGGGGTGAACAAATGTCATAACACATAACATCATCTTGAAAGACACAAAACCTCTTCGTCTTAAGCCTTACAGGATACCAGAACGGATGGTGGAACCGTTGAGGAAGGAGGTTCAGATGATGCTGGAACTGGGAGTGATTGAGCCCTCAAGGAGTGAGTGGTCAAACCCCATTGTACTTGTTCCAAAGAAAGACTCCCCTCAACTACGATTTTGTTCAGACATGAGAAAGCTAAATAGTATTTCCTGTTTTGATTCTTATCCAATGCCACGGATTGATGAGCTACTGGAAAGACTAGGAAAGGCCAGATACATTACAACCTTAGATTTGTGTAAGGGTTACTGGCAAGTGCCCTTAGAGCCATCCTGTAAAGAATACACAGCCTTCCAAATTCCAGGAATGGGCTTATTTCAGTACACCGTGTTGCCCTTTGGTCTTCATGGGGCACCTGCAACTTTTCAAAGGTTGATGGACATTATCCTTAATGGTTGTTCAAAGTTTGCAGCTGCCTACCTGGATGATGTGGTGATTTACAGTGAGTCTTGGGAGGAACACCTGCAGCATCTAAAGGTTGTGTTGGCAAAGATCCAGGAGGCTGGTTTGACTCTGAATGTGAGCAAGTGTGCCTGGGCACAAGAAGAGGTGAAGTATCTAGGATACATTGTTGGCCATGGACAAATAAAGCCACAAGTTGAAAAGGTAAAGGCTATACAAACAATTCCCAGACCTAAAACCAAAAAGCAAGTGAGGTCGTTTCTGGGCTTGGTTGGCTGGTATCGGAGGTTTATTCCCCATTTCTCAACCTTGGCAGCCCCTCTTACAGATCTCACGAGAAAACACGCTTCTAAAGTGATGTGGAATGACGACTGTGAACATGCCTTCCAATGTTTAAAGAGACAGATTTCTGAAGCCCCTGTTTTGCAAAGCCCGGATTTTTCCAAACCATTTGTTGTACAGGTAGATGCCTCTAATGTTGGACTTGGAGCAGTGCTGGCTCAAGGAGAAGCTGGTGAAGAAAAACCTGTGCTTTTCTTAAGTAAGAAGCTGTTTGACAGGGAAAAAAACTATTCTACAGTAGAGAAAGAAGGACTGACAATTAAGTGGGCAATTGATTCGTTGAAATATTATCTCCTTGGAAGAGAATTTATTCTTCAGACGGATCACTAGTGATGGGACGTTCTGTATCGAGGCTTCGGAGCGTGTGTCGAGTAATGGAGGGGGCGTTTCCGCGAAGCGCGTATCGAGGCTTGCTTCATTTATGGGAGGAGCTGAAAATGATGACGTCCGAAGCCTCACTGCCCGGCTGTACCACGTGACTGGTTCATGAAGTGGTTCGAACTTTGCCGCGAGATATGACAGCGATATAAACCCCTCAGACTTCAATCAAAATGTGGGTGTTTGATGGAGAGTTGCGGTTAGTGAGAGTTTGGAGACCGTTTGGAGGTTTATGAGAGTGAGGAAAGTCAGGAGAGAATGGAGCCAGCTAAGAAGAGGAGGATGTCCTCCCCTGTGTGGGAACATTTTGATCTTATTCCTCCCAACAAGGTATGTAAATTTCTACAGAAGATGTATTTTCATGATACTGATGGTGCAATACAATTTATGTTGAGCTGTCTTGACTTTTGTACAAGGTGAAGTGTTTGCTATGTGCCAGGGAGCTGGGATATGACAACAACAACACCTCATCCATGCTTAGGCACTACAGAGCTTTGCATGAGAATAAGGGGGACACCGATTGTGGAGCAAGACCAGGTGAGCCATCAAATGCAATGATAATATAGGATGCAGTAATGTTACTAAATGATATAACAATATTATACAACTGTTATAAGTTACGTGTGTGATATTTATATTTGTGCTTTATCTTTATTGTCTTTCCTCAGGAGAACAATCTCAAATAGATGAAGACCTGGTCAGCATGGTGATTGAGGACTCCCAGCCATTTAGCATTGTGGAGGACAAAGGATTCAAAAGATTTGTTAAATCATTAAATCCTAGCTATGTTCTCCCCACTAAAAAGGTCATAAAAGCAGTGAAAATTTAGTTTTTACAGAATAAAATGTGAACAGGCAGTGTGTAGCTGTCCATACCTCAACCACACCTCACCTCACAGTAAATGATCATTTCCATTTCAAGCATTTCCAAATAATCATTTCCCATACTGCCACTATAAATATACACAGTATACTGCCATCACTACAATATACATGTTTTACACACTCCTTTTGTTGTTGACATTTACAGGCTGTGTGCAAAATGCCACACTCTTCAAATTCATGCCAGCTATTATTTTTACGTCCAGTAGGTGTCCTGCTAGAGCAAATGAAGCTTCATGAAGCTTCGCGTTGGGGTGAACCAATTGGATGAAAAGCTTCAGTGCTTCATGGGGCTTCATCTGCCCATCACTATGGATCACCGATCCCTGGTGTGGATGCACTCCAAGCAACATCAGAATGCGAGGATACTGCGCTGGTGCCTAGCCCTCCAGCCATACCAGTTCACCGTCCAGCATTGTCCAGGTAAGAACAATCTTATTGCTGACTATCTTTCCCGTTTGCTGGAGATGTGTCGACCAGAAGAGGGGGGGGGGGGTAGTGAGTAATGTTGGGAAGCATTTAAGTAACAAAGTGTTGCAGGTTACCTTTGTGGTGGCCATCTTGTTTTCCCAGTAAAGAGGAAGCCTGCCTCAATTGCAGTCTGTATTAAGAAGGTGTGTCTTTAGAGTATTTGAAGGGAGCAGGAAATGGATTGGGGGCCATTTTGAGAAGTTGCTGTCTGCATGTGCATGATGTTGGCAAGAGATAATAAAACAATTACTTTAATTAAGATAGAGTGAAGTCTGATGTTTCCCTCACCGCCCCTCACTGCGTCACACCTTATCTGTATGTTTAGACAGATGCTTTTTTAAATTTTTATTATTATTATTATTATTATTATTATTATTTTTTAGCATTTTAGCTATTTTTTTTAAACTACAGTTATTTCTGTGTCATCTACATGGAAGTTATTATAATGATTCATTTAAACACAAGTTCAGTCAATATTACCTGTAAATAGAAAATTCAAAAAGAGAAAAAATTACTGTGATCCCGACTGTTTATAAGCTAATGCAAAAAATAAATACATAAAATAATCCCCCCCCCCCAAAAAAAATCACATTATTCTTCCATAAAGACATTGCCCGCGGTTGTTAAAGCGAATATTCTTAATATTACTGGTGAAAAACTACACTATAACATAATTAAGTTGGTCACAGCTCTGCCTCCTGCTGGACAAATTAGGTAAAGCTACATGTAAACTAAGAGAAAGCAGCTAGAATTACCTCCACAGTGACTGTGATTTATATAGGTGCATGCACGTTCCAGAATATAATGAAGTGATATTCACACACTTCCATTTCCACCTACAGGCAGTTTTGAATCCCCAGCTGACCTAGCATGCATGTCTTTGTACTGTTGGAGGAGGCCAGAGTACAAAGAAGAAACCCATGTAGAAGGAGAACATGCAAATTACACAAAGCCTGAACTACTACAGTTCTGACCTACTAATTATTAATTATTAAACACACACACACACCTACACACATATGTGTGTGTGTGTGTGTGTGTGTATATATGTGTATATATATGTGTGTGTGTGTGTGTGTGTGTGTATATATGTGTATATATGTGTGTGTGTGTATATACAGTGGGGCAAAAAAGTATTTAGTCAGCCACCGATTGTGCAAGTTCCCCCACCTAAAATGATGACAGAGGTCAGTAATTTGCACCAGAGGTACACTTCAACTGTGAGAGACAGAATGTGGAAAAAAAAATCCATGAATCCACATGGTAGGATTTGTAAAGAATTTATTCGTAAACCAGGGTGGAAAATAAGTATTTGGTCAATAACAAAAATACAACTCAATACTTTGTAACATAACCTTTGTTGGCAATAACAGAGGTCAAACGTTTACTATAGGTCTTTACCAGGTTTGCACACACAGTAGCTGGTATTTTGGCCCATTCCTCCATGCAGATCTTCTCGGGAGCAGTGATGTTTTGGGGCTGTCGCCGAGCAACACGGACTTTCAACTCCCGCCACAGATTTTCTATGGGGTTGAGGTCTGGAGACTGGCTAGGCCACTCCAGGACTTTCAAATGCTTCTTACGGAGCCACTCCTTTGTTGCCCGGGCGGTGTGTTTTGGATCATTGTCATGTTGGAAGACCCACCCTCGTTTCATTTTCAAAGTTCTCACTGATGGAAGGAGGTTTTGGCTCAAAATCTCACGATACATGGCCCCATTCATTCTGTCCTTAACACGGATCAGTCGTCCTGTCCCCTTGGCAGAAAAACAGCCCCATAACATGATGTTTCCACCCCCATGCTTCACAGTAGGTATGGTGTTCTTGGGATGCAACTCAGTATTCTTCTTCCTCCAAACACAACGAGTTGAGTTTATACCAAAAAGTTCTACTTTGGTTTCATCTGACCACATGACATTCTCCCAATCCTCTGCTGTATCATCCATGTGCTCTCTGGCAAACTTCAGACGGGCCTGGACATGCACTGGCTTCAGCAGCGGAACACGTCTGGCACTGCGGGATTTGATTCCCTGCCGTTGTAGTGTGTTACTGATGGTGACCTTTGTTACTTTGGTCCCAGCTCTCTGCAGGTCATTCACCAGGTCCCCCCGTGTGGTTCTGGGATCTTTGCTCACCGTTCTCATGATCATTTTGACCCCACGGGATGAGATCTTGCGTGGAGCCCCAGATCGAGGGAGATTATCAGTGGTCTTGTATGTCTTCCATTTTCTGATGATTGCTCCCACAGTTGATTTTTTCACACCAAGCTGCTTGCCTATTGTAGATTCACTCTTCCCAGTCTGGTGCAGGTCTACAATACTTTTCCTGGTGTCCTTCGAAAGCTCTTTGGTCTTGGCCATGGCGGAGTTTGGAGTCTGACTGTTTGAGGCTGTGGACAGGTGTCTTTTATACAGATGATGAGTTCAAACAGGTGCCATTCATACAGGTAACGAGTGGGGGACAGAAAAGCTTCTTACAGAAGACGTTACAGGTCTGTGAGAGCCAGAGATTTTCCATGTTTGAGGTGACCAAATACTTATTTTCCACCCTAATTTATGAATAAATTCTTTACAAATCCTACCATGTGGATTCATGGATTTTTTTTTTTCACATTCTGTCTCTCACAGTTGAAGTGTACCTCTGGTGCAAATTACTGACCTCTGTCATCATTTTAAGTGGGGGAACTTGCACAATCGGTGGCTGACTAAATACTTTTTTGCCCCACTGTATATATGTGTGTGTGTGTGTGTGTGTGTGTACATACATAACACTTTCATGGAAACTGCATTCAAATAAGTCAAATACACTATGAATGTCCTTAGGTTTCATGTGAACTGAACTTAGCTAACTCTGCAAGCATGCCACCTGCTGGATGAGCAGAAGGTAAGCAAGTAATACCACTAACCTCACTTTTTAGCATTTCAGCCAAGGGTAAGCAATGAGATCTCATGTATGGTTTACCCTAAACATTTATGTAGCCTGCCATAGCATACCAAAAATGTTATGAAAATATCCAGCCATATATGTATAATTTGGCTTTGCACCATTTCAGCAGCTGTAGTTTGGACTAAGTTTGGAAATTAAATGGAAAAAGATGTAAATAAAAATGTTATTTTTATTTAGGTGTTTTATTATATATAAAGGAGGATGAATCCATGCTTCCATCTTGTTTATGCCAAATTCTTTGGTTATTTGACTTTTGCCTTTCACCCAGAGAACTGCTACTTACTGGATGTGTTCCTTTTTAGACTATTCTCTATAAACCTTAGAGATGGCTGAGTTGGAAAATCCCAATAGATCAGCAGTCTCTGAAATACTCGGACCAGCCCATTGGGCGTCAACGAGTATTTTTACTATTTACTATTTTATTTGCTCACTTTAAAGTTTAGCAGGTCATCTTGACTGCGTCTGTGTGCCTTAATGCACAGAGTTACTACCATGTGAGCAACTCAGTGTGTATAATATATGTAAAATAGATTTAAGTAAGGAAAAATATGCTGCAGAAAAACACAAAAATGTAAGGCAAACAACTGAATTTGTTTAGTAATTCAGAAATGTTACTAACTTAATGTTGAAAATATAAGAGGTACAGATGTTTATACATTTGAAAATGCATGTTTGAGTAATACAACAAATAGACAGCTGAAAAACATCTAGTTACATTCGTTTTTATGCTAGGCAGCAATTGCAGTCCATACACAGAAGTGTCTCTCAGCCTGGTTTGCAAAATGTCATGGTATGGTAATATATAACATATAAAAATGATAAAAAATACATTTGAATATAACGGTGATTCATTAAGCAATCCTAAGACTGCAGCTGACAATACTACAATCAAGTTCAAAAACTCAAAACTGTAAAATACTGTTGTAAACTTAGTTATGTTGTGGCTATTTAAACTCCACAAACTGTAAGTCTGCTAATGCCAGAGCAATAAGTTTGTTGTTTACAGTGTGTTGAAATAAATACTATCAGCAAGCAACAGTAAACAGGTTAAAACACCAAAGATCATTAGTAAAAGGAGATGTGTGCAAATATATTTTGCTTTGAAAGGAAAGCCAACACCCTCTCGTGTGCCCCCACCGTTCACAGGAGGGGATAGATAAGTTCTCTGCTTTGTGAATCAGGCAGTGGTCAGAGATTGAGATCCTGGCGGTCCGATAAATCTTGCTTTAGAAACATGGAATTTCACTTTTCATTCCCAAATATGGTTCAAGAAGGAACTTCACTGAGTCAGAACGCAACGTTTTGATCACACTGCTTTTTTTTTTTAAAGTTAGAATTTCTTAATATGAATCCAGCTGAAGACAAAGTGATCTTTGATTGCACCTTAAATTAAAATATGCTCTGAAGTAGTTATATGTACCATATCTGTGTGCTTGTGCAATTCATATAATAAAGTTAGACTCAAGTTGGACTGACCTCTGTCACAAGCTTACTTGGAATATTATTAGGAGTGCTTAAATTACACCATACGGTGCACTCTACAAACAGCTTAACTGACACGCCTTGTAAAAGGGCTGGCTTCCTCTTCCAGCAGTGACATCAGTGCTTTAGTGATTAAACTATTTTTAAGTTTTTAAGGAGCCACGTCCTTCCCCAAATGAACCTAATACATCCTTCTTCTTTCTAGATTTCTGACTTCTACTTGGCATAGTGGATGGCCTTTTAACAGAGTTCATGCTCATATACTATACCAAACGCATCAGTAAAATCTGATTGCAAATGTTACTGTTATGGTGGACTTTCATGTCTGGATCCATTGAGGTTTCTACCGCTGCTTTATGGATGGCCATCAATCTATCACTGCACACAGAAATGTCTTGTGTTTTTATTTTATTTCAGTTTTTTAATTATTATTAAAAGCTACGTCTAACTGCTCCCTTATTCACAAGGCTTCTCTACAGCTCTGCATGCTGGATTTGGAAGATTTTTATGGTCGATGCCTTTCTTGATGCAAACCCTCAAGAGATTTGTGTTTCCTACCAGGACTGGACTGGGAAGCTTTTCCTTGTTAGATAAATGTGCAAACCACAACACTATTAATAATTTAAATTACAGCTAGAGATTGCTCTGCTTAGCTTAGTATATATACTGGCTCTGCACGATTCTTTCCAAAGGCAGCAGATCCTGGAAAGATGCTGCACCTTGCCAAGAAATAGTCCCAGTTACAGTTTTGTGATACCATGAATTGTCATTTTCACAATAAGGTTTTTAGTTGATTTCAGAAATTGCATGTGACATTTTAATCCGTGAGCTTTCGAGGTGCTGAGAGGTGGATTTTGTTTGTGGATTTTCTGAGAGAGCCTGGCAAGCCGAAGCATGCTAACCAAACACCAGATATCCGTTCTTCAGTATAAAGAACGGATATCTGGTGTTTGCCTGTGAAGGTTGTATGACTGATGCTTTTCATCACCAGCTTATTTGTGTACTCATTCCTTTAGCTTGTGTAAATTGTAGAGAAATGCTTTCCTCTGAGGTTTTTCTGTCCTTCCGACCACAGAAGTCCATCAGTGGTAATACCTTCAACAAAGTTTCTGTAATTTCTTTGATTATTATCAAATGGATTTCCTTGCCATTTGATAATTTCCTTGCTCTACATCCTATTCTCAAAAAAGACATTTCTTTTTGTGAACCCACACAAAACGTCTGCCAACTTTGGAAGTGGAAGACCCAATCTCAAATAAAAGCCCTAGCCATTATCATCAATAATATAGAATCTTAAAATGGTACCCCATTTCACTGTGATGGTATTGGGGTATCTTAAGTTATGTGGCATGAGTAACTTGCCACGAAGGTCCCATTTATATTCTGTCTGCTGCCTTTAGGGGTTTCCACAATGGATCATCTGCCTACATCCTCCTCTGTCACACCAACCCACTGAATGTCCTTCATCTCTACATCCATGAGCATCCTCCAAGGTCTTCTTTTCCTCAAGCCTGGCAGCTCCATCTTTAACATCCTTTGCCCACTATATGCATTATCCCTCTTTTGTACAGGTCCAAACAATCTCATGCTTGCCACTTTATTAAAAAGATAAGTATATCAAAGAGAGGGCTCAGGTTGAGCTGGTGTGGAGACAGTCCTCTCCCTCCTGGTCACTCCCAACCAAAACTTTTTCTTTATCTTCAGCGCTGCCATTTTCCATTTCTGTTTTTTTGTAGGCGGCACCTTCTCCAAACCATACATCATAACGGTGTCACTACATTGTGTAAACCTCCCCCTTAAACCACCCCAACACTCATCTCCACCATCCCCACCCAAGACTCTGGAAACAACTTGCTTATTTGCAAGAGGAAGACTCCCTTGGTGCTAATCTAGCCTACAGAATTTCAGATGTGCCATCCACTGAAAACATTTATATTGTTAATGAACAAGTGAAATCCATAAACAGGAAACGAAAAAGATATAGTTTACAAAGTTATATGAAGTTGTCTCCTCTACTTCTGAAATGCTTTACAGGGCTGTCTTCCTTCTCTCAACACAACCGGTCGCGGCAGATGGCCGCGCCTCCCTGAGCCTGGTTCTGCCAAAGGGTTCTTCTTGTTAAAAGGGAGTTTTTCCTTCCCACTGTAGCCAAAATGCTTTCTCACAGGAGTCATGATTGTTGTTTTTTTTCTCTGTATGTATGATTGTAGGGTCTACCTTACAAAAGAAAGTGCCTTGAGGTGACTGTTTTTGTGATTTTGTGCTGTATAAATAAAACTGAATTGAAGTGAAAGAATGAAAAGTAAAAGACAAGCATCAGAAACATTTGATATGTTGTCTTTGTAATATTCGGATTTATGGAACATTATATTCTGAGCCTGCATTGTGTAACCTTTTCGTTTATCTGACTCAAAATAAGTTTAGCCTGAAAAGAGATAGACAAAATACATTTTCTTTACGAAACATTTTCTTTGCTACATGACTTTAAAAGTATGTTTTATAATGTCACCAGTTTTGGTGCTGTGGTTGATTAAAACACCACATGACAGTAAAATAGTATTACTTGCATGTTTTTTCCTCAACATGACTTTTCTAGGCACAGTTTAATCTTGCAATGTGTCACAGTATTTAACAACCCAAAATAAACTTGGTTTGACCCAGAGGGATTTGAAAATATTCTAATGATGATGACTTTGTAATTTCCTTTCCCTTCTCCCAAATACTAGAAGGGAAAACTCCAAGTTGGTGTGAGGCCTACTAAAGTAAAATGCAGCATGACCTGGGAGAGTACTTTTCCTCATGTACTGCTGTACATAAGGAAAAAGTGGTAGAATGAGCTTATGACAGATGTATTGCCTTTGGCTCCGAGCCTGCAGCTTCCTACTATGTTGCCGTTTGGTAGTAATCACTCAGAAATAGTTGAACAACTTCCAGCAGAAATAGCTGGAGGAGTAGCTCCAAACCCTTCTATTTACATCAGTTTCAAGGACAGGGAGTAAAACAAAAAATTGGGGAAAATGTATCTATATCCTTTGAATTTCTTTTATGTGTGTACAACTGAACCAAGAAAAAAAGAGATTTTCCATTAAAAACATAGGCCTTGTGCATGTTTTGTGCAGCACTAAATAAAGCTTGTCAGAAATATCAACATTGTGAAATATGAACATGGCAGAATTTAAATAAAGAAATAACTCCATAAATGGACAAAGGGTCAAAGAAGGTCGCCACCTTTCTGGTTAGTTTATGTGACTTGCATCAGAGAGGTCGAAGGCTGTTGTGTTCACATGATATATAAACTGGGACAAATTACTGTTTAGATCACGAAGCTTCAGCTTCAGTGGGTCCACATCAGATGATTCTTATGGGAAAAAAGACACTGGCATTGTGCACTACAGGCAACAGAAAGCATACTGGCCTTGCCACATGGCTCTATCCTTTAATATGTCAAAATAAATGTCATTATCAGTACTAGAAATCTTTCCGTTGCATTTTAGGGATTAATTAATGTGTTTCGGGATGAAATTCTGTATCAAATGCTTAATACAAACACTGCTGTTGCAAAAGTTAAGTGTAATTATTGTAACAAACAATTACACTTACAAAGTTGCTTCAGTTCATTGAGGTTTGTAGCCAAGGTTGTATGTAAAGCTCTCTTAAGGTCCTGTGATGGGACTGAGGTTGAGGTACGGAGTTTGGCTGGAACATTAAAATATCTTGATTCCTTTCTTCTTTAGCTATGATTAGCTTGTAAAACCACCTTTAGCAGCAATAACTTGAAGCTATAATCTTTTGTATATGAACAGTACTCTTAAGGACCTACCATAGCATTTCAATCAATTCATTTTAAGCCAGTTGAAGTCTGAACTGGGCCACTGCAATGTCTTGACTCTTTTCAACCATTCTCTTGTACATTTGCAGTTGTGCTTGGAATCATTTTCCTGTTGCATGACTTAATTTGGGCTAAACTTAAGCTATTGAACAGATGGTTTTGTATTTGACTGTAGATCACTTTGCTATACAGATGAGTTCATGGACGACTCAGTGACTGCATGCTTGACAATTTGTCATGGGGTGTTTGTGCTGATATGGTGTGCACCATGTTTCGGCAAATGTTGTGCCGTGCATTGTGGCAAATATCTCCATTGGTCTTGTATGCCCAAAGAACATTATTCTAGAAGTCTTGCATTTTGCTCAGGTGCAGGTTTGTAAGTTCCCTTCCAAACAAGTCATACTTATTGAATATTTTCCTAAATATGCTCTTGCAAACTTTGATTTGTAACATGTTAACTGAGCCCTGTAGATTTTAAGATGTAAATCTTGGGTTTTCTCCAGCAACAATTACAATTTCAATACCCAAATTTCACTTTCACTTTTTTAATACGTATGCCACCAGCATAGATTTGAAAATAAAACCACCCAAGTGTAGACTTTAGCCTTAATTCAAGAGCTTGACCAGAACATTCTGCTCTTGATCTTGACGAAGGCGGTCGCACTTTTCTCCTCTCCTCCTCTCCCTTAGCTTCCCTGCTTAGCCTCTTATGTCCTTGTCTAGTCTTTTGTTTTTTGTATTACTTTTCCCTGGAACACTCTCTCACAGTCTGTTCTCTAAAACCTAAAAGAGGAATTATGGATTGGATCAACTGGTCCCTAAATGCAATTGACACCCCTTTCTCAACGAGAAGTTTGGGCTTGGGTGAGTCTGAGTGCTGAAGATATCTACCTATTCGGAACCATGGTAACAGGGTTCTGGCTGATCGGAGCTGGCTTGGCCCTGACTTATCGAAGAATTAATTAAGAAAGTGGAACCGGCTGTTCAAACCCCCACAAGGCTGCCCGCTGGGATAGGAACGATGGGAGAGGCGTGAGTTTCTCAAAATGGGCTCATTGAGTGCAGCACGGATAAGATCTTGGAGAGGCTACGGCTGCTGTGAATACTCAGAATAAGATCTCTGACTGCAGACTGGATACATCTCGGAAGGGCTAGCTCGGAATAACATCTCTGGGCGCAAATTGGATGACATCTCGGGGAGGCACACTGTCGTGAGTTCTCAGAAATCGGCTCCTTGAGCACAAGAAATGACAACATCACAGAACGCAAGTATGGCGAAGCTCGCGGCTCTCCAACAGGAGATTGAGAGACCAATGTTGGACTGTAGAACTGCTTTGAAATTCATATGAGCTGTTCGCACTAAAGTAAAAAGCACCATCACTTCATGCGGATACCCCCTTTGGCGCCAGCTGCGGTCTCAAGGCTGGAGCTGAACAACAACACCCTGATAACGACTGTGTTTAGTCTGTTCCTTCCCATTCCGTGCAAGGCCACCTGGGTTGGCTGGAAGACTGTTTACTTAGCCTAGCAGGGCGAAGGACACTGTCTCAGCTGAACTCTGGACACGCGCACACATACATATACATTGATATGCACACACTCATCCCCCCTCCCTTTCCAACCGGCTTCGATGCTTATTCCCTTCCGATGCTGACGGTGGATCAAGGAGACCAGCGCACGCAGGCCCGGATGTACTGTCTAATTCGGCTGTCTCTCACCCTTTACCCACCCCTGTTGCTTGTCATGTGTTTCTTTGGTGTATTAAGAGTTTTTTCATGTGCTATGGGCAGAGGTGTTTTTTTTCTGTTCTCAAACTGATCTCCCTGTTGGAGCTCAGTCTGGGGGGAGTTATTTTTTTTTCTCCTTATCTTTCCTCATGTGGTGCATTTTCCATTGTTATACCTCTCTGACCTGTCTTCCCCATGTGATGTTTTGTGTAATGTATGTATGGTCGGAAGGGTAAGATGGCGCTGGCACGGCTGGAAGCCTTAACCCAATTTCTCTTGGGATGAATAAAGTATTATCAATCAATCAATCAATCAATCAATCAATCAATCAATCAATCAATCAACATAATATTAGCTTAAATATACTCACATTTCAAATGCAAAGTAATTAAATTAAAATAGGTTTATGAAAAAAGTACTGTATTTTTCAAATGAATGTGTATTTCTGTTACTATGTTGAGAATGATTTAGATCTGGATTCTAGTGAAGTGTTTTTCATGGCTGTGAGCAAAATTTTACATCCAAACAGCTTCTAAAACATAAAAACATATGCATAGAAATTAAGCTGGGGGATGTTCTTCAGTTTGCTGGATGTTATAGAGGTTTGTCTCAATGACCACTGAAAGCATCCTGCAATCATGTAACACTGTTGTTGTAAATTGACATCTAGGATTTTTTTTGATGCCGTGGAGCTCTCATGTCTGTACTTAATTTCTAGGCTAGCTAGCCAGTTAGGGTGCTTCTATAGTAGATAATCCACTGGCTTGATTGTTGGATAGCACTGTCAAAGTCAAAGTAAACTTTATTGTCATCTCTGCTATATACAGTACAGTATATAGAGAGACGAGACGATGAGGTTTCAGTTCCATTCAGTGCAAAAGAACAACAATAAATACAGGAAGAGTAAGAATAAATACACAATTTGTCATGATCCTGGGTCCTTTTGACCCAGCGTTTTGTGTTTTCTGTTATTGTGATTTTGGTTGTTTAGTGTTTATTCGGTTCTGCCCATGTATTCCTGTGTTAAGTCTGCATTTCTTAGTCCGTGTCCTTGCATTTGTAAGTTCCTGTTTTATTGTGAAGGTCTCTGTCTTATGTCAGTGTGTTCTGTTTACGTTTCCCCTGCCTCGTCAGCTGTTATGTCTTCCAGGTGTGTTCCCCTCCTGTTTCCCATCCCCTGATTCCTGGCGTGTGTATTTATAGTGTGTGTTACCTCGTCCTTGTTGCTGGTTCGTCTGTGTTATTTGGTGTTTTTGTGTCTGTGAATCTCCTGCCGTCATTCTGTGAATTCTCCCTGCAAGTTGCTTTCTCTCGTGTTCAGGTTTGGTGTTTAGGTTTTAGTTTTCCCAGCGTAGTTTATGTCTAAGTTCGGTTTCTTGCCACACTCTCCTTTTGTTTTTTATCACTCGAGTTTTGTGTCAATAAAGCCCTCTCACTTCACTGCATATCCGCATCTTGGGTCCTTTGTTAAATTCACACGGTTTGCCCCGGCAACCCGTGACACAATTTGAGACTAAGGTAAGGGGAGTAAATATACACTTTGAGGCAGAAAAGGGTTAATAACAGTCTAACATGTACAATTTACAATTGAGATATAAAGTGACCTTGAAGTGGTTTAAAATGGCCATAGCAGCTTTACAGTTTACAGCATGAGTGATTTAAAGTGACCTTGAGTTAAATAAAGTGACCAACATGAGCACTGTCACAGGGACATGTGTTGTTGCAATGTCCATGTATCCTAAAAATGAAAAAAAAGTTGCGTCACTAAAATGATGAAAGTGCAAAAGTGAAACAACAGGAGCGCTACTAACATGCTCACTGACATCTCTCAAAAAGCAATTCAGACTGCTGTCACAGTTTCCTTCCATTTGAATGAAATTATTTGCTGGTTGTGGAATTTTCCCAGTGATCCTTTAATTTTTAATAGGACTGCCTCCTGCAGCGAGAACCAGGTGCCACAGGTATTTCCAGTGCATAATATTGCAACTTAAAGTGATCTAGGTGTGGATCAACAGAAGAATGAACAACAGCATCAGAACTCAGGAAAGGAGACAGGATTGTCAAAGACCTGGTAGTTTGCTGGTGCGGCCAGAGATTCAATCATTTAACCTGGCCTTTGCACAGGGTGTCGCAACCTCATGACATATAGTTCACATTTAAGATTTGAAATGCCCTTTTAATAAGGATATAAAGTTTTATATGCATAAAGTTCTATATAACTGAAGTTTACTCATATTTTACTTATGTTAGCTTATCAATGAAAGGATTACAGTAACTTGGAAATCCCCTCAAACAAAGGGAGCCTTCTTTTGCCATCTTTAACTTGTCCCCATTTCCCAAAGGGTATCGTTGTAATATTCACTATACCTAACAGCAGTTTGGAGAGTCCTGCCATAAATAAATGAGACTTGTTGATCAGCCGATATAACCACCGACATCTGAATTACAAAGAAGCTTTGGAAAAAGAAAGAGAAAGACAACCTTTGTTATGTAACAAATTTAGTTTTGTACAAACCTCTGCATATAACCACGGCGCCTGCCTGGACGTCAAGCAAAACATCTAGTCTGGACCAGTTTTAGCTGTCATCATTTTCACACTAATTCAGGCATCATATCCCGAAGCAGGGGCAGTCCAGAACAGATGAGTTACATAACAGAATCGGTTCTGTATTTATGGCTGTACCAACATGTATTAATATTTATGTGGAAGCGTTGCATACCTAGGAATCATCTTTATTTCCAGAGTTACCACAGTTAAGTTACACTGATAAAGTCAAGGTATATCTATAAAACATCAAAGAAAATAATAATGTGACTTGTCATAGTAATTAATTAACAGTGTGTGAATGTGTGTGTGAATGGGTGGATGACTGGTTGTGTAAAGTGCTTTGGGGTCCTTAGGGACTAGTAAAGCGCTATACAAATACAGGCCATTTACCATTTACCATTTGTCATAGTAATTAGTCCATTTTTTTCTTTTTTAATAGTGAGTAAGCTGTTTGGCAGTCAAAAGATGGATGTAGTGACATGCTACAATGCCACCCACTGGTTCCTGCGTCACTGTTCACTATCTTGGTGAAACACAATGTGCCAAGAGAGCACCAGGTGTGAACTGTAAAAGGCCATGCTCAGTGAGCAAACCCTGAACTCCTTTTTGAAACATAGTATGACCAGTTGGCTATATTGTCTATTGAGTATGACCTGATATGGGAGATTGACCCTAAAAAGTCAGTACGAAAGTGTTCACAGTTTTTGTGTCAGGTTGACTTTTCAGACCAATCTTCTATGCTGTCTATAGTAGAGATACTGGATCGGATATCGGCGAGAAATAAAAAATGTAATCCAATCCATTAAATATCAAAAAAGCACCTCACAAAACTTGCTACACGGCGTAACTCGACTCATAACCGTAGCACTTTGCAGCAGTATGCATCACGTGATAGAGCGGCTGTGTGTATTTGTAGCCTCACCAGGATTTCATCTCCGAGGAAGTTATCCCAGACAGAAGTAAAGCAAGTGTGTAAGTTCATCTCTGAATGTTTGTAAACCGTTCCCACGTTAAGCTTAACAACAGATATATGGAGCGACTGCCTCTCTCTCTCCCTCTCCGGCTGCTACTTCAATCGTGAAACTGCTTAATGATCAGCTGATCGGCTTTTCTGTCGTGAGTCCATCTCTCTTCTTTGTTTTTGGCCCACTTCGCTCCAGAAAGAGGAAACCAGCGGCTGAACAACAGCAGCACGTTTAAGCTTGATAAGCTGTTGTTAGAATTTATTTAATATTACTTTCTACTCCAGGATCTTTTTCTATGTAGCTGACGGCTGGTAACTGTGCAGGGGCGGATCTAACAAAGTTCAGCCAGGGGGGCCGATAGGGCATGAACAGGGAAAAGGGGGCACAAAGACATACTTTTCTTTCTTATTCTCATTTAAAATGTCGAGCTTTTAATAATTAATTATCTGACTCTTACACCCGAAGTTTTAATCTGATGTAAAATGTATAGAAGTCCATTACTGTATATAGTAACTGTTAAGTCTAATATACCCTAGTAAGCTATAGTACTTTTTCCTTTGGGAAAGTACCATCTGTGAATTCTGCAATTCTGTTAAAGAAAGATGTTGAATCTATTTAATTATTCTTGAAAAATTATTTATTTCTGTGCATTTCCCCCCTGCATCAAATTAAATTTGATTACATCGATTAAGCATCATGAGGTGGAGGGTGGCTCCCTATTTTTTTTTTGCTGGGAGTTTGCAACCCTATTAGTTAGGTTGCTTTATATTTCTGCTAAGTAACTAATAGGGTTGCAAACTCCCAGCAAAAAAAAAATACCAGAATAGGGAGGATGGAGTAGGTTTAAGTTTATTAGATTGATCAGTGTTGCTGAACTATGAAATATTTTGGGTGCAGTGTATTTTTTACATACAGGTATAACAGAATAGCTTTAGTGTTGTTGTTTATTTAAACTTGAGTATAAACTTATACAAAATGCAGCAAGATATTAAAAAATGTTTTGTTGATTTAAAAAACACACTATATCGGATTCATATCGGTATCGGCAGATATCCAAATTTATGGTATCGGTATTGGACATAAAAAAGTGGTATCGTGCCATCTCTAGTCTATAGTGCCAGTTCTTCAGTTGTAGATGTTAATGCTGCTGCCCAGGTTCACAGTGAAATGTCTTGTATCCAAAAACATCTAATTAGCCTGTCACATGGCCTGTGAATCAAAAGTGTCTGACTTAATCAGTTGCTTTCCTCCAAATAACGCCAGAAGAGGCTACTTTTGGCAGGACATTTTTTTAACTATGATTTCATTTTATCTGGACTCCTTTCCACATTGTGTTGTACAAAGTATATATAGAACATAACAGAACAGCAGTAATTTATGCTATCTTACCTTGCTTACTCTTTGCACAAGGTATCAGGTGTGTGCCCATTGATCAAACAAAATCTGTGAATGACTATTGTTGATCTACAACTGGGTTGCCAAAACTGAAACAAGTACAACAGATTATAAATTTCACACAATACCAGCATTTATCTACTGGTATGAAAAGTGAATGAACTTTTTCTTGATTTCTAATAAACAACCGTAGCGGTAAATTCCATGTTAAATCAGGTTTCAAATCCAGGAAAGCATGGGACATAGATCTTATTGTTGTTGTAGTACTGTACAAAATGATCAGAAGGATATTGTGAAAATGGATTTTACTTCAACCACTCCTTTTTGCTACATGGTAAGGTTATGCCAGATCTGGATGATTGTCCTGGATCAACTAATGTCGGTCCAGGTTTAACACTGCAAGGGACCAATCACATTTTTATGATGTCATAATTTTGCAACATGAAAAACCCCCCAAACAAACCAAAACACACCAAAACAACAATAAAAAACATACAAAAAATAAAAAACATGTTGATGTCCTGCAGGAAATAAATTAAGAAAGGGGGAGTTAGTGTCAGGGTTAGGGTTGGGGGTTAGAATGTGATAGTGTTTAGGCGTAGGGTTACAAGGACTATGGTAGTGGGGTTAAGCTTACTGATTGTAATTAACTATAAGCTATTTTTTTTTAGTATTTTTTTTTATTTTATTTTAGAATGCAGCTTCACTTTCAATGATGTTCATGAGATGTGAATTTGCTAGCCCCAAATTTTCAGTACACACTGAATGCCAATGAAAATAGCAAGAAGTGGATGTCTAAGCTTCTTTTTTACTGGAATCAGAGGTTAAGCCATGTGCTAGGGAGCAGATTACTGTGTTTAAGTATTACAATTCAAATTGCCATTGTAAGACTGAACATGTAGAGAAATACAAGAACTCAACCTTTGCTAGCAAAGCTGCAAAAAGCAGCGCAGGCTTTTTATTTAGGGTTACACATCCATCCATGGAGCGATCAAGAGCAGCTTTATGATTTGTCACATTTACATTTAAAAAACCCAGTAAACTCTCTGATGGGGAGTTTATCAAGCGGAATTTGGTGGACTTTTCTCCGCTAATAGACCTTGTGAAAAGGAGAAGCATTGAGAATGTACCCCTTTTCAGGCAAAATGTAAAATAATTGCCCAAAATGGGTTATGGTTAATTATAAAGACTGGTGACTTAAAAACTTCAGGAACTACTTTTGCTGTTTCATATATTGTTGGTGAGACTTTTGTGCATTCTAATTTCTTTATAGTTCATATTTAATACTACAAACTCCTTTTGTATCACCATCTATCATTATTTTAATCATAGGGAACAACAGTCCTTATGGTCCAGACGCTTTGACGTCATCCTCGGGAGGCTTCCACTAAGACAAATGCTAGAGGATATTGCTGTGACGTGCAGACCACTTTATGAATGGACGTCCGTTGTTCAGTGGATGAAAAGGCCTCATAATCTGCATGTCAATTTTCAAAGAGATCTGATGTGAAACCCACCCACACCCACTTAACCTCCCCTGTTTTGTCTTGTAATAGTTTTCCCCTTCCCAGTTTTTTAAATTTTACTTCAGAGTAGTGAGAGCCCCTGTTACTCCAATTAGGGATAAGAGGGGGCTGTGTGTTGACGCTGATGGCTGGGGCTTCCCTGATGATGCTATAGGAGGATTACTGGCCTGCTGTGCCACCTCTCTGCTAGATTATAACCTTTGGATTATGTCTCTATTTACCCAGAGAGGAGAAAAAACAGATTTCACTTGAACCCCATGTGACACAGTTGAATGAAAACTAGACTGTAATGTATGACTGTCATCTATGTCAGTTAAGAGAAAGTTTTATTTATACATATCTTGTTTGGGATATTCAGAATTTCCAAGTCAGCATTTAAATTGTGTTGCATTTGCATGTAACACTGGCAGAACATGCAAATCATAATACTAAGAAATTATGCATGTTTCACAAGGCTCTTGTGAAATTGAGACATGACTGGCCTTATAAACATGAAAAAGGACTCGTGTCAGTTTGTGGTCTAAACCAATCAGGTTAACACAATGCCAAGGAGGAAAGAATTCAGCAGTTGTCTAAGAGAAGTATTTGTCTCTGCCCATCAAAGGAAGGATTATATGGCCATTGACAAATAGTTTGAAGTCCATCATTGTACAGTGAGAAAGATTAGTCACAGGTGGAAGACAGTTCCCAATCTTCTTGCCTGAACAGCACAATCACCTCAACGTCAGGCAATGCTCCAAAAAATTGCAAAAAACCCCAGGAGCTGCATCTCAGACTCTAAAGCCCTCTGTAACTATATTAAAAGCTGAAATTCATGAGCGCATATGTAGGAAAAGACTGAACAAGTACAGCTTGTTTTTAAGAGTCATGGCAGCAGAACAAATTTCGCAAAGTTGGGTCTGAATGAACCACTCGACTTCTAAAACCACGTCCTATGGACAGACAAGACCAGTGTAGAGATGTCTGGCCATAGTGCATCGCAGCACAACTCATTCTAACTGTCAAGTATGGTGGTGCAGGGGTGACAATTCGGGCTTGTTTTGCAGCCACAGCAACAAGGCAACTGCATTTATGGATCTGACCACAAACCTTCCCTCCCTACAGGACATCTACACCAGGAAATTTTGGTCCAGAGCAGCTCAGATACTGAAGGACCCGTCCCACCCCAGCAATAAACTGTTCCAACTTCTGCAATCAGGCAGAAGGTTCCACACCATCCGGGCAAAAACAGAGAGGCTGAATAGGAGCCTCTATCCTCAGGCCATTGGGTACTAAAGGACAATCTTGGATGAAGTGATGATGATATCTCCCCCCCCGACCTGTCGTTCTGGTTCCCCTTTGCTGTAGCATTTGTGTTGTATCTTGTCAATCTCTAGCTGTCATGGTCCTGGGCCATGTGGGCCCAGTATTCTTAGTTTTCATGTATTTTTGTATTTTGTTCTTTATTTAGGCCATGCTTCCTGGGTTGATCTGTTACGTTGTTCCTTATGTGTTTTCCCTTCGTGACTCTTACCCCCTGTGTGCCCCTCTGTGTATTTATGAGCCCTCGTCTCTCTTTGTGCTTTATTCTATGTTTTCCCCAGCCCGTTATGTCTGCGTTCTCCCCGTGCTCTCTCTCCTCCTGTTTGAACCTCTGTGTACTTCCTGCTTTACTTTGCCCATCTCCCATCAGTGTTACGTTCACTCCTGCCGTGTCTTGTTATGATTATCAGTGTCACCTGTGTTCCCCGTGTGCATCCACTTCCCCTGATCATCCCTCATGTGTATTTAGTCTCTGTGTTTCGTACAGTCTGTGTCGCGTCGTCTGTGTTCTCACCTCCATGTTTTCACGGTCAGTCCTTGCAGTGATCATCATAGTCTGAGTTTTCTTAGTTTGTCGCAGTATTAGTTTTCCCAGTTTAGTTATAGTCTAGTCACGCCATCCCTGCTTTGTTTGTGCACTTTGTCTTCAGCCATAATAAAGGCTCGCTTTCTGTTAAGTCCACTCCCGTCTACTCACTTGTGTATGCACCTGGGTCCATCACACACACCACCGCACGGCCTGTCTCTGCAGACCGTGACAGTACGACGCGACCATGTCGGACCCAGCGACACAAGAGAGGGAGATCCTCCAGACGGTGGAGTCACTATGTGGTAAATGGCTGCGGTGCTCCGGAGAGGAGGAACGGGAGGAGTTAGCCCGCCAAGCGGGAGTATGCGTGTCTGTGTTTCCCTGGCTATGGGAGGCACTACACCCGCTGATCACTGACTTTCTCATCACCGCTCTCCAACTCTGTCTGCAGCCACGGCTGCCTAGTGTGCGGTCGGTGCCGCCAGAGCCCTGCTGTTGTCCCGTTTCCCCGCTGCTTCGCGAGCCAGAAGCAGTTGCAGTTGGAACGGTGAGGCTCGCCACCGACACACCCTCTGCTCGCGCCCCGTCGGCTTCCGCGTCTTCACCGCGGTCTGGCCGCACGGCGTGGCACACGGAGACGACGGAGGCCATAGACTTTGGCGAGGAAGAGCGGCAGCAGGTGTTACGGGCTTATCGGGAGGACGAGCTCCGGTGGAAGCCCTGGCTCATCCCGGAGGAGGACCTCTCACCTGCTGCACAGCCTACCAGCCGCTCGCCGTCTCCAATCCGCTTAGACTTTACTTCGCCTGCCTCATTTCTGGCAAGGATGTGGGCGGACGACCGGGAGATCGCCGCTACATCACCCCCTGCATTGGTGCCATCAGCGCCCATCGCGCCAGCTACCAGAAGGGGGCGGCGCCGGCGCCACCGTGGCACCGCATTAACTCCGGTGAGTGACTGCGTTTTCGTGCCTCACGTCCCCTCTATGAAGCAGAGTGAGATGAGCATTGATTTGCCGGGGCCGGACACTATGACTGAATCGTGTTCGGAGACTGACAGTACAGTGTTTAGTTGTTTAGAAAGACCTACTAAGGAAATCATGGAGTCCGGTCTCTGTGAGCAGCAGCAAGCAGCTTGCACCCACGTAGAGGAGGAGCTCCGGGGAAAGCCGTGGCCTACCCCCGATAGTCAGCACATCTTTCGGGGAACACGCCTGGCTCTCGGGGGCCCTCGGAGCCACCAGGGTCTGCAGCCCTTCACAGCTCAGTTAGCTCCCTCACAGCCACCCTCAGTTCAGTTAGCTCCCTCGCAGCCACCCTCAGTTCAGTTAGCTCCCTCGCAGCCACCCTCAGTTCAGTTAGCTCCCTCGCAGCCACCCTCAGTTCAGTTAGCTCCCTCGCAGCCACCCTCAGTTCAGTTAGCTCCCTCGCAGTCACCCTCAGTTCAGTTAGCTCCCTCGCAGCCACCCTCAGTTCAGTTAGCTCCCTCGCAGCCACCCTCAGTTCAGTCTCCAGTGCCGCCTGTAGCGCAGGCCCCAGTAGCTCCCGTGCCGCCTGTAGCGCAGGCCCCAGTAGCTCCCGTGCCGCCTGTAGTGCAGGCCCCAGTAGCTCCAGTGCCGCCTGTAGCGCAGGCCCCAGTAGCTCCAGTGCCGCCTGTAGCGCAGGCCCCAGTAGCTCCCGTGCCGCCTGTAGCGCAGGCCCCAGTAGCTCCTGTAGCCCAGTCCCCGATAGCAGTACGGTCCGCTGGTCAGCTTAACATTCAGCCAGGGGTCTCAAATCTCTCTGGCTCTGCATCAGCTCCTGCTGGTTGCTCGGATGAGCTCATCCAGGACTCCGCGGCTCCCACACCGCCACCTACCTCGTCAGCTGGAGGGTCCGAGGGGCCCGTTCAGCCTCCTGTCTCCGCTGGAGGGTCCGAGGGGCCCGTTCAGCCTCCTGTCTCTGCTGGAGGGTCCGAGGGGCCCGTTCAGCAACCTTCCTCGTCAGCTGGGGGTTCTGGAGAACCGCACCAGCCTCATGCCACGTCAGCTGGAGGGTCCGAGGGGCCCGTTCAGCCTTCTGTCTCCGCTGGAGGGTCCGAGGGGCCCGTTCAGCCTCCTGTCTCAGCTGGAGGGCCCGAGGAGCCCGTCCGGCCTCACGCCTCGTCTGCTGGAGGGCCCGAGGAGCCCATCCAGCCACCTTCTGCTACGCCTGGTCCAGCCTGTGCTTCGTCTGCTGCAGCTCCGGCCTGTGCTTCGTCTGCTGCAGCTCCGGCCTGTGCTTCGTCTGCTGCAGCTCCGGCCTGTGCTTCGTCTGCTGCAGCTCCGGCCTGTGCTTCGTCTGCTGCAGCTCCGGCCTGTGCTTCGTCAGCTGCAGCTCCGGCCTGTGCTTCGTCAGCTGCAGCTCCGGCCTGTGCTTCGTCAGCTGCAGCTCCGGCCTGCGCTTCGTCAGCTGCAGCCTCAGAGCCGTCATCCTCGCCCGGTCCGGCCTCTGCATCAGCTGCTCCTGCTCCGCCTGGTCCGGCTCCGGCTTCAGCCTCAGAGTCTTCGTCTTCGTCTGCTGCAGCCTCAGAGTCTTCGTCTGCTGCAGCCTCAGAGTCTTCGTCTGGTCCCGCCTCAGCCTGTGCTTCGTCTGGTCCCGCCTTGACTGGTCCTGTGCCCACCGGGCCTCGGCCAGTACGCCTGACACTGGAGAGCCGCCGCCGCTGCCTTGCGCACTGCCGGCCTCCGGATCTGTTCTGTCACCGTGGCCACCTTTGCACCTCTGCAGACCGTGACAGTACGCGTACTGTCACGGTCTGCAGAGACAGGCCGTGCGGTGGTGTGTGTGATGGACCCAGGTGCATACACAAGTGAGTAGACGGGAGTGGACTTAACAGAAAGCGAGCCTTTATTATGGCTGAAGACAAAGTGCACAAACAAAGCAGGGATGGCGTGACTAGACTATAACTAAACTGGGAAAACTAATACTGCGACAAACTAAGAAAACTCAGACTATGATGATCACTGCAAGGACTGACCGTGAAAACATGGAGGTGAGAACACAGACGACGCGACACAGACTGTACGAAACACAGAGACTAAATACACATGAGGGATGATCAGGGGAAGTGGATGCACACGGGGAACACAGGTGACACTGATAATCATAACAAGACACGGCAGGAGTGAACGTAACACTGATGGGAGATGGGCAAAGTAAAGCAGGAAGTACACAGAGGTTCAAACAGGAGGAGAGAGAGCACGGGGAGAACGCAGACATAACGGGCTGGGGAAAACATAGAATAAAGCACAAAGAGAGACGAGGGCTCATAAATACACAGAGGGGCACACAGGGGGTAAGAGTCACGAAGGGAAAACACATAAGGAACAACGTAACAGATCAACCCAGGAAGCATGGCCTAAATAAAGAACAAAATACAAAAATACATGAAAACTAAGAATACTGGGCCCACATGGCCCAGGACCATGACACTAGCTGTGAGAACAGTTCCTTTACCAGTCAAAAGTTTGAACCCACACTCTCATTTAATGTTTTTCTTTATTTTTGCCACTTTCTACATTGTAGATACATATTGAAGACATCAAATATATAAAGAAAGATATATGGAATTATGGGAATTATGTAGCAAAGGAAAAATGTTAAAAAACTCAAAAATATGTCTGATATTTTAGATTCCTCTAAGTAGCAACCCTTTGCTTTGTTGACAGGGTTCATTTGGAGAATTTCTTGTCTTTTTAATGGGGCTGTGTTGCGCAGAAGTCAGGTTGGTACACAGCTGATGACTCCGCCTCAGAAATAAGGGTTCCAGTAGCAGACACATCTCTACATCAACTGTTCAGAGGAGACAGCACAAATCATGCCTTTATGGTCAAATAGCTGCTAAGAAACCACAACTAAGGAAAAGCAACAAGCAGAAGAGATTTGTTTAGACTGGTGGAAATTGTTTCTTTGGTCTGATGAGTTCAAATTTGAGATCTTTGGTTCCACCTGCCATTGTCTTTGTGTGGTGAACGGATGATCTCTACATGCATGGTTCCCACTGTGAAGCATGGAGTGTGGGGATGGTTTGCTGGTGACACTGCTGGGGATTTATTCAAAATTGAAGGCACACTGAACAAGCATGGCTTCCACAGGATCCTGCAGCGATGTGCCATCTCATCCGGCTTGGGTTTAGTTGGACCATCATTTATTTTCCAACAGGACAATGACCCCAAAACACACCTCCAGGCTGTATAAGGGTTATTTGACCAAGAAGGAGAGTGATGGAGTTCTGTACCAGATGGCCTGGCCTCCACAGTCACCTGACCTCAACCCAGTCGAGGTGGTTTGGGATGAGATGGACCACAGAGTGAAGGCCAAAGTGCCAACAAGTGCTCAGCAACTCTGGGAACTCTTTCAAGAGTGTTGCAAAACCATTTCAGGTGATGACCTCATGATCATCGAGGTCATCGAGAGAATGCCAAGAGTGTGCAAAGCAGTAATCAAAGGGCTATTTTGAAGACTCTAAAATATAAAACATGTTTTGAGTTATTTCACACTTTTCTGTTTACTACATAATTCTATGTGTTCATTCATAGTTTTGATGCCTTCAGTGAGAATTTACAATGTAAAAAGCTGCAAAGAAATAAAAAAACCCCCCATTAAATTAGAAGGTGTGTCCAAACCTTTGACTGATAGCGTGTGCGTGTGTGTTTGTGAAGTGAGCACATGTGTGTCTGTCTGCATCTGTGTGTATAATCTGTGCATGTTGTTAGAGCAACAGTCTCTGGTGGATTAGTCTGTAAGCGTCATGCATATACGTCATGCATATACGTCATGCATATACGTCATGCATGTTAAGAGTGGGATGATGAGAGCCATTATGGGACAGTGTCTCCCTTGCAGTCTCTGTTTCTCTTCCTCCCAAAATGTTAAGACATTTCTTTCAGTTTAAAAATCACGATTCTTACAATGAAAGAAAAAAACCCATCATTACTTTATAATCTTAGCTCTGTTGCTATCACTGGCACTGGATTTGTTTTCCTCTGGTGGTGAGACAGTCCATGAAATTTTAATTTTATGCTTGTCAGATGCCGGCAAAGATAATACAATGAAAGCCTTGTGGGCAAAAGATTTGACAGGTAATGACAGATGGCAAGATCTCCTTAGATTAGACATTTTTTGAAACATAAAGCATATTTCCCAGATTATTCGAGCTTTTATGTCATTGTCACCACAAAGGATTACATAGACAACCCCCAGTAAATGACATCAGACAAAAAATCATGTTAAATGACTTTTGGTGTTTGGACCGGAGGCCTGTTTGGTATCTGCTATGACGGATCTTCATCCAGAACTGCATCTGCTCCTAGCTATCATAAATGAAGGGATGAACTGGAAGAGTTGAGTGTACTTAGGTCTTGATAAAAAATAACGAAAACATTCTGACATTCAGTGAAAACACCTGCTTGCTGTAAAACACAGTCACGTGAGGAGAATGGAGGATCATCTTTGCTACAGAGATTACACAGATATCAGGGAAACAGGTCAAAAGCAACAACTTTAAGACGTAGTATGAGTTCTTCCTGGCAGCTGCTTGCAATTTCAGGGCATTCCAGATTTTACTCTGAAATAAAGATAATCAATGCTATTAGTACATTTTCTTTCTTTCCTTCGTTTGGTTTTGTATGTGATAAGGATTATAGACTGTAAATAAAGATATCCACAGTAAAATCACTTTAAAGTTCCTGATATGTTGGTTATTAGAGCCAAACGTGAACATCTTTGGATGTGACGATGTTGGGTTTTGTTACTTAAGCAAAAGTAATGTCTTGTATTACTTATTACTTTTAATAATTTGCTTTCCAGAGAAAGTAATGCATTGTACTACTCATCACATTACTTTTGCATTGCTCCATGACATGAGTTCAAGTAAACTGTGGTAGAATTATCACTGCCCATTCTATCTGCCCTTAAGCTGCACAGTGGAAGTGATTCACACATGATGCACTGCTTTGAAGCTGATTACTGGCTTGCATAGATTTCATGCTTCAGTTGTCTTGGTAATGGTGTATTTACTTGCAGGTCATATGTCTATCAGTGGAATCCTATGCCACTGATAGTCAAGTGACTATCAGTGGCTGATAGTCACTTCATTTTCTCACCGCAAGGTTGAGAAAAGTTGATCTCGGTAAACTGCTACCTCGTGTTGATTTTGCCTGTGTTTCTGACTTTCTGTGGTCTCTGGTTGCCACTTTGTTGCAAGTTGCTTCCATTGTGAACTTAGGCTACAGTCCCACACACTGATAGAAATCCCTATATGAATGAGAACATACATGAATCTTTCTTTTAGTGTTTCCCTTCACTCACCAAAAAATGCTCTGCCAGGCCTTATGTCAAATAATTTGATTGCACTGGTATTTCCAGACCAGAATTTTTTCTGGTCTCTGTTTTAATGTTTTTTCTTTATTTTTATGACTGATTTTTAATGCCAAGGTAATGTAAATGGGCTTTTGGTGTGTCCGCAGCCTAAGGACAGTGCTATGGCCTTCGCGTGTTTCTGAAAGACACTTCTCATTGCAACTTTGATTGTGTAACACTTGCTGCATTATAGCCAGGCAAACCTTCCACATACATCAATATAATTTACGTTAGTTCATGAAGCACAGATACGACACATGAAACAACACTTTTGTGTTCATGTGATACTTAGATGGATGTTTAGCTTTTGAGCATTAATCAGTTTTTAGGGTTTGACAATGTGTAGCATTCAGCTGAAAAAGACAAAGCGAGGCCTGAACACAAGAAGTGAACGCAGGTCACTTAATTTTCTGATGATCTCACTGACTAAGGGGTGTCTGTTTTTTAAACTAAACTACTGTATATGCCTTCTTTGAAGAAGGTGATCGAGATTACATAACATTACAGTAGTCTTTTTTTAATCCATTATGCCACAGACTTAAAGGCCTCGTGTGATGTCTACAAACACTGTTGCTTCTTAGACTACAGTTCAGTTGTGACTGTTATGAAATTCTGTTTTGACACCTGCGGTCAAACCGGGTTGCTCCTCACGAGGTTCACTAATGGTCAAAAACAGAGTCTTATTGTAACAGATCAACAGTATACTTGTCTGTTGTTTATATCCATCTTTGAACACAGTTAAGCTTTTATGTACAGTTAGGTCAATAAGTATTTCAACAATGACACTTCACGTAATTTTGCCTCTGTACACCACCATATTGGATTTTAAAATCATCTAATCAATATGTGATTGGAGTGCAGACTTTCAGCTTTTGTTCAAGAGGTTCAGTAAAAGTATTGGACAAACCATTTATAAAGCATGATCTGATGTTTCTGTGTTATTCCTACATCATTATAAAAATGCTGGGCCAATATTTGCTTGCCAAACAGGATCAACACCGAAACTGACCAATCATGAATGATTATTCAGTTGGCATTAGCCAAGAAGTTAGTGAATGATATTAAAAACTACCACTAGCAAACTAATACGAGT
Source organism: Copadichromis virginalis (assembly GCF_057382275.1). Taxonomy (NCBI): domain Eukaryota; kingdom Metazoa; phylum Chordata; class Actinopteri; order Cichliformes; family Cichlidae; genus Copadichromis; species Copadichromis virginalis. Next base: position 4,535,930 of record NC_140634.1, read on the forward strand.
AACCTAAATTTGGCTAGCAACAAGCCTGACTTGATAATATATTTGTTATACTGGATCAATTCCAAAAGGTGGATTCTGTTCATCTGGACGTAACGTTTCCAGTGGGCGAAACGTTTTGTCACTCATCCAAGTGACTTCTTCAGTCTCAGCTGACTGCAGGTTTCCCCAAACTTATAAACAGTAAACTTGCACAATAACTAAATTTCTGCAATTGCAGCCATTCCCCAACTCTCTGTGAATGGTACACATGGTCTTTGATCAGTGATCTTTGATCAACTGGCTTTGATCAGTGGTTGATGATCAGTGGTCATGACAACTGACTATGGCTATGATATCACAACATGACTGGCCAGTTGCAATGTTGATCCTGAGCCAACATTATTATGATGATGCAGGAACAACATAAATGCATTTTTACACATAATCTCCAAATTTCAGACGCTGGGGTACTTGAGCAAACTAACCCGATTTTAAATGTAAGTATTCATTTTAGTACTTAGATGAACATTTTTGCATTCAATTACTGCTTGAAGTCTAAAACCCATGGCCTTTACCAAATGGTACATTTCACCCCTTGAGATGCTCAGCCAGGCCTCTACTGCTTTATTACTTTACTTTGCTACCTTCAGTTGCTGCTTGTTTGTGTGCCTTTCTGTGCTCAGATTTGCTTTCAGTAAGCATGCTCTTTTGGGTTGGACCTGACCACTGAAGTACATCCTACTTCATCGCCTTGACAAACTCTAGGGTTGCTTTTGCGGTATGCTTTGGTTCATTATCCATTTTAAGTGTGAAGCACTGTCTGATCAGTTTTGCAGCATTTTACTGAATCTGAGCAGTTTCATCTTTCCAAACAATTTCTTCCAGATATGGGCAGGCTCTTTTAGAGGTTTAATAGCTAAGCTGGCCTTCTTGTTCTTGAACGTGACCAGTAGTTTGCATCCTGCTGTAAAGATGTCTCCTGGTTGTAGAAAACGACACTCTAGTGTTCTTATCTTGGTGAAGCTGTTTTCTTTAACCATTAGGAACTAATAGCGTTGCTAAACTGACTACTGCATTCATTCATTTTTAGAAATGTACCAGACTGTACATTTCCACATACATGGTATACATATACCAAATGCATGTTCAGCATTCGGAATAATCTCCAAAGCATTTATGGGCATAATTTGTCATGAAATAAAGAGGTAAAAGAGGAAACAGGGGTAACATAGAATTTGATGGCAACATTACTTTTAACAACAGTCTGTACACGTCTAGGAATTGATTTTGGGGGAAATTGTGGGTCCATTCTGGTCTGAAATAGGGTAGTCAACGGTCCTGGGACTTCTTTTTCATATTTTTCATCTCATAACCAAATGATTTCAGTTGATGAAATTCTGGAGGTTCAGCACCCGGATGCTTTTAACACACAGCCAGGTTGCTATTTCAGGCCTTCCATGAAAAAGACAATCTGCATGGGAGCATATGCTGCTCTAAAGTCTATATATACCATTAAACATTGATGCTGTCTTTACACAACTGCAATTTGCAAAATCTACAGGCAGTGATGCAGAATAATGCCTGATTTTAATGCAGTCATCTCTTACTCAGGATCATGGGGATCCAATAATGATTTTTGACTTTGTCCCGTGTGCACAGAGATTTTGCCAGTTCTCCGAATCATTTGATGGTCTAACGCAATGTAGATAATGAGATGTTAAAAGTCTTCACAATATTATGATGGAGAACATTTTTCTTAAATTGTTCCACCATTTGGATTCTTTGGTTTTTATGTTTTTTTTGTGGCATTTTTGCAAATCGAATCTGAGCAGAGCCGTGTTTACTTCTGAGAAACTCTGTCTCTCTAAAATGGTCTTTTTATAACCAATCAAATGATCATCTTTTATGCCAATTAAGCAAATTAGCTGCAAAATATTCCCTCAGCTGTTTTGTTTTAGTACCACTTCTTTTTTCAGCTTTTGGTTGTTCCCATCTTATGATTACCGCCCAGTAGCACTCACTCCTATCATCACTAAGTGCTTAGAGCACCTGGTCCTAGCACACTTCAAATCCTGTCTCCCCCCCACCCTGGACCCCCACCAATTCGCATACCGCCAGAACAGGAGCACAGAGGATGCACTCTCCATCACACTGCACTCTGTCCTCTCACACCTGGACAACAACAACACCTACGCCAGAATGCTGTTTATAGACTTCAGTTCAGCATTCAATACAATCCACCCCTCACAACTCATCAGGAAACTGACAGACCTGGGCATCAGTTCCCTCATCTGCAAATGGTTACTGGACTTCCTGACCAACCGCCCCCAACATGTCCGGCTGGATAACTGCTGCTCATCTACAATTACAATGAACACTGGTGTACCACAAGGCTGTGTGATGAGCCCTTTCCTCTACTCCCTCTTCACCCACGACTGCAGACCTGCTGATGGTTCCCACACCATCATTACGTTTGCAGATGACACCACGGTGATTGGCCTCATCAGTGACAACGATGAGGCCGCCTACAGGGAGGAGGTGGATCGTCTGGCTGAGTGGTGCGACAGAAACAACCTGCTGCTTAACACCGAGAAGACCAAGGAGCTCATCGTGGACTACAGGAGGAATGCTGACCCACATCCACCCATCCACATTAAGGGGACGGCTGTGGAGCGTGTGAGCAGCTTCAAGTTCCTGGGAGTTCACATCTCCGAGGATCTCACCTGGACGACCAACTGCTCCAAGCTGGTCAAGAAGGCTCACCAGCGCCTCTTCTTCTTGAGGACTCTGAGGAAGAACCACCTGTCCTCAGACATCCTGGTGAACTTCTATCGTTGCACCATCGAGAGCATCCTGACCAACTGTATAACAGTACGGGAACTGCTCTGCCTCGGACCGGAAGGCGTTGCAGAGGGTCGTGAAAACTGCCCAGCGCATCGCCGGAGCACCACTTCCTGCCATAAAAGACATCTACAGGAACCGGTGTCTGAAAAGGGCTGGGAAAATCATCAAAGACCCCAGTCACCCATCACATGGACTCTTCACCCTCCTGCCCTTTGGGAGGCGCCACAGGAGCCTCCGGACTAAGACCACCAGGTACCGGAACAGCTTCTTCCCCACAGCTGTCAGACTCCTGAACTCTGCCTCCTGACATCTGACCCACGTTAAACTCATGGACTGAACATACACACACCCACAATGGACAACCGTACCCTCAAACACAATAATAACATGGACTGAACCACCACTCACAACCACTAGCACTTTATATAGCCTCTGTAGAAACTATATCTCACTTATCTTAACTGCACTACTGTATAGCTCTGTGTAAATAATCATTCTGTACATTCGATAATCTTTAATCCTACAACTGTTTACAACTTGCACAGTTCCCATTTCTGTATAGCTGTATATCTCAGATTCTGTAAAGTTATTTATTTCATATTCTGTATAGTTTTTCATATTTATATCCTGTTCATAGCTTGTACTCACTACAGCCTGTACATACTTATAGTTATAGAATATTCACAACATACTTCATACCGTGTACATTATGACATACCATAATAGACCCATTTCTGTAATATACTCACATATCTATATTATTGCTAATATATATTGTAATATATCTATATCACTAAAGCACTTCTGGATGGATGCAAACTGCATTTCATTGCCCTGTACCTGTGCATGTGCAAAGACAATAAAGTTGAATTCTAATTCTAATTCTAACTTTGAGACATGCTGTTGCCATTAAATTCAAAATGAACTAATATTTGATGTGTTTTTAACATATGGGTTTATGAGGTTTATAAGCCATTAAATTTTAGTTTTATTTCCATTTTAAACAACATTCCAACTTAAAAAATGTAATCATAAGAAATAACAAATTTTGAATGTTGTGCAGTTATGAAGTGAACCTTAGATCACCTCTGCAGGGAAAGACATTTCATTCTGATTCAGTTAAGCACACTGCTTCGCTCTATACGCGTGCATGAAAGAGATTCACTATTGAAGTTTTGATTACATAACAGGAACTGGACTAGCTAGAGGCTCTGAAAAATAAAATCTTAGGCTTCTTTTATTGCTAAGATGTCAAAGAACAATGAGACATTTGGTATCAGCAATTTAAGACCAAACTAATTTTGACACAACACAAAAGAGCTTCACAAAAACTCCTCAGAAGTGCTGTTAAGTGGTTTGCATGCAATTTTAGGAAGCTTGAAGTCACCGGATCTTCTATCGTGACAAACTGAATATTGTATGTGCTGCTATTTAGGGGAATTTAGAGAGTTTACTTTTGTGAGTAAAGCAGCCCGTTTGTATAATGATACTGTTGTAATAGTGGTTGTGAAGGTCTTTGTTCTTCGTGCTCTGAAGAGTAAGGAAAACAGGCAAGAACTTAAAGATCTGAGGTTAGACTATTACTGTAACATGGATTTGGAGTTTGGTCGAAAAGCATCCAGTATCCAACCATGTGGACTGAGACACACATTTTCTCCCACTGGCCAGGGACTGAGTTTCAGTTGTGATATCACTAGTTTGTCTCTCTTTCCCTCTATCTAAATAAAGAAAACTGATTTTGGAGAAAGATCTTACTGTAAGATTATATTACTCCTCTCTCAAACATGATGTCTAAATTTGGCTTCATTTTGTAATTGTGTTTTAATGACAGTGCCAAATGTAAAGTGAGGTTCTGGAGAGCTGGAATGAGAAAATAGGCCCAACCCTTGTGCTGCCTTTGGATATTATAATGAAAAAAAAAAAAAAGGCTAATAAAAAGTTAGCTTGAAATATTTTACTGCTAATATTCATGCTAAATGTGATGCATCAGTTTAGCATGAGGTGATGAAAGAATGCTTTCTACTTTCACTTTCAAAAAACTAAAAAAACTTGTGCAACCATGTTGATACACTGTATACAGTGGGGCAAAAAAGTATTTAGTCAGCCACCGATTGTGCAAGTTCCCCCACCTAAAATGATGACAGAGGTCAGTAATTTGCACCAGAGGTACACTGCAACTGTGAGAGACAGAATGTGAAAAAAAAATCCATGAATCCACATGGTAGGATTTGTAAAGAATTTATTCATAAATCAGGGTGGAAAATAAGTATTTGGTCAATAACAAAAATACAACTCAATACTTTGTAACATAACCTTTGTTGGCAATAACAGAGGTCAAACGTTTACTATAGGTCTTTACCAGGTTTGCACACACAGTAGCTGGTATTTTGGCCCATTCCTCCATGCAGATCTTCTCGAGAGCAGTGATGTTTTGGGGCTGTCGCCGAGCAACACGGACTTTCAACTCCCGCCACAGATTTTCTATGGAGTTGAGGTCTGGAGACTGGCTAGGCCACTCCAGGACTTTCAAATGCTTCTTACGGAGCCACTCCTTTGTTGCCCGGGCGGTGTGTTTTGGATCATTGTCATGTTGGAAGACCCAGCCTCGTTTCATCTTCAAAGTTCTCACTGATGGAAGGAGGTTTTGGCTCAAAATCTCACGATACATGGCCCCATTCATTCTGTCCTTAACACGGATCAGTCGTCCTGTCCCCTTGGCAGAAAAACAGCCCCATAGCATGATGTTTCCACCCCCATGCTTCACAGTAGGTATGGTGTTCTTGGGATGCAACTCAGTATTCTTCTTCCGAGTTGAGTTGAGTTTATACCAAAAAGTTCTACTTTGGTTTCATCTGACCACATGACATTCTCCCAATCCTCTGCTGTATCATCCATGTGCTCTCTGGCAAACTTCAGACGGGCCTGGACATGCACTGGCTTCAGCAGCGGAACACGTCTGGCACTGCGGGATTTGATTCCCTGCCGTTGTAGTGTGTTACTGATGGTGACCTTTGTTACTTTGGTCCCAGCTCTCTGCAGGTCATTCACCAGGTCCCCCCGTGTGGTTCTGGGATCTTTGCTCACCGTTCTCATGATCATTTTGACCCCACAGGATGAGATCTTGCGTGGAGCCCCAGATCGAGGGAGATTATCAGTGGTCTTGTATGTCTTCCATTTTCTGATGATTGCTCCCACAGTTGATTTCTTCACACCAAGCTGCTTGCCTATTGTAGATTCACTCTTCCCAGTCTGGTGCAGGTCTACAATACTTTTCCTGGTGTCCTTCGAAAGCTCTTTGGTCTTGGCCATGGCGGAGTTTGGAGTCTGACTGTTTGAGGCTGTGGACAGGTGTCTTTTATACAGATGATGAGTTCAAACAGGTGCCATTCATACAGGTAACGAGTGGGGGACAGAAAAGCTTCTTACAGAAGACGTTACAGGTCTGTGAGAGCCAGAGATTTTCCATGTTTGAGGTGACCAAATACTTATTTGCCACCCTGATTTACGAATGAATTCTTTACAAATCCTACCATGTGAATTCATGGATTTTTTTTTCACATTCTGTCTCTCACAGTTGAAGTGTAGCTCTGGTGCAAATTACTGACCTCTGTCATCATTTTAAGTGGGGGAACTTGCACAATCGGTGGCTGACTAAATACTTTTTTGCCCCACTGTAAGTGTTCACCCAGATGCAGGTGAGGTATAAAACCTAATAGAGCCTTTACTAGCAGTAAAAACCAAAGTCAAAGAACAGACAAGACACAGCTGGGGTAATACATAGGTGACGGTAATCAAGACAGTCACAGCAAATGAGAAATACCAGTCAAGCAGTCCAAGCATGGCCAGGGATCGTTGTGCTGGCTGGCCCAGGATTACATGCAGCGAATGTGGCAGCTTTTTTCCCAATTTCCTAAGGCTTCTGTGGCTTAAAAACTTGGGTACACCTTAACATCTGTGTTCCAGCTCAGGCACAGGAACACAATTTTCGGTGTGTTTTCAGGTGTTTGAAAAAGTTAAGTTGCTTTACGGTGCAGATACAACTTTGCAACACTCTTTAAATATGATTTCTTCTTGGTTAAAGTCACTTTTACTGTTTACTTTCTGATGTGCCAAACATCTGAATTTGGTTGTATATCTGTCTTATAATTTAGTGTTACTTGTTAAAGCTGTGCAGTGCAGGGAACAGGTGTGACTGGCCCATGGAGATTAGTGACTGCTTGATCACGATCTATAATTATGGGAAGCCAAAATCGTAATCAAGATTAAAATTTGATTAATTATGTAGCCCTTCTTCATCTCTCTCTGCTGAGTTCACTATGGAAATGATGTACTGTTTTGAATGTGAAAACCAAATCAAAGTGTGAGATAAAGAAGGTAGGCAAGGCAAAAAACAAAAAGAGCCCTTACTGACAATCCAAAAAAAACAACAACCAAAAAACCAAACTGGGCACAAAACTGAAACCAAGCTGGCAGCAACTTAATTTTTCTTTTCAAATGAAAAAAGTGGTCCGAATCTTTGTATTTCACTGATAGCACGACAGCAGCAAGCTTGGCACTGTTGCACACAGAAATCAGTGCTCCACTGGCATTTGCTTAGAAACTGCAGAAGAACTCCATCCCATCTACATGGGAAAGAATTTAAGAGCTGTTCCCAGGCACATTATTGATTTTCCCATGTGTCAAAGTTTTGATACACTCACAACTGGCAGGGGCAGAACAGGGTGACCGCATCCAAATAAACTGACAGAGCTCCAAGATTTGACTTGGAAAGAAAAAAAACTGTATGTGTGTATACTACAATTTTTTAGCATTTATATATATATATATATATATATATATATATATATATATATATATATATATATATATATATATTTACTTTTTGTATCAAAGTCAAGTTTATGTGGATTCCAAATGATTTTCTTCAACAGTGAGAAGACTAATTTTAGCTGTTGGTGACATAACTTATTCCTAAATGTAGTATGCCTCTCCTGGGAGTGAGTTTGCCATTTTCTCCAATAAAGCTTTTCCCTTGGAGCCTTCTGTCTTATGTATGCTTTACAGAAGATTATTATGTGCAAGTTGAAGTGAATATTATGTGTGCATTCTAGAGATTAATGTAAATGAAACAATTCATTCAATAGTTTTGATTAATTAAAAGTACTGCCACAGACCACTAGATGACTATTAAAAGAAACGGCAGATTTATAGGTTACACATGAGAGCAAAATTCTCAGCAGCTACCGCAAAAAGGATCAGGTTCCAGTTCTGGACCACAGTAGCCCCAACAATGTTTGGCTGCTAACACGAGTGGTAATAGTGTTGAAAGTGCTGGAAGTTTCTGGATGGGAAGCAGTGGAGGGATCGTAACATGTCAAGTTAGTGTTCTTGTGGCTTTGAATGGATGTTTCAGACAGTAATGTGAACTTCCTGATCCTTATCTGACTCATTGAAATTCTTTATTGGTCAGCCCAGTTTTTAGAATTATGGTCATATTCAGTGTGAGTAAACTCATTTCCCTCCTCCCTTTTTAAACAGCCTCCATCATCTTTAGCTGACTGTTTTATGCTAGGGTGGCCTTACTCTATTTTTTACCTTAAACAAAGCTGGATTGTTCCCCGACTTTTAACACACTTTATAATAAAAGTAAGATTTTATGATAGTGATGTTGGAAAGGATCAGCCAATATTTAGTTCCAGCCCTTCTTTTTACTTTGAAGAAACAAAAAACACACAGCAGCAATAACAATTCCTTCAGGGATCTAAGCTAATGTTTGTTCTGCCCTGAAAGGTCAAAAACCTAATACCTATCTGAAATCATGTCAAAGAGCAGAACTTTTGTGCAGTCCCCTTGATGGCCCAATCAAGAGTCTGTCTGTCGCAAAAAGTTTTTCTTGTTGCCATATTCTTACCGTAAAGGAAAATTATGTTTTGGCATTTGTCTTCAAATCAAATTGTCTCTCTGTCATCATGTGGCGTGCAAAAGCACTTGGTTTGATGATGAAAAACAAGCAGATTTATTTAATCATGAAAGCTTAACTGCTCACACCAGGAGAAGCAGATATTTTTAGTGAAACCAAAAACTCATGGGACTTGAAACAGAGAAATATAGCCACTTTCACACACAGCTGATTGAGAAAGAGTTGAAAGATGAATGTGTAAAACTTAATGTATATAAAAAAAACCCCTCCAATTCTACGAAGTGGGAGCCATAATCACTGTAGTTCTCTCTCTCTATTCATCATTTCTCCATCAGACAGAGTTTTGACATTGCTGTGTGCCAGCTGCCTCAACGCCTCTCCATCATCTTCCTCTTCCTTCATTATGTCCCTGCCGTCACATGCTGTCACTTCCCTTTCTTCCCCCGCTTCGTTCACTCTTCAGTCTTGATGGTCCACTCAGGGGACTTTTAAACTGTAGTATGTAGAATGTGCATTTCTGTATTCATCATCAAAATGAATCATAATGACAGATACATTTTTAGAATGGACTGTTCTTCACTATTAGCCCTTTTCCACTAGTATCTACTCAGCTTGGCTCAACTTAGTTTTGGACGTTTTCTATTACAGTCAAGTACCACATAATGTGCATGGGGTTCTTATAGCAATGTGGCAAGAAGTCCAGGTCATCTGCTAATCACAAGGTTGGTGGTTCATCCCTGGCTGCTCCAGTCTGGATGCCTAATATCCTTGGGCAGCTACTAAGCCCAAGCTGCTCTCTGATGCATCGACCGGAGTATGAATGTGTCTAAATGGTAGATAGAAAGTAGTTCTGCACTGAAAAAGCTCTTGTATGAATGAGTAATGTTGTACAAAGCACTTTTAAAGAATCTGTTGATTTACCATTTGCTTTTTTTTTTTTTTTGGTCCAGCCATTTACCTCATTGCCAGCTTTCAAAAATGGTGGTTTTGATTTTCATGAACAAGATGCTCTGACTTGTCGAGTGACACCACTCAGTGGCATGCAGTCTCTTGATGTCATATTTTCAGATCACTTGGAACCTCTAAGCTGCGCGCGTGCGCAATTGCGCACTGCTGGCACGGTCTCTGTGCACAGAAGATCTGCGTTGCGCACAAAAAAAATCTAACTTGAATTGAAATTAAAATTAAAACTTTAACAATTCTGTTTTGCAGTGTTAGTCAGTAAGTGACTGGCTGCTCCCATATGGGATTAGAACAATGCCACCTTATCCCATAGTCCAGCCAATGATGCGATTCACATTCGTATATATAATATCGTATTTTAGCTAGCAAAGCGGCGCGGCTGATGTGGAACGTGTACAACCATTGGAGATGTGAGCAGGACAGACGGAACAATTGATGGAAAAAGTGTGGACTTTATATCAGTTTTTAAATTGTGTTGATAGGCCACGTAAAACCAGAGTTATGATAAAAATATATGCAATGTTTGGTTTTCTTCCTGAATACTGTCGTTGTTTATATTTACTGCGGGAAGAAACGGTAAAAACGGCGTTTTATAAGGAAAGCGCTCGAAAGCCTGTGAGCAAAAACAACGCCAAAAAACCCCACCCTTTCCTATTGGTGGAAAAATGTACCATGTCGACCAATCAAAAAATTATATGACAACATCGCATTTAGTTGTTTAGGAAGGGGGAAGTTTTAGGAGTGTTTTGAGATGTGAGAGATTTGCGACGTTTAGCGCAAATCTTGTGTGGTTAGTGTGTAGTGTAGTCAATAGTTTTGTTGTGTGTGTCAGAACAATGAGGCGACTGCTGAATGTTACAGGTGTTACAGCAGTGATACATCTCCTGCTGTCAGGCCTGCAGGTATCAGGCTGTTGTTCTCCTTCATCTCATAGTGGACAGAAATTATTTTTTGGAGTGGCACAAATAATTTGTGTGGCATCAGATTTGATGCAGAACAGCTGATTGTTCTGTAAATAGTTTGAAATGTTTATTTAAAAAAACGCCTTGGCTGCATTTTTAGGTAAACAGCTGCAAAAAACTTTGTTGTTTGCATAACTCAGTTACTTTTTTTGAAGAAGTAACTATATAATTAATTGCCAACATTAGTCATTATATACGGTATTTTGCAGACAGAGAGTTACAGACTCTCTCCCAGACCACAGACTCATACTCATAATACAAGTCAACTTTATAAAAAAAAAAGAAAGTTGTGTTTTCAAAACTGGAGTTAAAGTTAAGTTTTACTTCCAATATTGTTAATATACTACACAGGTCATGAACAAGATTTTTTCATTGTAAGTGGGCTAAAGCAGTTAATTAAAAGTAGTCTAACATAAATGCTGTAATTTGATTATTTTAATAAACCATGTAACTTGGATGGATTCGATGCTGGCGTGACCACAGTGCACATGTCTAATGTTGCTCACAGTGGTCCAAGTGTCCACTCAGGGAGTTTGTATGTTCGCTCAGACACATGAAAAATTAGAGGGAACATTGCTTGGAACCCCACCTAATGGAAAACTTGAAAACCAGAGTTCAGCTGAGCTGGAACTAGAGGAAAAGGGCTGTGTGCACTCTTGGGGGAATGTTATCCGACTAATATTGTGGCTTACTTATTAACACTCTGGCAGTATCTGGTCACTAGCGAAAAATATTAACTGATCGATTTGGAGGTGGATGCTTGTGGTTATGGCTAGGTGAAATCATACACAATGAGGGTGTGGCACAAAATTTTTTGGTTGCTAGCAATGTGCATGCAGTTTGCAAGCAAAACACTGGCTCAGTAATCACTCAGTAGTTCTGAAACTTAAAGTAACTTAAACCAATTGTCAAAAGGATCAGCTTTTATTTTTAGGGTGAAAAGTCTCAGTTTCTGGCTTGTGTAAGACAACACCAAAGCCAAAAAGAGAGTGAATGTTAGACAATGTTAAGAGTTTAGGAAACATTATGATGCCAATAGCATTTCCCTAACCTAAGGAAGTAGAAAAATGCCTAAAAATGTTAATCAGCCATAAAAAGTTATTCCTCAGCTGTCTTAGGAGGAGATTCTTGAAAACCAATGAAAACAGATGGAGATTTCTTCCAAGATTCCTTTGGGAAAAAACAGATATGCAAGTGTTATAACCCCCTAAGCAGCAAAGACGTTATCTGGCACTGGGTGTAGCAAAGAAAAAAACTATTTACCACCAGATAGTTAATGTCAGTAGAAGTAGTATTTATTTTACCATTGAGGAAAACCAACCAATTGCAAGACAAAAATAAACACAGGGAAGCTTTAAGCTTTGGGCTCTCCAAGGCCAAAACAAATAAAATATCCCCTTCTAGCTTAAAAGGAGTGCTAGCTACAAGAAAAACAGTAGAATTGTTGAGCGGTCTGTCTAACCACAAAACATTAGAAAAAGTGCTGGAACAAAAATGACAGGGAACCCCCACCAGCTTCCACTGTGACCCGATACACTTGCCTTTGTAAATGTACACATTTAGCCACTTAGAAGTCATACCAAGCTGCACAAGGTTGTACAGTCACAGGCAGGATCAATGCAGATCAAGGCCCAGAGAACAAAAGGCATGACATGTTCAGATGGCTGATGAGCTGCAACACATCTCAGCTGCGGGAATAAGGAAAACCTGAAACAATGGAGGAGAAAGAGCTCTATCTACACATGAAGAGAGCCCCTAGAGGTCACTGACCATGACAGTAAAGTTGACAGCTATTGAGTATTTTTCTCTTTCTTTTAATTGACAATGCTGAAAGAGAAGGTTACATGAATAAAAAAATGAGATTGTGATGTGTCGCCTCCATCTGTGGTCAACTGAAAATCAGTTGTCTTTAAAAAGCAATTTGAAAACCATTATCACAATAGCGTCCTTTAAGCTGCAAGGCATGTGAGCTGAGAATATGCATTATGCGTTAAGACCTTTTTTAATTCCATCAGCTGCTAACCGAAAAGACACATTTCCTGCTGTGAGATGGAGAATGTGGAGTGACTCTGCTGTCCTAAATCTTTCCCTCATGCCTCTCCATACAGGACAGGGCCATGGAAATAATTCATGTTGTGTGTCCTCGTCCTTGGGAAGGAAAAAAAATGCTGCCGACATGTCTAGGACGAAAGGAGATGGGAGGAGAAAGACGTCTGAAAATAGAGGAGGGGATGACAGAGGGAGAGATGGATGGGTAGAGTGTAAGAGGTAGGAAGAAAAGATCGTGTGAGGGACTGTGAGAGACTTGTCAAAACCTGGCCTCTTTGCTGCTTTGCCAACTCCTTTTAGCATGCTGCTTACGCGTATTCAGAGTGGGGTATAAGTGTATGTGTCTCTGCATGCTAGGAATCAGCACCTCCTGCTATCTCAAATGCAATACTCAATTTATGGTTTCTAGTTTTCCTGCAAGTCAGTGCATTCTTAAGTAGAAAAAAGAAGATAAACACATACTCAGAACTGAAAAACAGATATACAGCACATGATCTACACATCAGACAGATAACTCAAAGCAGTCATAAAAGATGCAGTGAAATCTCCCCATGATAGTCACTGCATTTTTGTTGAAAGATAGTTGAAAGATAGCCTTACTCTGATGTTTTAAATAGATAACACACATTCTCAAATCCCGATAGCTGAACCAGAACTTGTGTGATTATGTGTGTATATATTTGAAGACATTCAGTGAAGCACCTCCAAGTCTTTAAACTCTTTAATGAACTCAGTAAAACAATCATTATTATCATCCAGCTGAAGGATCGATGAGGTTATGCAATGGTGAGGCTTCTCTTGTTTGTCCATTCTACTACTTTACATTTCTACTCCTCCTACGCTATTATTCAAATTTTACACACAACGATCACCTAATGGATCTACACCCTAAATGTGTAAAGATACTGAACCGTAACTTGCTTTCAATTCAATTCAATTCAATTCAATTCAATTCAATTCAATTCAATTCAATTCAATTCAATTCAATTCAATTCAATTCAATTCAATTTTATTTATATAGCACCAAATCACAACAACAGTCGCCTCAAGGCACTTTATATTGTAAGGTAGACCCTACAATAATACATTCAGAGAAAAACCCAACAATCATATGACCCCCTATGAGCAAGCACTTTGGCGACAGTGGGAAGGAAAAACTCCCTTTTAACAGGAAGAAACCTCCGGCAGAACCAGGCTCAGGGAGGGGCGGGGCCATCTGCTGCGACCGGTTGGGATCAGAGAAGGAAAGCAGGATAAAGACATGATGTGATTCAATGCAGAGAGGTTAATAACACATGTTGAGAGAGAAAGGTGAATGACAAGGAAATACTCAATGCATCATTGGAATCCCCCAGTAGCCTACACCTATTGCAGCATAACTGATCCAGGGTCACCTGGTCCAGCCCTAACTATATGCTTTAGCAAAGAGGAAAGTTTTAAGCCTAATCTTAAAAGTAGAGATAGTGTCTGTCTCCTGAATCCAAACTGGAAGCTGGTTCCACAGAAGAGGGGCCTGAAAACTGAAGGCTCTCCCTCCCATTCTACTTTTAAATACTCTAGGAACAACAAGTAAGCCTGCAGAGCGAGAGCGAAGTGCTCTAATAGGGTGATATGGTACTACAAGGTCATTAAGATAAGATGGGGCCTGATTATTTAAAACCTTGTATGTGAGGAGCAGGATTTTGAATTCAATTCTGGATTTAACAGGAAGCCAATGAAGGGAAGCCAAAACAGGAGAAATATGCTCTCTCTTTCTAGTCCCTGTCAGCACTCTTGCTGCAGCATTTTGGATTAGCCGAAGGCTTTTCAGGGAGTTTTTAGGACATCCTGATAATAATGAATTACAGTAGTCCAGCCTGGAAGTAATAAATGCATGAACTAGTTTTTCAGCGTCACTATGTGACAGGATATTTCTACTTTTAGAGATGTTGCGCAAGTGGAAAAAAACAGTCCTACATTCTTGTTTAATACACTGAACAAAAATATAAACGCAACACTTTTGTTTTTGCTCCCATTCCCCATGGGATGGACGTAGAGACCTAAAATTCATCCCAGATACACAATATAACCATCCCTCCCAAACAGTGGTCACAAATCAGTCCAAATGTGTGGTAGTGGGCACATCTGCTATATTGAGATAATCCATCCCACCTCACAGGTGTGCCACATCAGGATGCTGATCTGACATCATGAGTAGTGCACAGGTGTACCTCAGACTGCCCACAACAAAAGGCCACCCTGGAATGTGCAGTTTTGTCTCACAGCAAAATGCCACAGATGCCACAAGCAATGAGGGAGCGTGCAATTGGCATGCTGACAG
Organism: Copadichromis virginalis; assembly: GCF_057382275.1. Classification (NCBI taxonomy): domain Eukaryota; kingdom Metazoa; phylum Chordata; class Actinopteri; order Cichliformes; family Cichlidae; genus Copadichromis; species Copadichromis virginalis. The sequence goes on from NC_140634.1 coordinate 4,550,967, forward strand.
CAGGAATGTCAACCAGATCTGTCGCCCGTGCATTGAATGTTCATTTCTCAACCATAAGCCGTCTCCACAGGCGTTTCAGAGAATATGGCAGCACATCCAACCGGCCTCACAACCGCAGACCTCGTGTAACCACACCAGCCCAGGACCTCCACATCCAGCAGGTTCACCTCCAAGATCGTCTGAGACCAGCCACCCAGACAGCTGCTGGAACAATTGGTTTGCACAACCAAACAATTTCTGCACAAACTGTCAGAAACCGTCTGAGGGACGCTCAACTGCATGCCCGTCGTCCTCATCGGGGTCTTGACCTGACTCCAGCTCGTCGCCGTAACAGACTTGTGTGGGCAAATGCTCACATTCGATGGCGTCTGGCACGTTGGAGAGGTGTGCGCTTCACGGATGAATCATGGTTCACATTGTTCAGGGCAGATGGCAGCTGAGAATGTCCCAGTTCTTGCATGGCCAGCATACTCACCGGACATGTCACCCATTGAGCATGTTCGGGATGTGCTTGACCGGCGTATACGACAGCGTGTACCAGTTCCCACGAATATCCAACAACCTCGCACAGCCATTGAAGTGGAGTGGACCAACATTCCACAGGCCACAATTGACAATCTGATAGACTCCATGCGACGATGTGTTGCACTGCATGAGGCAAATGGTGGTCACACCAGATACTGACCGGTTCTGGGTCCCCAGACCCCCAATAGCGCAAAAAACTGCACATTCCAGGGTGGCCTTTTGTTGTGGGCAGTCTGAGGTACACCTGTGCACTACTCATGATGTCAGATCAGCATCCTGATGTGGCACACCTGTGAGGTGGGATGGATTATCTCAATATAGCAGATGTGCCCACTACCACACATTTGGACTGATTTGTGACCACTGTTTGGGAGGGATGGTTATATTGTGTATCTGGAATGAATTTTAGGTCTCTACGTCCATCCCATGGGGAATGGGAGCAAAAACAAAAGTGTTGCGTTTATATTTTTGTTCAGTGTATGTGCATTGAAGGACATGTCCTGGTCAAAAATGACTCTAAGGTTCCTCACAGCGTTACTGGAGGCCAAGGTAATGCCATCCAGAATAAGAATCTGGTTAGATACCATATTTCTAAGATTTTCAGTGCTGCATTCTCCTTACCTTTTTTCCTACAATCAATTGTGCCTGAGCCCTCCCCCCCCCCCCCCCCCCCACACACACACACCCAACACACACAGAGCACAACACAGCTTCTATAGCATGTGACACTATACATTAAAGAATAAAATAGACAATGAAAAGGAAGTCATGAGGGAAATGATAGTGGAAGGGAAAGAATTAAGAATCACAAAAAACTCTCTTCCATTCTGTTCCTGCTCCTCCAGTCTGAGATGCTAATTCAGTAATTGATCCTGAGTGGCTGCACTGAAGTTACACTGTGTGTGTGTGTGTGTGTATGACTGGGGTTACAGCCCTTCTTGTTCTGAATCAGGGATGTGGAAGAGGAGGAAGGGTCACCGCCTGGGAACATAAAGAGGTAGAGGAGGAAATTGCACAGAGAATGAGAGAGGTTTCTGCTATGGAAGATACTTGGGTGAAAGATTTAATGTTAAAACTACAGACAAGTGCAAACAAGACAGAGAGAAGCAGAGAGCAGAGTGGAGTTGCAAAAGTTGTGTGAATTATAATGATTCTGGAAATATGGGTAGCATGACAGCAGGGCAGGACTGGAACAAAAAGTTGGCCTATAGTGCAATAACCAATCACAATAACAGTTGCTTCAAGGCACTTTAAGGTAAAGACTCTACAGCAATACAAAGAAAACTAAGGAAAACACCAACAATCATATGATCCTCTATGAGCGACTGCTTTGGTGACAATGGTAAGGAAAAACAGTCTTTTAACAGGAAGAAACCTCCAGCAGAACTAGGCTCAGGGCAGGGGAGAAGGGAAGAAGACAGGAAAAAAGACATACTGAGGAAGAGAGCAACATGGTGGTGGTAGTGTGGTGTTCTGGGGTTGCCTTACTGCTTTCAGGACCTGGACAACTTGCTGTAATTGATGTAGCCATGTTTCTTTTCTACCAGAAAATGATGAAGAAGAATGTCTAGCCATCAGTTCATGCATTGAAGCTCGAGCTCAAGTTATGCAGCAGGTCAATAATCCAAAATACACCAGCAGAGCCACGTCCAAATGACTTAAAAATAAATAAATAAACAAATAAATAAAGACATCCTGCATATAGCAAAGAAAAAAAAACTGGCAGCACATAGTTATGAAACTGTAAATGGTTAAATAGCAGAGTAAGAGGGGGTTTATCATTTCTGCTTGCGCTTCTGTAAAAGTGTGAGGGATTTGAGGCAAGTTTGTTTGCACGCTCAGAGGGCCAGGAAGGGTTAGCATTCATGCTAGGGGATAGAGTTCGCAAAGGTGTGGTTTACCTGCACGGCACAAACTGGGTGAAGATGATGTTCAAACTCTTTCCCTTGTACACATAACTTTACTGAGATCATTTTATGTAGCAACTTTACAAATTTTGCTCATTGAACATTTATAGTTTGTGCGAGCAACTGCATATCAAAATAACCAAAAAGCAAAAGAAAGGGAGAAAAGAAAGGGGCGATGACAATGGAGATTAAATGATTAGTATTCTGCTTTTAATTTACTGACCCCAAAATCAGTTTTTGGTATTGCCTAACATTTGTGTGTGTGAGTGAGAGACAAAAAAACAAAAAACAAATCTTGAAAGACGGCAGAAGCAAGCATGGTGGTCAGAAATGAAAAGTACTGTTTAGGCTTCACATTCACATGCATAACATAAGTTAAACAACAAGCACATGGTCTTTTCTGGCAGTTCACTGCCTCAGCTTAGTGATGTCACTGTGATCTTTGTGAGGCTGAAAACATCGTTATTTTTCTTCTTTCTGCTAATCAGAGCACCCTTATAAATAAAGACATTCATTATTTTTGCAGCTGAATATAAAATCCATTCCTTTTCATGACCTAATGCCTTAATTTGTTTGAATGTTTTTAATGCTGATGTTTTATAGTCAGTAATTTTTTATGAATGTTGTCTTTTTAAATGGTGGCTGTTTTACTTGGGACAAAAATTCTTTGAGCATTCATTCAGTTCCTTGTATGGGTGTATAAATTATGCACAATGTTCAAATGGGATTTAAGATAACAGCAGAAGAGCAGACATATGGTGGAAAAAGTCTGAGATGCTTTTGGATAGCTAAACCCCAGATCTGAGAAATGTCTGCTTTTCATCAATCCAGCTCTAACGTTGGCCTGGATCCGATTTTTGTCCTCCTGGACTGAGGGGTAAAATGTCAGCAGAAAGCAGCACCCGGTCAAACCATCAGCTCCAAAATCCCACTGAGATGAGCTGAGAATTGACATCAGTGACTAGGCTGATGCAAACCGAGCCAGCAATAAAATTGCAAGAGATCTTACATCACACAACTAGCTCTATTGAAAGTATTGCAATGTACCATTCTGATCTCCCCTTTTTATGGGTGCAAAAAATGTAATATTATACAAAAAAATTGAGGTCAAAATACAGTAAAATACTATATTAGGATTATTAGTATTTGTTTAATGAAAATGGATCTGGATAAATTAAATACCTCTGGGACTAATGTGCCAATTCCAAAACTACAGTAGTTTGTATAGCCACTTAAGGCTGGCTATAAAAGTGTAGTCAGTCCCTGTAGTTTCTTATGCTGTAAATATCTTTACAGCAGCACATTTGTCTACAGTAAAAACAATAACATCAATGAAATGGTAGTTCATCCCGCTCTTGTTTCATATCAATTCATAGGTTATTGCACAGAGGTTAAACCAATGCTGTAGAAGAGTAGAGAATAAAAACAAAAATTGACTTTCAAACAATGAATCAGTCAATATTCAATACTAATCCATCAAATTCTTCTGTTTTTAAATGATAGAGTTGTGCTATTGATAAGTTTATAACTCACACAATCAGCAGCTGTTTAGTACTTTTCCTTCGTGCCTTCAGATATACTCAGCTTTATTAACATAGTGAATTTTTCAAGTCTTATTGACCAAAGTGCTTAAAGAACACACTTTTAATGTTACAGTGCTTTTCCTCTTACACACACTCCTGTGTCCATATTTTATCTTCTGTTGCAAAATCAGCTGCTCTACTGTTAATACAGTTTTCAATAACTGTAACTGGTGTCGAGTGACCCGGTGTCACGGTCGGATGGTCCTCCCCGGACAACGTGCCTGCTGTGTGTTTTGTTTGGTGTAGTGTGAGTCTGAGTCAGATGGACCCTAGTCAGTGAGACCCTGGTTCAGTGGGTCAATGTATCACGATGACTAGCTGGAGAGGAGGTAAGTAGTCGGGTCAGCAAGTGGTGTGGGAGTGGCTAAGTGTGTGTGTGTGTGTGTGTGTGTGTGTGTGTGTGTGTGTGTGTGTGTGTGTGTGTGTAGGTATGTGACTTGGTGAAGTTGTTTTCTTGGTGTTTCCCCCTTGTTTCCCCTAGTGTTTGGTCATGTTTTCTTGGGGTTTCCCACTTGTTTCCCCTAATGTTATGGTTAGGGTTTCCCAATACTGATGTTTTGAATATGAATAAAATAAATAAAAATAAATATGTTTAAGTTTACCAGTATAATAAATCAGAAAATAGAATAACAGTGATTCTAATAACAGGCCTCCCTCATTGAGAGCCCCTGTATGTGTAGTGCAGGATGAGGGTGAAAGAGACACACTGGGGCCACTAATTTCAGAGTTGTCTGACTTATAAAATGTATGATTTCATAAAAATAAGTTGCGTAAAATAAATCCAAATAAATAAATGATGATTGACAAACAGTTTTTAAAAGGAAACATTCCTCTGCATTTGAATTAAAAAGGGATTATGTTACAGTAAAAGCCATCGTAAAATGCGCTACAGACATGATAACCAGCTTCATGTGAGCACTTGTCCCGTACGTTGAACTTGCCTGACTGTAATGGGCTAAGTTTCCATTCAGCTTAAACACTCCCAAAAAAATCTCCAGGACGCAGACGGTTGAACTCCAGGAGTTTTTACTGGGCACTTTTGTGAAACTGTAAACACAATACAATGAAATATACTGTAAACACAATACAATGAAATATATGAAATGTATTATAGATGCAATAAGCTCAAAGCATCTGGCTAATTATTACAGCTTGACAGCCTAGCCGCACAGCTTATATGAGACACAATAAAGCCAACTGAATAACAGACAACAGTTCAAAACGCTTCACCGCTTAATTATACAAAATGAATTATACTCACAGAATATGCCTTAGCGGAGGGAAAAGGATTAAACCTGTAACGGTGGAGCTGGCGACTGCGTGAGCCCACACACCAATATCCAGAGCCACATGGTAAATTTAGTTCCTGACTCCCAGCGTGCACTGCTCTCATGTTGTCATGGTTACGAAAACACACAAGTCGCTCTAAGCTGCGATAACGAGATAAAAAGAACACATAAGAACACATTTCTGGAGGCATAACACTCCCCGCTTGGGATCTTTAAAGAGCCCACATCAATTGGCGGAATCGGACTTTGGAGAAAGAAGCAGAACTACTTCTGTAATGGGACGAGAGAATCCTCTTCTATTTCCATCCTTGACGACCTCCACTTCGACTCTTCGGACCAATCCGTCCTTCCCTGGAAAGGTTTTCGTGATGATGCCCATGGGCCACTCATTTCTCTCTGCCTGATTATCCTTTAAGAGAACTACGTCCCCTTCTTGAAGATTCGGCTGTTTCCCTTGCCACTTGTGCCGAAGTTGCAGTGTTTTGAGGTATTCACGCCTCCATCTGTTCCAAAACATGTCTGCTAAGCTCTGAACTTGTTTCCACTCCTCTCTGAAAAGATCTGCTTCCTCGAACTTGCCTGACGGCAAAGGAGGCGTGGAACCTGTTTTGAGAGTCAGGAGCATTGCCGGTGTGAGGATGCAGGGCGACTCCGGGTCGGATGACACAGGGATGATCGGCCTTGCGTTCATAATTGCAGCTACCTCGGACATAAGCGTGGTCAGAACCTCGTGTGTCAGGCGAGACTTTCTCTGTTCAAGCAGCATGCAGTCCAAGATACGGCGGGCGATGCCGATCATCCTCTCCCATGCGCCACCCATATGAGATGCATGGGGTGGGTTAGACACCCAGGTGCAGCTCTGTTTGCTGAGGTACTTCTCCACCCTGTCAAACCCTGGGTTTTCCTTGTCCATCCCCAGTTCACGGGAAGCGCCGACGAAGTTAGTTCCGCAGTCCGAGTGTATCTGCTTCGCGGGGCCCCTGAACGCAAATAATCTCCTCAAGCCGTTAATAAAGCTGCTAGCACTCATGGCTTTGATCACCTCAATGTGCACCGCCCTGGAACACATACATGAGAACATCACCGCCCATCGCTTGGAGTTCGAGACTCCTCCTCTTGTGCGGCGTGAAACGACGTCCCATGGTCCAAAGACATCGACACCTACGTAGGTGAAGGGAGGTGCTACTTGTAGCCGTTCTGCCGGCAGGGCTGCCATCTGTTGATGTTCGGCCTTCCCTCTCAGTTTCCTACAAGTGATGCATCTGTAAAGCAGACTGCTGATACAGCGTTTGGCTCCCACGAGCCAAAACCCTGCAGCCCGAATGGCACCCTCAGTAAGATGTCTCCCTTGGTGTTTTACTGCTTCGTGATAGTGGGACACAAGCAGAGTGGCGAGGTGATGCTGGCCAGGAATGATGATGGGATGAGTCTCGTTCATGCCTAAGCCTGACTGCTCGATCCAACCTCCTACCCTAAGTAGTCGATCCTGGTCCATAATGGGGTGCAATCTCCACAAGCTGCTAGAAGATGGTATGTTGATTCCTGAGTTGATGCACTTGAGCTCTTCTGCGTAGCACTCACCCTGGACACTCTTTACAAGGCACACTTCGGCTCTCAGCAGCTCCTCTTCTGTAGGACGACAAATGTGCCAGCCTCGACATTCGCTCTGCGTCGAGCAAGCGAAAGAGCTAGCTACGTGGATCAAATGTGCGATGGCTGCACGGAGTGTGCTGAACTTGGAGAAGCGTTCAAAGCGATGAGGGTGTACCACACCTTTGGCGACGTGGGTGAGTTTCGTCGTCACCTGTGGACGCACTTCGGCATCGATGTCGGGGTTGACAAGATTGTACGTCTCTTGAAGCTCGGATGGATGCCCTGATGCGTCGCAGAGAAAGGCTGGTCCTTTGAGCCATGGTGTGCTGCTGAGCAGGGCTGATGCTACAGTTCTTGACCCAACATCAGCTGGGTTGAGATGCATTGGGACGTACTTCCACTGGCCGGGACAAGGTGACTGAAGGATTCGTTGGACCCTGTTGTGTATGTAGACATAAAATCTCCTTGACTGGTTGTAGATGTATCCCAGTACGACTTTGCTATCTGTGTAGTAGGTGATGTTGTCAAACGTTGTGTCCATCTCTGCAACTATCATCTCAGCGATCTCGACAGCGAGCACGGCAGCGCAAAGTTCATGTCTAGGGATAGTTAAGCCAGGTTGGGGAGCCAACTTTGCCTTCCCAAATACAAAGCCAATCTCGGTCTGTCCCTGCTTGCTAGTTACCCTGATGTAGGCTACGGCTGCTATTGCTTTGAGCGATGCGTCGGCGAAGACACAGAGTTCTCTCCTTAGGGCACCTGTGGTGGAGAGGGACGTATAAGGGCGTGGTATTTGGAGCCCCTCCAGGTCTTGGAGAGACTGTTTCCATCTAGTCCACTCGATCTCCATGTCTTTGGGAAGGGGTGCGTCCCAATCCTCCGCTTGCAAGGTGAGTTCTCTGAGTATCCGTCTTCCGTCAACTGTGATGGGTGCGAGAAACCCTAGGGGGTCGTATAGGCTGTTCACGGTCGAGAGTACCCCTCTGCGGGTGAACGGCTTCTGATCGATCTCGATCTGGAACGTGAAGGTGTCCGTGCGCATGTTCCAGAACAGTCCCAGGCTACGCTGGATAGGCAGATCATCAATGAAGAGATCTAGGCCATTGAAATCCTGAGAGTGATCCTGGGGGGGGGAATGCTCTGATGACCGCAGAGCGATTTGATGCAACTTTGTGCAGCCTGAGGTTGGAAGCCACAAGCATCTTCTGCGCTCGTTGGAGAACTGCGATGCCTTCTTCCTCTGTGCTGAAGGACTTTAAGGCATTGTCGACATAGAAATCGCGGTCGATGAATCTCCTGGCATCGCTGCCGTAGTCGGCCTCTGCTGCCTTAGCCGCCCGCCGCAAGCAATACACTGCGACGGCAGGCGAGGGGCTGTTACCAAAAAGATGGACCCGCATCCTGTAATCCACGATGTCAGAGGTAGGGTCGTTGTCTCTATACCACAGGAAATGGAGAAAATCCCGGTGGTCCTCTTTCACGATGAAGCAGTGGAACATGTGCTCGATGTCAGCAGTGATTGCAACCTGTTCCTTCCTAAACCTCATAAGAACACCTAGTAGGCTGTTATTAAGATCCGGACCAGTGAGTAAAACATTATTGAGCGATACTCCCTCATAGGATGCACTGCTGTCGAAGACCACGCGGATCTTGTCCGGCTTCCGAGGGTAATATACACCGAACAGGGGCAAGTACCAACGCTCCTGACCAGGTTGCATGGGAGGGGCGGCATCTGCGTGCGCCTTCTTGAGCATCTTCTCCATAAACTCTAGGAAGTCAGCTTTCACCCGTGGTCGTTTTTCCAGTGAGCGCCGAAGTGAGACGAGGCGTTCGAGAGCCTGTTTCCTGTTGTTGGGGAGTCGCCGTCTCGGTGACCTAAACGGCAGAGGTGCGACCCAACTGTTGGAGCTGTCCTGGCAACACTCGGCTTCCATTATTCTCAGAAACTCTAGATCTTCCATGGATGGAGCAAGTTTGTGGTCGTTGGGAGTGCGAGCGAAGACAGTTTGCCCCAAATTGTCTCCAATTAGCATCGTCGAGGTTAGCGCTGGATGATGTTGATAGTCACGTGCTTGTCCAAACACCTCTGTCACTTTGATCTGGTTGTTACATGGCTGGAGATGACTTGTACGACCGTTTCCTAGAACGGCTGTTTTGTAACTTCTCACCTCCAGTGGTTTGTGAGCACCTCCGAGGCACACATCCCCGACAATGACCCACCCCAGGTCAAGCCTTTGGGCGAAGGGAGCATCTCCTGGGCCACTTATCTGCTCTCGGACCTTGTGGACCCGTAAGATATCTCTGCCCAGTAAGAGAAGAATGTTGGCGTCTGGGTCCGGAGGTGGTATCTTGTCAGCGATGCATTTTAGGTGGGCATGATGGTAGGCTGCACCGGGGGTGGGAATCTCCGCACGGACATTAGGGATTTGGTTGCACTCGAGGAGGGTAGGCAGAGAAATACTCAATTTCTCATTCAATGGCTCTACGGTGTAGCCGCTGGCTCTCCTCCCCGATGTCTCCGTACGTCCCGCGCAGGTCTTTAGTGTGTATGAGTACGAGCGCCTAGAGATCTTGAAGGCTTCGAAGAACTCTGACCGCGTGAGAGAGCGATTACTCTGCTCATCCAATATAGCGTACATTCTCTTGGCTTCCCCTCTGCGTCCGTTTGGGAACACCCTGACGAGACAGATCTTAGCACACGCTCTGGCACTCAGACCTTCCCCACATACCTGTGTGCACGTTGACTTGACCTCCTGGTTATCCGCTTTGTCCTCCTCCCCGCTATCCTCTGAGGTGGAGGGGAACGACTTGGGTTTCCAGGTAGGTGGGTGGGGGTGGAGAGCTGTTACGTGAGCAGCGCTCCCACACTCAGTACATGTTATCTCGGCTGTGCAGTTCTTTGCAAGATGTTCTGTTGACGAGCAACAGCGAAAGCAGACGTAGTGTTCTTTCAGAAGCTGTTTGCGATCGTCTAAGCTCTTCTCACGGAAACCTCTGCATTTCCTCAGAGGATGGGGCTTTTTGTGCAGGGGGCAATGTTTATTCGGGTCGATGCATTCCCTGCTTTCTTTAAACTCAGACTTGGCAGTGCCTGAGACCTGTGTCTTGTGGGCGTGAACGGACGTCTTCGTAGGCCTCTCCCATTTATTCCTTCTCTCGGCTGGAGGGCTTGGCATGTAGAGGTTGAAACTTGGGTCCGTACGTGCTTTCGCCTCGGTGCGGATGAAGTTCACCAACACGGAGAAAGGTGGGAAGCTGACGAAATGTTCTTGTTTGTATCTCGTCCCGTGGTATAGCCACTTTTCTTGTATGCTGTATGGAAGTTTCTCGATGATGGGCTTAATTCCTCTGGAGGTATCCAAGTACGACATGCCTGCGAGGTAGTCATCTTCCTTGGCGGCTTGTAGCTCTGACAACAGGTCGGCTAGATCCCGGAGCCTCCGTGGATCCTTTGTTGTGAGCTTTGGAAAGCTTTGTAGTTTGCTGAACAGAGCTTGTTCGAAAGCTTCTGGCGAGCCATATACTTCGTCGGGGCGCCCCCATGCCGAGCACAGTCCAGTAGTTGGATTCCTGATGTTGACCGCTTTTATTCTTCTTACCTGTTCTGCTGACTCTTTTCCCAGGTGTTTGGTTAGGAGGTCGAGTTCTTCTGCGGCAGACAGGTCTAGATTGGCAATGGCGTTCTGGAACGATGTTTTCCAGGCCCAGTAATTTATTGGCTGGTCGTCATATGTGGTGAGACCTGAAGTCACCAAGTGGTTGCGAGCAAGATATTTGATGAGGCCGTTGGTTGTAGAATGGTCGTGGTCACCTCTGTAAGGCGTCCCATGAACGGGCTGGTGCGCGGGAGACGTAAAATCCTGTTTGGGGTTCTGCTGCGGAAGTGTTCCGCTAAATTGGGGAGTTGGAGGGGGGTAGAAGGGCGGCTTAGAGCTCTGTCGTAACGGTGCATCGCTTTTCCAAGGGCCCTGAAGAGCTTGGTGTGGCATAATAGCAGCAGAACCAGCAGCTTGGGTCTTGCATAGGCTGGCCTGCTCGGAGATAAAGGCAGCCATGCGCTGGTCTTTGATAGACTGGGAGACCGGGCTGTTAACTTCGCTGCGTACTTCGAGACCCATATCTTGTAGACCAGCTACTAGGGAGTTCGCCTCTGCAACGGCGGCATCCCTTTCCTTTTCGTCGATTAATGCGTCGAGGCTGGCTTGAATACGTGCTTGCTCCACTTTAAGCTCGATTTCTCTTTTTGAATGTGCCGCTCTAGCTTGCGCGGCTTTCAGCCTTTGCTTTTGCCATGGCGATGGCTATGCTGATTTTTGAGCCAGACGATGTACCAGATGAGCGACTGCTCCTTGAGCGCACACACTCTGACTGGTTGTCTCCATTTCCTTTGTCAGCATTGCTACGTTGTGCGTGTCGTTGGGTCTCCAGTATCGGGAGAGGAAGGCTGCGGCGAAGTTCTCCAAAAGCTCTAGTGGAAGCTGCTTATCTCTTGGTAATGAGTAGCTCCGTATGGTGGCGATCCTCGTATGCCCTGTTAGCTGCGTTGCAGTTTTTTCACTGTAATGGGCTAAGTTTCCATTCAGCTTAAACACTCCCAAAAAAATCTCCAGGACGCAGACGGTTGAACTCCAGGAGTTTTTACTGGGCACTTTTGTGAAACTGTAAACACAATACAATGAAATATACTGTAAACACAATACAATGAAATATATGAAATGTATTATAGATGCAATAAGCTCAAAGCATCTGGCTAATTATTACAGCTTGACAGCCTAGCCGCACAGCTTATATGAGACACAATAAAGCCAACTGAATAACAGACAACAGTTCAAAACGCTTCACCGCTTAATTGTACAAAATGAATTATACTCACAGACTATGCCTTAGCGGAGGGAAAAGGATTAAACCTGTAACAGTGGAGCTGGCGACTGCGTGAGCCCACACACCAATATCCAGAGCCACACGGTAAATTTACTTCCTGACTCCCAGCGTGCACTGCTCTCATGTTGTCATGGTTACGAAAATACACAAGTCGCTCTAAGCTGCGATAACGAGATAAAAAGAACACATAAGAACACATTTCTGGAGGCATAACACTGACACTACAGGCCTCAGGCGAAGTAAACTGTGGTGCTGAGTTTTTACAGTTCTGCATTTGTTTTCTAAGTAATTTTAATTCATTTATATCATTTTGATTGTTAGTACTAGTTTTAGTTACAGTTTACAGCGTGGGATTACTTGTTTCAGTTTAGCTTTGTCATTGTCCTGTTGTATTCGTCTCTGTGCTTCATCTTGTGTTTTGGTTGCATCCTGTTTTACTTGATAGTCCGTTTGTGTCTGCTTGTGTCGCACTGCTTTCCCAGCTGCCAGTGTGTTACTCTGCATCGCCTGGTTTTTGTTTTTTTGCATTCTGGACAACATTTAGAAATACTTCCAGCTGTGAACATCCTAGCACAGATTATTAGGTATAATCTGATTTCTGGGTAATAAAAAGAATAGTGTTACAGGAGGCAGACACATTATGAGGTGGACTGACCCCATATTCACCCTATTATTTGTTTTGTGTGTATATGTGTGTATTTGTGCGCGTGCACGTGTGTGTTTGCTGTTATGTGTGTGCATGTATGTTTGTTGGACAGAGATTACTCAATTGCTATTGTTGCCAGGTGGAACAGCAGCCAACCTGGTCATCTGAAAAAGGAAACAATGTGGTTACTTGTTTATTAATGCTTAATGTAAGTCAGATAGTATTGTTTGGTCAAGTGCAGCAAGAAGATGGATTACTTTGGTCCATTTAGCACCACTCCCTCGTCTTTATTCAGCAGCTGTCTAAGTCTAAGACGTCGAACTTTTGCCCTTGGGAGTGGTTCCACTTTCCGGACTAAATTATAATAAAGTCTTTATTTTTATAGCCCTTGCAGATGCTTTTAAAAGTTAATGGAGCGGTTATTAAGCCTAACAAACAAAAGGCACAGACACAGGATTATGCTGTACAAGCAAAAGAGATGAAAGCTATGAGAAACACTGTAGTAATGAAAACTTAAATAGATATTTGATCACCTGACAACATCTTTAGTTATGGGGAATGGCGTTTCATTTCAAAATTAATAATTTATGGTAAGTGGATGATTTTTGCAGTTATAAAGATAACAATACAATAATTGCTCTAAAGACATACACAGGTGCACTGATGTTCAATGATCAAAAATCACTTCATGGAGTATTAGGCATATGGTCCTAAAATGAATAAATTAATTTTATCAACCAAAACAGTAAAATATCAATACTTTAGTTGATGTTATCATGCCTGTTATCTGTTCTGAACACATGCAGTCATGAAAAATAACATTTTCAAAAGTATCTATACATTACTGTGAAAAACTGAGCGTTTGAAGTAGTATTTTTTATATTACAGACCAGCATGTCCAGTTTGGTCTCATATGTGATCTGTAAAATGGATTGAACATTAAAATGTTTAAGAAAGTAAGTTCTACACAATTCTTACTCAGCTAAACAATCTTGGATTGTACAAAACTGTAATAGTTTAGTCTTTATTGAAGTGCTGGAGGCCTATTTCAGTTTTCTTGTCTATGAAAAAGTTCAGTTAAATTCAATTCACTGTTATTTATATCGAGCCAAATCTCTCTCTATGTTATACAGTAACCTTACAATAATAGAAAAGACTTTGCTGCCACTTCATGGTGTGTTTTTTTGCTTTTGTCAGCTACATCAGGCTGTAGCTACACACCTAATGCTTATTTAGAGGTTTCTTTATTGGTGGATTTTGGCTGTACAGGGAATTGAAGACCACAGTCTTGGTCTAATATCAATAATCACACATCAGTTCTTCCATACTCCTCTTTCTGCTGAGTGTGCCATTTTTAAGTGCCAAGAACAGCTTTTATGCTCTTAAAAATAAAGACTGTGGATACACAGTAGCTGCTGCTTATAAAAAGCAAACTAATATAAAACAGACCCAAGTTTTATGATCTACAGGTTTACCTTAGGGTACTGTTTCTTTCATTTTCATTGGCTGGTTTTAACTTTTACGATCTCCCTTCAAATGATCATTTACTGACTGATGTTGCTGCTGGTGAAGCATATTTAAAATGTACTTTTCTTATTGGTTTCTCTGCCAGGACGCATCACTTTTAACTTCTCAGTTGTTGTCTGTCCCTCTTTTTGCTGAATGTAATGAAACACAATAAAATCTTCAGTGTAGGCCCCATCAATTCCCACTTTATGATGGCAGGCGAGCTTTACTGAACATCATGAGCCAAACCGTTTCATTATGGCGCAGAAACAGCCAATTATCAAACCATTTAGTGCAACGTCCAAAACCATTTCTTTTCTGGAGACAAACCAAAAATGCTACTGCTTATTATGGGCAGAAGGTGAACATACATTTATCTACAAAGGCTGCATCTACAAACAGCACTGACCCAAGAAAACAGCTGACAAATAGCACAGTGTTGCCAAAACTTGAGAGCAATAAAATCTGATATTAAATGTGGTAGATTGAAGATTTTATTGCTCAAGTTTAGTTCAAGACAAAAGTGTCTGGCTAGAAATAAGTGTTGCAGTTCCACCACTGGAATGTAAGCACAAATCCCAGTGAGGATATTCAGTACTCATCTGAAATGATGAAGTCTGACGAATACAGAGCAAATATAGCTCCCTTTGGAAATGTGGTTAATATTTCCTTTCTCTTAATTTTCCTTTTTGGTTATAGGCTTGTTGTCAGCTGTCTTTGCCTGGGAAATTAACTTCCTGCAGGTGCAAATGCATCAGCAAAACCCAATCTTAGTATTTTACTGAAGCCAGTCCGTGACTAAGAAAACATATGCTTCCTTCTCATGCAGTGAAAAATGTTTGAAAGAGAAATTCCTAAAATAAGGCTGTAGGATTTCTACTATACAGCAGAGGTGGGACCAAGTCATTGTTTTGCAAGTCTCAAGTAAGTCTCAAGTCTTTATCCTCAAGTCTCAAGTCAAGTCTCAAGTAATGTCAGACAAGTCAGAGTCGAGTCTCAAGTCACTGGTGTAAAAGTCCGAGTCAAGTCACAAGTCTGAAACTTTGAATTTCAAGTCCTTTCGAGTCTTTAAAAAAAAACAAAAACGAAAAAATAATGTTGCAGTTATGCTAAATGTAAATATTAGACCATGTAATTTTAAAATCTGTGTTTTTCTCAACACATGACAAAATAGTGAACGTAGAAAATATACACAAATTGTGAAATTGCACCTCTTTAAAATGCAGCTCAATTAAACCTAGCTCCAAGAATAATTTTCACCGACAGTTCTGAGATAAGCTGCATGTTATTCTTGGATGCGTTTGTAGGACCAGCTTTAAAATCGCATGACAAAAATATCATACACATTAAAAAAAACTGTATCACCAACGTAGCCTGGACAACATTTGCTAGTTAGATGAAGTCAGCTATCTCATCTTAGCATATTTATATGCATATTTATAATCATACGGTTCTTGGAGTGAGTGCATACACTCATGAAGTTTAGTAACTTCAGGTCACTGCAACAAGCCCAGGTACAGTTTACCGCCGGATGGGTACAGGACCTTGAAATGCACCGTGTAGAACGAAAGACCATCGTACGTATCATAAGTTTACCAGTCTCACAAATCGTCGTCATAAATACACATTCCTTAACCGTTTATTAATAGGACCTTTGAGCTCAACGGTAATTAATTAGCAGTGGAAATAATTTCTGGTACCCATCACAGAAATGTAGCAGTGACAATAATATTGTATGCTGTAATGGTCAGAGGGCCCGGTGGCGCCAGTGTCCGGCAGCCTCGCCTCTGTCAGTGCGCCCCAGGGTGGCTGTGGCTACAATGTAGCTTGCCATCACCAGTGTGTGAATGTGTGTGTGAATGGGTGGATGACTGGATATGTAAAGCGCTTTGGGGTCCTTAGGGACTAGTAAAGCACTATATAAATACAGGCCATTTACAGGCCATTTAATCGTACTGGGCAATTAGTGATACAAAAAACCTGTTTTATCCTGTGAATAAAAGTATATGTTTTTGTCAATGTACCATAATAACAGAAGTGAAACGCAATATTGTGTCAGGACAATTCACTATTTATGCACAATAAACACAATAAATAAAGGAGCATACCGCGACAATTTCTGTTCAGCGCCAGACTTGCTTGTAACCTATATCACTAATTATGTTATGAAAAAAACACTGACCTTCGTGTAAATGCTTGGAGCAGACTAACCTGTGAGCTGGAGTGTTCTGGGACGTTATATTTGGTCTTTGAATGGCTGCAATCCAGGCCATCCGTCGCGTCTTTGTTACTTCGGAAACATGGCTTGAACAATTTCTCTTCAACGACGTAATCCGATAACAACCGATCTCTTTACCCGTCGGCTTCCCGTGGCTGTCATGCGACCGGCTATTGCAGTTAATAATACAACAGCTTCTTGACATTTTTGTGTTTCTTTTTATCGCTGTGTAACAGATTTCAATTGAAAGCCTGCGTGCGCTAGTACCTCTTGCCACGAGTTCCCAGAATCCTTTGCGGTTCTACCCGTGAATGACGTCACATTTTCAATCTCTATATAATATGCATGTTAAATTTTATATTTGGGGTAAAATATCAAGTCTTTTCAAGTAAACCGGTTCAAGTCCAATTCAAGTCCCAAGTCATTGGTGTAAAAGTCCAAGTCAAGTCACAAGTCTTAGAACATTTTTTCAAGTCAAGTCTAAAGTCATAAAATTAATGACTCGAGTCTGACTCGAGTCCAAGTCATGTGACTCGAGTCCACACCTCTGCTATACAGTAATAATGAACAACCTGGTTATTCAGTAGCTAATAAGGTTTTGGCCATTGGCTGATCCTGCAAGTGTCAGCAGCTTCAAGATTTTCTGCTAATATTTAAAAAAGCCCAAATTAAAGAATATGCATGTTTTACTAGTTTGGGTTTACAGGGATTCAGTTGAAATGTAATGATTTCCAAGTGGAAACTGAACATTTGAAAGCTGTTGTGACCTAAGAAAATGTATGTGACACATAAGACTTAGTCATGTCGTTTTCTGATCGCTCTCCAAATACAAATGTGCGTGCATACCCCTTCCCACGGAGAAATGTTTTCCAGTAAGAACAATTAGCGATGGCTAATTCAGTTTGATGTTTATGTAGCCGATTAAGACTTCGCATATGTCTGTTCGTAGGCGGCTGCAACAGGGTGACTTTATTTCTCAACTTACCCTTCGAGTTTTTGGCCATTAACTACATATGTCTGGGAAGTAAGCTGCTCACATGTGTTTTTTTAAGTGTTTCTGCCTCATCAGCAGTTGACAAAGCGTTCAGCTGCACCAAAGAAACGCTCTGCTCCTTCTGGTTTATAGATTGAAATGACAAGATAACAATAACCAAACTGAGCCACAGCGTATAGTTCTCAATGAGCCAGAGAAACACATTTTTGTGGATGTATGCATACATGGGTGGCAAGGTTTGGTCTGATTGTTTTATAGGATTTTCCTGCAAAGAGGTATTTTTGGTTTTAGCCAGAGCCAAAGGAAATTCACCATGTTAATGATGCAGTTTTAAGCAGCTGTGCTACTTTGGGTTTATTTAGGTATGTAATGCAATTTTTGGTCATTAAATTGCAATAAAGAACAAGAAAATACAGACTTCTGACAAATAAAGTAACACAGATTAGGAAAAATGCATTTTGGCAGGAATGTGGCCCAATACTTTTGTAAGGCAGCTGACGTTTTTCTATACCTGTGGGGATTTATGAATAGACATGCTGCATGTGTGTATTTACATTGTGTCTCTTTGGAGAGTTCATGTGTAATGGTTCGATACAAATCAGTCATGTGGGGAAATACAATAACATAATAAACTTTTGCTCCATAATGTTGTATTTTCACAAATGAGGCTGTAATATTGTGAGCCTGCTACATTAAATTTAACTTTCCTAGCCAACTCCTTGGCTAAAGCTATCGGAAATAAATGATTCTTATTTTATCAACAAGAAGGAAACAATGCATGATACCTCATCCTTGTCCACCAATAAGGACCAGCATTGCAGCTGTGAATGGGTGTGTGAACATGTGGGTTGGTGGGGCCCAAGGTCAATGACTCAATGATGATCTCTTTCTGCTTCTTGAACCTGCATCTCTATCTCAGCATCCCTCCCATCACCTCAAGCTCCATTCCCTTTGCCAATCAGTAAATAGCTGACATTCAGATGTGTATCAGTTAATGGAATTTTCAGCAAATCTATCAGTAATTTAAAATAGAGTTCATCAAGAGTTAAGGCCAAGGATATTTTATTGTTACATACTGATAGCAATGACAAAATGGGATGTTTAAGGATAAAGCTGTATTTGAAGCTGCGATTCAAGAAGACAATTATAAATTAAAGGATGGCAAAAAACTGCTGTCCAGCTCCAATTCCAAACAAAATAAAAGAAAATTGCTTTCCCTGTCTAAATCCCATGAGGATGGTGTCATTACATTCCCATGTTGTGTTTTATTCAAGGGCAGTTAGTCAGTAGGTAATGGAGTGATTTTAATTGGATGTCTTAAAAGCTCAACCAGGGGAAAAATCTGCACGTAAATTCAGTGAAGCAGAATTAAATTAATTCTACTTCAGTTCTATTTAAATAGCACCAAATTACAACAGCATTCGCTTTAATGTGCTTTATGTTACAACAAACCTCAACAATTAGACGCTTTCTATGAGCAAGGGTCATGTTTGTATGTAAAAGTCTTGTGTTTGCATTTCAAATACAGGGGTCGTCTATTATATATAAATATATAAAATACAAGATACAAATGGATTTTCTGTCCTTTGTTTAGAGTACTCCGTCAAGCCCTGTTGCCATATGTCGTAAAGCTTGGCTGCACATCCCAGTAATCATGTTAGCCAAGACCTTACCAACACCATATTCCTGCATATTCCTTCTTATAGTTGCAGGGAATTTGGCCTGAAGTTCACCCAGTGCAAACTGCTTTAATTTCGTGAAATCTCCATCCTGTGTTACATGAATCATAGCCTGTGATATGATGCTGACTGATTGGATTCTTGGCATTTGACATATAGTTGCTGGTCAGGAGGCTGTAATCAATGAGCAATGAGAGGTGATAGAACAGAAAAAAAGACAACAGGACATCCACTTTACCATCATTTATTCATATCAGCTTTAAGTTGGCGGCGCACACAGACGCAGCGGGTTTACTGCTCCTCTCATTTCATTTTACTGCTGTACTAGGTATGACTGTTCAGGGGCAATAAAGAGTTATCGTTCTTTATCATTTGCTTACCAATACCAGTTATGTAAATAAATCAATTTCTGTTTTGCCATTAGAGGATTTTTCTTCATTGACTTTTTACTGCTATGATGAACCCTCTAAAATTTAAGTTAGTAGTAGCCCGAACCGTAACCCTGTGTAATCAGAATGTGTAAATTTTGTTTGTATTCACTTTTCCAAAGTCTTAGTATTCCCCCCCCCCCAAAAAAAACAAAAACAAAAACAAAAAAAAAGTTGTCTGTGTTGCCTTTTTCCAAAATATAAAGTTTAGGTTTATCAACTATGAAAACTGAGACCTCAGAGGATTATTAAAATGATGAAGTTGTGATAAATAATAACGTTGACTCCTGTCCTACAGCCTTAAGTAAGAGGCTGACTTGAGGCTGACTCTAATGTAAAGCAAACCATAGTCTTAACTAAATTTACAGTACATGGATAATTTCCTGCATATAACTGCTAAACCTCTGGAAGATGCTCCATAAAATCTTTGCATTTCTATTTGCATGATTCTCTTGAATGCTCATTTTGAAAATTTTACCTGTATGGACGGTTGCGGATTGTGTTTTTTACATAAGTCGTTAATACGCTTTGCTTACGTGTTGCTCACGCCCAAGTTAGACTGTGGTGTTTGGTGTTGTGGGGGTAACTCTGCGTGAGAAACTGGGCGGTGGTGGAAAACTTTCTCAGAGTAAATAAAACTTGAAAATGTATCTGACACAAAAACACTCGACACAGGCAAGGACAACAGTGCAGAATATGAAGATAATTATGGAAAAGGGGGAGGGGGGGAGCAACTTCTTGTGTCATCAAAGGCAACTAGAGACAGTAAGTGCAAAGAAAATAAACTCAGGAGAGGACTAGATATTATCAGTAGCAAAGTCACTGCAGAAAAAACAAAATGACAGATAATGATCCATAAAGAAAACCTGCTGGCTTGATGAAAGCATAGCAAAAATGCTTTTTAGCTTAGTCACCAGGTGCATTGTGTACTAAAGGAATTCCTCTCTCTCTCTCTCTCTCTCTCTCTCACACACACACACACACACACACACACACACACACACACACACGCACTTAATCGACAATTAAAATATATTAAAATATGACCTTGGGTGTACTCCACTGCCACAACTGCTACTACTACAGTACAGTGCTGGAAAAAAACTTGGATAAGTTTTGTTGAATTACTGGACACAGTCTATGAAATGAATTGAATAATTGAATAATTGTATATGTATAATGTATAAATGAGAATTTATTCAAAAACTTACAATGTAAGTAACAATAATGTACAACACAAAAATGTCACATAAATCTGAAAATCTTTAAAAGCTATAAAACCGTTGCCTTTCATGTTTAAAGGGTTATATTAAGTGACTGTTCTTGGCATTGTTAACAATAGCAGAAGCAGTAAACCACCCTGGATCCAGAGAACAGGATGTAACTTTATTAAGATGTCAAATGTGCAATTAGTCTTATTTGAATCTTTTGCTAGAACTTGCTAAACAGGTTGACAGGTGCAGACACATCCACACACACACACATTACTGAAGCCTTTTACTTTATTTCTACAGTTTGGGAGTGTTATTTTATTCTTCAAATGTCCAAAATTAACAGAATATTAATATACAGAATATTAATACCTAATTGCTTAGCCCTGTTACATAATAACACCTCAGGTCAGTGGCTTACTGACATAACTAAATGTTTGATATTGTGTAGCAAATGCTTCTTGAGACCCTTAAAGCAGCTCCCTTATGTTAACATTTGTTACAAGGGTTTCTTTGTATTTTGGTCCACTGGGCTTCATTCACCAATTTGTGCACAGAAATGAAATAGCTGCATATTCAATTTTGCTTTAATGAAAATGTACTAGTGAAAGAAAAATATGATAATTTTGTCTCTGTGCACATTCATAGTGGATGTGAACCAAGATATGAATGAGGTGTAGGCTTTCAGCTTCATTTTAAGGAGTTTGAAAATGAATACTTAATGCTGTACTTCTGTAAAAGCCCTTGAATTACACCTGAAAGTCTGGATGTTTGATTTAAAATTCAATGTAGATGCGTATGGAGGTCAAATACAGAAAAATATGCCATTGTCCAAAAACCTATAGGCCTTCAGCAGCAACTATCATCTGTTCATCAGCAAGGAGGAGTAAAACAGTTCTACAGGCCACTACACGTGCTCAGACCATAACTCCATTTCTCCATGTGTTTTCCCACATTTTAGCTCTCTAATAAAAGTTATTTTTTATTGCATCTCTTTATACTCCAGAACCCCCTTGATTTAAAAAAAAAAATTCAAATTTAGCTTTTCGATTCATGTGGTCGATAAAAGAACTGGATCTTGAAATTCAAAGTGTCCTCTATTAACTTCTATGACCTAATGTGCTGGTGTCAATGACTGCCTTGTTTTCTTCTTCTGTCTTTAATTTTAATTTCAACAGATTAATAGACTGAATTAAAGGCCTGATCCTCACTGCCCTTTTGGGCAACATCAGCATGTAAGACAGCGTCTTTTTGTTTTAGATCTCTTAAGGTCTGACTAAATAATTGTACCCTCTATCTCTGTAGTGATCAAATGACATCCTGGTTTAGAATAAGTTTTTTAGCAGCCATTTATCTTCATAGTTCTTATAGTTCAACAGAAGTCCTAAAAAATTAAAATGTAGTATGCAAACAAAGGCAATTAACTTGCATTAACCTGCATTAACTTCTTGCTGGTTGTAATCTTTATTACAGATTTGTATGCAAGAACAGCTATGGCTATGTGGGATGCTTGGAGGGAAAAAAGGACCCATTGTTTATGTTATTTAAACAAACCTGAGATAAAGGACCAAAAGTAGATGGTGTGCTAACTAGCTTCCACTCTAAACTTATACATTTTTGCTCTTTTCCACTAGATGTAATTTTTTCACTTCCATTTCCTGTTTTTCTCACTTCATTACATAAGTACAGAGTGGTTAAGGACACGAGTCAACCAGGTGGTTAAATGCTTGTTAAGCCTTGAAGAAACCAAACAACAGTACCAACATTGTCAGATGAAATTAAAAGTTCAGACCCTCTGAAGAACTCTACAAAGTTGGAAAACAACTCTTTGACTGTGTGGATGGCATCACTCAAAAGCTGATTCTAGAGCTGCTATAAAATAACAAAGGAGAGATTCATGCAACTAAATGAATGCTGTTGTTTAAGCAACTTGCACTTTCATTTTTCTTTGGTACAGGCCAGGGTAATGACATGCAGCGATAAATCTCATTGATTCCAAGTAAGACCTGCATGGCATCCTGCCAAACTAAGCAAATAAAACAAGAGCTGAGCATACATACAAACCGAGATTTATTTCTTACATTTCATATCACTTCATAATTAGGTTATAGAAATATCTTTTAGCATTAGTAGGTAAACCAGGTAGTGCGAGCCTGTTAATGGCACTTTGTTCCAAAAGATGCGATACTGAGTCACTGTAGCGCTTATTAACGTTGTTAGAAAGTTGTGCAGCACGTAAGATCGACAGCGCACAGTGTGCTTTGAGGTAGGAGCCAAAAAGGGTGTAGTTTGTGTGTGTAAGTCCCCGTGTGTACACCTGTGAGCTACAGCTCCCCATAATTCCTGCATGTACCCTGAGCATATCAAAGTGGAAATCCATAATTTCTTTACATTAGGGATACTATGGTGCTGCTCATCTTGAATGACAGGAAGTGAGTGAAAGGAAAAACAGACACAATGGTGGCTTCTAATATAATCCACACATGTATATGTCTAGCTGAAGTGGCTCTTTAGCTAGCTAGTCATCCATTTGATGTATTGATGTATTATGTATCAAACAAAACCTACTGACCATGATTGGCCATTTCAAATTCAAAGTATACCTAAAGAACGTTCCTGGTGCCACATGTTGATACTTTGTATCATGTACATGGTCTCAATGCTAACACACTCTAGGTGCTGGCTCCGACTTGTGACCCTCCTATACCCCGAGAGGAAGCCTGCTACTCCTGTGAACGCGTAGAAGGTGGAAATGACATAGTTATTAAGCTGACATGAGCTCATTACTTTCATCCTTTTTCCTTGAGGTCAGTGTTGGCGGTTCTTTATTTTTCCCTTTTTTCTGTTTTCTAGGACCATTTTTTGACATGTATGATTTTGTCAATCAAATGATTGAAATATAAATTAAATGTTATGCGTGTAGGACAGATCAAAATGAGCCCAGGTTCAAACATGGCTGTGACTTAAAAGCTCACTGTTGTTGTTACTGGTGCCATATTTCCATTGTGGTTGCCCTTTGTTTCCAAGATGTGTAATAGGGCCAATTGTAGTTCTAAAGTCTAATGCTGGCTTTCTATGTGATTGGCCTTTTCTAACACCATTCATCCCACTAACACACCTCTGCTGAGGGTAATGCAACAGATCCCAGATAGCTAGTGATAGCTGGATTGCTTAACTGGCACAAGAATCAGCTTGTGCAGGGATAGATTTGGGATTGCTGTCACTTTAAGTGTTTTGCTTATCTTCAGATGAAGCACGAAAGAAGGGGAATGTGTTTTTCCATGAGATTAGGAGGAGAATTACTGTGAATCACTATGTGACTCTTTAAGCCAATCACCTGCTTTATATAAATGACATTAGCTCTTTTTTGTCTCATATTCTGATGAAGACCACAAGGCCGGTTTTTGTTGACATGGCCAGAACAAATTGGTGATATTGAGATTTTTCAAATTATTCCTTAAACTTTACTGTTTACTACTCAAAGAAATGAAACATTTTCTCAGGTTGTTGGGAGAGGAAATTTTAATATATCCCTTCCTGTCTGTCCTCAAGGGCCATGGCTACACAACATAATTTAACCTTGTACATTACACCCTTCCTGTCTGCATTTACCTCTACTGTTGATTGCCTACTGTTTTGTCACTCTAAATTCCCATTTAATTCTCCACAGACTACACCCTTTTCCTTTCTATTGTATATTTCTCCTGTTCTCAGCAAGTGCTTTATAGCCTGTTGCTTAATCTGACCCTTTGTATGAAAGTATGCCTTATGCAGTTAATGCCGTTACAGACCAACGGAACAATTTTATAGTTCTCTTCCTTTTAGTTGCAAGCAGGACTCTGCTTGAATCACGCAGCCCTATCAACCCAGCTACAGCTGCTTTAAAAAAATGCTACTAATGTTAAAATGAAAAATACAGCATTAATAATTATTTTTAAAACAACAAAACAATCCAACAGAGCCTACTGCCTGCATGTAAGACAGACCTGTTCTTCTGTAATGACACAATCAAAATGAATCTGTGTTTGTGCGTGTATTAAATGGTCAGCACTGAAGCTACTGTCAGCTACTGTGTTGAGTGTTTGTCACTTGTGTTATGTGAGTGTTAGGAGTCCAATGCAAAACTGGCAAAAGTAAACCAAAACATATTTTTCAGGTTGCAGCTCTGCATTTATAGTAAGTATGAGATGACAGCCACTACACTGATGGAACAGACAGCTGTACAAATACACTTTTTGATAAATCTTACAGTTATGGTTGGATCAGGTGACCCTGAATCCTCCCTTAGTTACATTACAATCGGCCTATGCTTCCCATGATGGACTGCATTTGTCTTCATCCCTCACCTCTTCTCGCTCTCTACAGATCTGTACTCTGCATTCAGTCATTAATTATTATTAATCTCTGGCTCTCTTCCACAGAGTGTCCTGTCTTACTCCCCTCACCCCTAACCTAAGCCTGGTCCTGCTGGAGGTTTCGTTCTGTTTAAAGGGAGTTTTTTGTTCCCACTTTCACCAAGTACTCACTCATACGGGGTCATCTGATTTTTGAAATTTTCTCTTTATTATTGTAGGGCCTTTACAATTTAAATCACCTTGAACAACTGTTGTTATGATTTGGCATATATAAATAAAACTGAATTAACTGTGAAAAACAGGATTAAACACTCTGTGTATACGTATAATTCTGAATACTGCAATTTTAGTTGCAGTAGACACTGGCGATGCTTTGGTGAAAAGACATGCCTGTTCTTGAAACCACCAACAACAGTAACAACAAATATAATACACTGCTAGTGAATTTTGACTATTGTATTTTGGAAATTCTTTTCTGTCAGTAACAGTAATTTGAGATATGTCTCTCAACTTTCACAATATAGTAAAGGTGACTGGAATTTGTCTAAGCAATATAAAATTACAGGAAATTCAATAGTGATCTCTTTGTAGAAACAGGACTACTTTTCTTCTTTGATGTATTTCCAGAGAACACAATCTCTACAGTTTTTCTTTAGGACTACATTATGCTGTCATTAGTATAGTGGGAGTCACCCCCTCACGAAACAAGTGCTCCAACTTATCACGAAATCTAATTAAACCAATGAAACTTGTGTTCATAGTAGATTCCTTGGAAATCCATCCAATAGTTGTTGAGATAATTTACCCAAAGCCACAATGTCATCCTTATGAAATGAGCTTCCAACATTTGAGGACCATGAATGCATCACAGATTTGTGTTGGAAAGCCAACGCTGGTATATTTCAGTCTGGACTGAAAAGCCATGCAGTAAGAATCACTCTTTATGGCACTTTTCTTTATGTACTGGTGGTTATCCAGAAATTGTCATGGCTGCTAAGCACAAAGTCACAGAGTCCAAAATTAATAATTTTATTATTTACATATTTACTCGGGCTTCTCTTATGAACTTTCATTGCATAACCTCATAAGGAAAAAGTATTTAGAACTCATGTTGCGGCTTGGCTCACATCTCAGAAAAACAAAAGTCATAGTGCTGTCTGACTAATGTATTGGTTACGGAGGCATACCTTTCTTGCCTGTCAGTGTTGGTGCAGTTTCTGCATGTTGTATGAAGCAACAGATCAGGGTTTTGCTTTCTGTTATCAGCCTAACATCAGCCTGTCAAACAGTCACCTGAACAAACCTGTGACTTTGTTTTGAAGTATTAAATTTGATAGTTCAGTAAACTGAAACCAAGTGACAGTTTGCAGGTGCAGTACATTATTTTCCAACATAACCATCATAAACAGGGAAACTGTTTCCATACATGAGAACATTAGAACTTCATTTTTTCATTTATTTTTAAATGTAAAAACTTTTATATTATTAAAAAAATTAAAAATGAATTTTATGTGTGTCTAATAAAAATGACCAGCTTTGATCTCCGTAGATTTTTCTCAGTTGTTGTTACTTTCTTCTTCCAGTCAACAATGTGTTTGCAATGTTACACAAGCTGTGATCCATATGTTAACTGAAGTGCCGCCCTGTGTGGGACAAATCGGTGAAATGCCTCAACGGAATAGAGACGACATCTGCACCATGTTAACTTTTTAGGGTCTGATTTTCCTTGTTCACTTTGTGTCACCTGCATGAACTCGAGTAGTCAATTAGTACATCATTTCTCTTTCCCACTAACAGTTAAATTTCAATCTAATTGTGCTCTTTAATAATGTCACGCATCCTTTGATTGCTTATAAGTTAATATGTGGTGGAGAGAAGGCTGAAATGCCGGACATGGAAGCAGACAATGTTTAAAAAGAGGGGGTAAGTTATTTATTGACTGAGGTAAATTTCACATAAACAGGAATCAAAACCACTAACCACTGGCAGCTAGGAAAACATGCGGAACAAACACAGAACATAAACAAATGGTCTGGCAAGAAAAGGAGGGAAGAGAGCGCTATATATCATCCTAGGAACTAAAGCTTAACATCGAAGTAATGCTTAACAAATAAGATCTCTTAGGGGAGCTTTTTGATTAAACTGCACTCTGCACATCTACAGGACACCTGAAGCTTCATTTGTAGTTACACATGACATTAACTATTGATCATGCATTGTATGGCAGGAAGCATTTTGTGTGTCTTTGACATGTCATAAGCTCTCATTCACTGCGATGTGTGTTGTCTCCATGATCGTATGACAAATGAAGTGCCCTATATTTTTTGACATCATCATTGGGCTCTGTTTTTCAGTGTACTCTGTGTGCATCACTTCAAAATTACTGGTCACCTTGTTGACCTCGACCACCCTTTTGCTGGGGAGTATTTTTTAGCTTAGCGTCAAAATACTAAAACCTGCTGAAAGCTTCTTGTTTTTGCAATTTGACATCATCTGCCATCTTGGTGTATTGCACAACAGAGGGATTCTGTTTTTTATACTGGTCCCTTTTCCCAGGAGACCTTTTGTTTAAAGCATATCCAGTATTCCAGGTTCCTCTTGGAAAAGACTGTGACATCCAAGCAACTGCATTTCCTCAATTTCTCAGCTGGTGGTCAGTGAATCTAGTCCTTGTAAATCATTGGGACTAGCGAGCAAGATTTGGTTTCCCTGGCACACCCTGCTGTACAGGAGAGTGGCATGTACTGGGAATCATTTCCTCATCTACACAGGCATACAGTCTTGCCACATTGAGGGAGCCTTGTTGCAATCTGTTTAAGGTAGAGGTCTCATCTTCCAGAGGGTATCATTCTTTTTCTGCTCATCACAGATATCCCGATTGTTTGTTACTTTGATGGATTGCTTAGTCTCAAAGAAGCTGTCTCGACACATTGAATTAGCTATAACTAGCACCCTTATCTTTGCCACCCAGTAGACCTGGATCCTGGAGACATACCTTGTACACAGATTTGCCAAAGAATGCTTTCAGCCCCTCTCAAGTGGTTTTAAGGCTGCTCTGACATTTTTTTCAAAAACGTGTGGTGTAAAGTCATTAGAGAGCCTCCAGTCTTGATGATTGTCGCCAGCACTGTCCTGGGCGCTGTAACAGGAAGCAGCATCGCTGAGTTTGTTAACTCTGAGAAGAGGGGGAAATTCTGTTGCAGAGTTAACTTAAACTCTGATTCAGTCGCCGGGGTCAGAGACTCCTCTCCTGCTGCATCTGAACGAGCTTACTGACACTCCATTTCCATTTGCTCATTCATAAAGTTGCTATCAAAGAAAATCAAATGCAAAATGAGGATTCTAGCTTTATTTAATGAAAATTCAAGTTCGATGAATGATGACCACAGATATGAAGAATATATAAATAATCTGTATATAAATGCAGCACTTTTGTTTTTGCTCCCATTTTTCATGAGCTGAACTCAAAGATCTGAAACATTTTCTACAGGACCCATTACTCTCAAACATTGTTCACAAATCTGTCTAAATCTGTGTTTGTAAACACACTTCTCCTTTGCTGAGATAATCCCACCTTACAGGTGTGGCATGTCAACGTGCTGATTAGACTGCATAAATATTGCTGTTTGGGGAGGGGGGGTCAGTATGGTATGGTCACCATTTGCCTAATGCAGTGCAACGCGTCTTCGTCACATAGAGTTGATCAGGTTGTTGATTGTGGGGGAATGTTGGTCCACTCCTGTTCAATAGCTGTGCGAAGTTGCTGAATATTGGCAGGAACTGGAACACACTGTCATATATGCTAAACCAGAGCATCCCAGACATGCTCAATGGGTGACATGTCCGGTGAGTATGCTGGCCATGCAAGAACTGGGATGTTTTCAGCTTCCAGGAACTGTATACAGATCCTTGCAATATGCATTATCATGCTGCAACATGAGGTGACGGTTGTGGATGAATGGCACAACAATGGGCCTCAGGATCTTGTCACGGTATCTCTGTACATTCAAAAATGCCACGAATAAAATCCATCTGTGTTCATTGTCCATAACATTGCCCATACCAGAACCCCACCGCCACCATGGGCCACTCGATCCACAACGCTGACGTCAGCAAACCGCTCACCCACACGATGTCTGCGTCTCCAACGTGCCAGACGCCATCAAATTTGAGCATTTGCCCACTCAAGTAGGTTATGATGACTGACCACACCAGGGCTGGTGTTGTTACATGTGGTCTGTGATTGTGAGGCCGATTGAATGTACTGCTAAATTCTCTGAATCGCCTTTGGAGACGGCTTATGGTAGCGGACATCTGTTGCGTTGTGCTGTGTGATCAAACTGCACATTTGAGAGTGGCCTTTTATTGTGGGCAGTCTAAGGCACACCTGTGCAATATTCATGCTGTCTAATCAGCACCGTGACATGCCACACCTGTGAGGTGGGATGGATTATCTCGGCAAAGGAGAAGTGTTTACTAACAAAGATTTAGACAGATTTGTGAAGAGTATTTGAGAGTAATGGGTTCTTTGTGTATATAGAAAATGTTTCAGATCTTTGTGTTCAGCTCATGAAAAATGGGAGCAAAAACAAAAGTGTTGCGTTTACATTTCTGTTCAGTGTATGATGATGACAGAATGGCCCAAAGTGATTAAAATGACTCTTCCCTCTTTCTTTAAGGTAAATATCATGTTAGGTGTTAACATGTGTTCTTACTCCCCCAGTCCACTGGATTAAAATGGAGACTGCTCTTTATTTACCCATTGCCATGGTGAGTAACGGCATTGGAGGTGATCAACTGTTGTGGAACCTAAAACTCAGTTGCTGATCTTCGGGTTAATGAAGTCAGTCTTATTTTATGCTTGGAGTTGCTTCTTGGAATGGAGCCCTATCAAATTTTCTCCTTCACAATAGTTGAAACTAAATTAATGAAGAAAGGAGATAGAGCTAGTTTAATAATGAATACACTTCTAGCAAATAATAATTATGTAAATCAACAGGGCAAAGTTTGAGGAAATCATTTTGTATGCCTGTGTTGACTAAAACATCCTTCTAAACTCTCAAACTCCAGAGCCTCATCTTACACACTGCTTCTTTTTCTATGATGGGCAGTATGTGTGATCACTTTGTCCCTGCTCAGACTACCTGGAAACTTAAATTACTCATGTCAGCTATGACCTGGCAAAACCGAACACAAATATTGATTGTGGCTCTATGTCTAAGATTGTTTTTTCTCATGTTTACAGCTGATACAAGCTCCCACATCAGATCACCTTGGCTTTGTAAATGTTTCAATTGCCTTCCCATTTTCCCTTCCCTTTTTATTGAAGAGAGGCCTTTATTTATTCCAGGAGGACCACTTATTCTAGTGTTACCTGTTACCTCCCTACTCCCATATGGGAACTGCAGACTTATCTGACTGGGCAATCTAACCCAACAACTCTGTAGCACTCTTGTACACTCACACACACACTCTCTCTCTCTGTCACACACACACACACACACACACACACACACACACACACACACACACACACACACACACACACACACACACACACACGAATAATTAAAAAAAAAAGAAAAAACTCTCTCCGTCTCCTATCTGGCAGAGTGATCTAATGCAGCAGCTTTCCTGCCGTCTGGCTGCCATGACTGGTAAACTAAACCTGTGGCTTTGAATTACTCCTCTTTTTACTGTGCCCTCTTCCTTCTCCCTTCCTCCAACTGTCTTCTTTTCTATTTGGCTACAGGTCCCACACATAAATGTTACCAAGCTGCTCTATTGGTATAGCTTAAACTTAAGCGTACTACTTTATAAGAAAATAAAAGTTTAATAAAAGGAACAAAAAGAGAAATATAGGATCAAGATAGCCACCATTCATAAGGTGCAATACTCAGAGCTACTTCTAGGGGGGTGAAGGTTTTATGGGTTGATTTGACTGTGGAAATACAGTTACTGTTACTTTTTATTTACTGCAATTTATTACTTTCACATAACATCAGAGCTACTGGGACATGCCTGCCCAGAGGACAAAAAAAGTGCTATGGTCCTTTGACCACCAGCAATCTATTGAATGTCTTCAAGTTTAACCAGATAGTTACTGTGCTATTTATCAAGGTTTATTTACAGCTGCCAGTTGGTATAGAGTATGGCAACAGCATGTGAACACACCTCTCATAACTGAAAACTATGGATTATAGTGTCAGTCTTCAACGAACCAGCTATGGCTGGTGCCTGATTGATAAGCCTGTGCTATAGCCCACTCTGTGATGATAAAAGTGACCCAAGCCACAGCCTGACGTAGACCTCTACGGGAATTTAACATCGCTATAGCAACAATTGGAACAACTGCTATTGAGTTGCTAGGATAATGGGAAATAGGTGTGGTAATTTATTGCTATCTCAAGCTTGAAAGTCAATATTTATTATTCATTTATTTTATCCAGGTAATTTCAGATTAGTCCTGGGTTTTCTGTACTATAGAGGTGGCACACATCTTACAGCAGCATGGTCTCTTACACTTTGAACCTAACCTCCAAGTTAGGTTCACATCTGGAACAAGTTAGTTTCGTAGTGTCACCATTACTGAAGGATCCCTCAGACCTCTGTGTGCAGATAGCAGGATGGTCTGAAGCAGGGATGTCAAACTCATTTTGTACTGTGGGCCAGATACAGCCCACTTTGATCTTAATAAGCTGAGCTAAATAAAACTGTCACTTAAACTTACATTGTATCAAATAATTGAGTATAATCTATCAGATTCTCCCACGTCTTAATGATAGAACTGTAATATTGATAAGTCTGTTACCTACACGGTATGCACTCTTGCTGTTTTTTTTCTTTCCAGGCTCCAAATTGGCTAAACCTCATTAATGAAGCTTATGTGTAAGTTCAGTAAGAAAGGTTTCACATCTGTCCAATCCCAGGTGCTGCTGGCTAAATCTGAGCTTTATCACTTCCACTTTCCCATGCTGTCAGGCTGTTTGTGACATCACTGGTCTAGTCCAATCACCTTGTTCCTGCCTTCTCCAGGCCAATCAGCATTCATGCCGCGTACTAGAAATCTCACTGTGCTTCTGTCTTTCTCCTTCGCAGGTGCCTTTGTGCAACCCATCTCCACCTCTCATCACACAAGCTCCATTCAAGCCACCATCATCTCCACCACCAGCTTCTAGGCTCCGGGTGGTCCTGCTCTAATCCGTTTCACAGCTGGGGTTCCGTCCTGGAAGTGCTGACATTATTGTGAGTTTGATTCCATAAAAAGTGACAAAAACATTAGCGTGCGCTGTACACTCTGTATGGGAAAAAAACTTGTAAAAGATTGTAAGCAAGTAGTAAGTAAGTAAAAATGACTATACAGCACTTTATAAATAGCACTTTTTAAGACGAGAATCTGTCACAAAGTGTTTTACAAGGATATTAAAAATACCTCACACAGAAACATCATAATACACAAAAACATTATCCAAATGCGTCTTTAAACAGATGTAAAAGTAAGAGTCATGATTTTAAACTGATATCTAAACCTAACCAGAAGCCAGTGCAAAGACTTTAACAATGGACTCATTTGTGAGAATTACTTTGTATCTTATTTTATGGTTATTTTTAAGTTTCAAAATCAGCTTCTCTGCTGCCAATAATCATATCCATAACTGTGATTGGCCAATGTCACCCCTTAGTAAACGACCAGGAGAAACCCTTGGTTAATTTGCTCACCAGCTTTGTGTAACCGCTTGTTTTGATTGCCAGTGTTACAGTAAGTGAAACAAGATAACGGAGAGATATCCTTTGTATGTTGCTTTGTAGTACAGACCTCTGAACAGTGTTTCTTGTTATTTCTTTAAGCAGTCTTCAGGAATAGTTCTCCAGGGTTCTTGTAGGATGCTGGAAAGTTCTTCTTTGGATGTTGGTCTTTTGTCCTGTTCTGTGTAAGATGATCCCGCACTGCTTCAGTAATTTTGAGGTCCAAGCTCTGGGGGGGCATTGTGTGTTTTTCTATCCAGGTATCCTTTTAATGCCCTGGCAGTGTGTTTGAGGTCACTGCCATGCTTAAAAATCTAATAAGACATTTTCCATTTTCTTAATTCAGAACTCCATTTTAGTTTTAACAAGATCCCCAACCCCAAACTATGCAGCCCCAAACTCTGACAGAGCCTCCACGCCTATCCTTATGCTAAATATTGGTTCCTCACTCAATAAGCCCTGTTGCCAGTGATTCTTAGTCCAGTTCTTGTGTAATTTGGCATACCTCTGTCTTTTCTCCCCATTTCTCTTCTTTAAGAATTGATTTGTGACAAAATTTTCTCATCAGAAATTAGACTTCAGCAAACAGTAGATGGATCAAACTGAAGGACCAGATGCATCTGTCAAGTGATATTTAAAGTCTGTTTTTCCAAATGTGTCTTTCAGGAACTGTTAATCTCCTGTTAATAGTGTTTTAGGTCGGCCATGTCTTTTTTTGTCCTTTACTTGTCCAGTTTCCTTCATTTTTAAAGGACACATTGCATATTATGCCAAGATATGCCAAGGTTTCAGCTAAACGCTCTTTGGAAATCAGTTTGTGATTTCCATTCAGTGTTCTCAAAGTGCAGCCCTTTGTGTTTCCCACTAAAGGGGAAATGATGTACTACTGTACGTTTCCTTCACATAAATGTAGGGTCCAAAATAGAACATAAAAAAAATAAAAGTCAGCTCAGTCGGATTAACAGGCAATATGTTGCATGGCTGAAAGTGGCCAGCCTGTGGCTTTCCCTCTGCTTTCCTGTTGATCATTGCTGTTTATATCCAATAAAGCCAAGGATTAAAAAAATTTAAAGGACCAAAAAATATATTTAAAAAACCCAATAAAAGTGGTTATAGTTTGTATAATGTGTAACTGTAACACATGACCACAGCGATTACGTACTTCTAGGAAGTTTAAGAATCATTTCATAATGTAGGTTTACATTTTTTGAACCAGAAGTTTTGATGATGAGTGTGCACAATGCCCAAGAGAGAGTGCTCTGTACAAATATGCTGATCTGAAAGCCGCAAAACCCCCATGGGAAAGGAAGATCCCTGTGAGAGGGTCATATGAGTAGGTGCCCATTGATGCTTTTGTATGTAGCTTGAAACAAAAAGCTATACAGTTAAAAAAAATAAAATAATTAATGAGTGCCACTGTGTGCTTGAACACTGTGTTCCAGTTCTGGCTTTGTGTGCACCTTCCTGTATAAGGTCGCTACATGATAGACATGCAAACAAGAGCAAATGAATACATTCTCAGCCTTTGATGAGATCCCAAGTGTTAGCAAGCTAGTGTTTTTAGTCACAGAGTAAATGTTGCTCATGTAAGTGAGAGTATGTGTAGTTAAGTAAAAAAAGAAAGGCTGAGATAGAGAGATAAAGGCAGAGTGTGTTTGAAGAGTGTAAACATGAGACTGAGCCAACTAGTGAGCCAAGGAATTGAGAGGCCCCCGGGGAAAAGTCACAACCTTCTCACTGGGAAAACGTAAAACAGAGCAGCTGGGTCACATTGTATATGCATTTCATTATTGTACTTTTTTCTTTTATTAATCTCTTTTTCTGCTTCTAATTAGATGAATGTGTTTATAAATTCAAACCATAAACCCGAAGGTCCTTTTAAGTCTTCATCAAAATTGTTCTTCATCTTGTTCCTTTCTGCCCAGTTTGGCTTGTTAGACATTTGCGTGGCTGGTTTCCTCAGTTTCTTATTTATAGCTGACTGTTTTGTCTGCTTGTTTCATGTGAACACACACGTAAGCAATGACCCTTGAAACTAGGCAGAAATCTGACCCACGCACCACTAAAATTCATTATCCTCCACTCTTTCCTTTTCTCACCTGTTTTTTGTTCCTTTCCTCTTTTAATGATAATCTTTTCTTTTTGCGTTACATGACATTTTGAACCCCCCCGCCTCCCATCTCTTATTCTGTTTTCCCTACTTGCTTAATCCAAGGTTCTCTAACCAGCTTCTTCCTGTTATCTTCTTTATTCTCTCCTGCACGTCAACTCCTCCTGTCCCATTCAGCTCCAGGCTAAGGATCACTGTCACATACATGCACACAGAAGAATGCAGTAACAGGAGAAGAGGGCTGGGGGCAAATAATCTGTAAACTGCTACAAAAAAAGGGGGGGAAAAAGCAAGCAATTTCTTCCCTCGGTGGAAATCGTGGCTGTTTCTTGCTACTATTTCTGTGCTTATTGTTTGGAAAGACACACAATACAGCGTGTGAGGTAAGTCACAGAACTGGTTGTTCAAAGTGCACCCAGACAGCATGCTACTGAAACCAGCTGATAAGTTTAGCTTTGAATGTTGGCTAAATGGCTTTCAGTAGTTGTTCTAAGTAATACTACTATTACAAGTTGCTAGCAGACTGTCTCTAACACTTAATTGTAGACTAAGTGGGCTTTTATTACCTTTTTAAGTGGTGTTGATCATGCATTTGTCCCATGAGGCATGAGTGTGAACTCGAACAAAATTTTAACTAACACACACTCAGTGGCTTCATCTCATCGTAGCTCTTTTCCATCCACCACCATCCAATTCCACAACAATCCAACAGGCTCAGTTTATCCATCAAAAATGGTCTGTTTTAGCTTTTTAACTGGTTACAGATGCTGACTGACACAGAACATCTACTGTATGTCTGTAAGTGCAAGATGTTTTCCACAGCACAGGAAGCAAAACACCTACACAAACTTGAAAAATCAGGTTGTGCAGAGCACAAAACTCTGTTCTTGGCTGTTACAGTATAAACACACAAACACACAAACATCTGGGCCTATGTGACCCAAACATCCAGCCCGTAATTACATACAGAAGAAAATTCATCATTTATATAGCGTTACTCCTCCTTTGTATGCCATTTATAAATACACATATGCTATTGTGACTATGCTTATTACTGTAATTATGATTATGATTGTTACTTGCCAGTAGCAGTAGTAGCAGTGATAGCTCTACATGGTATAACAGTAACGGGTAGATAAACATATCAGTATTTATAAATGACATATTAAAAAGGAGTGAAGCTATGTACATTATTAATTATGCACTTGCTAATACCTTACACTGCTTAATAGCGTAACATTTTTATAAAGTGCTACCAAAACCTTTTATTTATTCCAGTGGAGCCTGTGACAGATCGGCGACCAGTACCCCGCCTCTGGACCCAGGACCTCTTCATAATATGACAAACATAAATATGAACAGCTGGTGGCTGTTCGGGACTAGAAGGCCTGGACTCTGTTACTCTGAAATTAATTGGCTAACAAAATTAATTGGCTAACAAAAAAAAAAAAACAGCAATAACAAAAGCACAAGTATTTGTTGGGAGATGTTTTGGAGCACATTTTCATCTTGTTGTCCCTGGTCCAGCCTTTTTGAAACATCTTTTGTGAACTCTACCAGGTCTCTTCTGTGACTAGAAGGTAAAATTTATCCAAGGAAAAAATTCCTGTGCACAGACACCTTGAAACCCAGGAAGAACCATTAACCAAAAACTATTTCGAGGTTGATAAACAGATCTTACTAAGAAGCAAAGTTTTGTTTTTTTCCTTTGCAAAGAGTGTCTTAAACGAACTTGTCTGACTGGACAAAAAGAGAGGCGGAGCAAGGAGAATGATCTTCCCTTTTTGTTCATCTTTTGTTGCTTCTGAATTGCAGATTAGCTTCAGCATAGAACATGTCTTTTCCTATTGTACAAGGGAAAAAAACACTCCTCTGACACTGGTCTGGATCATCTTGTTTATTTGCATAATTGCAAAGTAACATGAGGGTTTGAAAAAAATGACTTTGAACTCAGCTTTTTCCACCTCACATACTAAGAATTTATGAATTTGTGTTTGAGGGTATGTTGAATTTTTATTTTTTATTCACAGTTACAGGCATTCTTCGGGATATGAAGTGTTTCAGTGGGATATAATAAAACATATGTATTTGACCTTTGCAGCCTATTTAGATTTTAATTTTTTAAGATGTTTTTTTAATGTCAATAACGTGTTAAATGGATCATTTAATTTTTATTTTTAACAACTGTGGAGATATGTTCTCATATAACTGTGAAAAAATTCACTTTAAAACTTTTGATCAGATTGATAGAGTTACTGGCAGAAATTCAAACTCAAATTCAAATACATTGGAACTGCTTGTTCACTCATTTAGTCTCTGGTTATTCCTGTTGGAGCCTCTCCCAGTATGAACTATAGGTGAAAGGCAGGGGAACACCTTTGGCAGGATTTCAGTTTGCAGAAGGCCATGCTTAATAAGAATCAAGTATGTCAAATGCTTGTATTCAGTTTCACCTGATTACCAATACGCAGACGTGCACACCCACCCAGCCCACCACAATATATATACAGTTGCATTTTGTCATTTATAGAGGTTTTCAGGACAAAAGTAGCTTTTCCTTTGCTTTCTGGTTCACTCTTTGTGTACTCTATATGTGCGTGTGTGTATTTGCATATCTATATTGCATTAAATTAACCTGTATTTACTCAGGGAAGGGTTGTTCAGCACCGATGCCTTTTAGCAATGCCCTGTTTTACATTTGTACATACAGGAGGACTAGTGTGACATAACTCTATATAACTGGAGAAACTTCTATGAAGCATTTATAGTGCCTTGTTCATTTGCAGAGATTTTATTTGTTGTATTCATACAGTCACAGTGTATTTCAAACATAAATAAATATTATAAGTTGTTCATTTCCCAGTTATGAAAGGCCTGATTAAACCAGCTAATAGCACAGTCAGATTCTTACACATTTCTACAAAAGCTTGATGAATCTGTGGCGATGGTGGGGCTGTAGTCAATGAGCAGTTCTAGATAAAAGGTTAAAAGCTAACCTCGCATAACTGGGCTTCTTTGTAGAGTGTTTGTTAGCATATCCCACTTTTGCATAACAAGTGGGCTAAAAAAAAGTTATTTGTTTGTTTGTTCAAAGTTTATTCAAATTACATACCACAATGCATTATAGCATTATATTTTTACCAAAGAGTGGTTTAAGTTTTGCATTACATTTGCATTGCATTGAA
Organism: Copadichromis virginalis; assembly: GCF_057382275.1. Lineage (NCBI taxonomy): Eukaryota > Metazoa > Chordata > Actinopteri > Cichliformes > Cichlidae > Copadichromis > Copadichromis virginalis. Next base: position 4,588,823 of record NC_140634.1, read on the forward strand.
GTTACATTTCTTTTAGATATCTTAGCTTAGCTACTTAAGCAGCTATTTCTACAACAACATCTGTTACTACATAAAACTAAACTTTGGACAATACAATTATTTATTATTGATGGAGACTTTAATAACGGCATTGCACAACAGAGGATCTGTCCTAATGTTTTATGTTATAACTGTTTAAAAAAATATTTTAGGAGAAATATAATATACACAGATGAGGACAAAATTATTAGCCCTCTGATAAAATATAACGTTTCTGTCAAAATGATCCTTGGGATTTTCAACATTTCAACATTTATGACCCCAGGACAAATAGCTGCTGCATTACTGCAGCTACTGGGGATCTTACTAAACTCCAGTGAAACTTTTAATTCCAGAAAAAAAATCTGACTATTCAGACTAAAATCTGACTAAAAAAATCTGTATTAATTACTTTCAGATTCACTTAAAATATGTAAAAGACCCTGCTGCTTTTGTTTAATATTTATTGGCTCCATTGTATATGACATTGTTTCCTCACATTACTTCTCTACTTTTAACATTCCTTCCTTATGACATTCTTTGGATTTCATTTCAACTGTCATTACAGTCATTACAGTCTAACAGCTGTTAGTGACTCAAGTGTTACAAACCAGCTGTCCTTATATGCAAATCTAAGGTAGGGCCTAGGAAGCAAAATAAACCAATGGGATTATTTCAGTATTTTCACAATCATCTGTCATTTGAAAGCTGGCATGAGCCTAAACCTAGAAACATTTTAAATACTCCTTAATTTGAGGCCATTTGAGGTCAGTGGCCAATACTAAATAAACTAGATTCCCATAGACTCCCATGTTAAAATGTCCAACTTTAACAAAGCGAACCTCAGACAAGTCATGCCAAACTTTTACCAGCATGTCTCGTGTCCAACGAGAGGGGATCAAATTTTGGATCACTGCTACACGCCATACAAGCAGGGCTACAAAGCTGTCTCACACCCGGCTTTTGGGAAGTCTGACCACAACGCCATCTTCCTCATCCCCCAGTATAAACAAAGCATACGGAGGGAAGAAGTAACCACGAGGGAGGTAAAACGGTGGACTGCCCAATCAGAAGCTACACTACAGGACGCACTCAACAACGTCGACTGGGACATGTTCAGAGCATGCGCAGTCGACATCAACGAGTTTACGGAAGTAGCAGTATGCTTCGTCAATATGCTAGCGGAGGAGATTATCCCCACTGCGAGAGTCACCACATTCCCAAACCAGAAACCGTGGATGGACAGATCGATCCGCACTGCAGTAAACGCCAGGACCGCCTCCTACAAGGCGGCTCTCGCCACTGGCGATATGAGCGCCTACAAAGCGGCCTCATACGGCGTGCGGCGCGCGGTGAGAGATGCCAAACGCCGGTACCGGGAACGTGTGGAGTCCCACTTCCACCAGGGCGACACACGGAGTATGTGGCACGGACTACGCACCATTAGGGACTACAAAGCCAGGGACACTGCGCTGATCAACGCTGACTCTGCATTCACCAACGAGCTGAATCAGTTCTACGCCCGTTTCGAGGTTAGCCAGGCGGCTAATGCTATCTACCGCCTGACTACCGAGGACAGTGACATCATCAGCGAGAGACCGGTGACCAGCATCGCGAAGCATGACGTCCGAGCGGCACTGAGGAGAGTGAACACAAGGAAAGCGGCGGGGCCAGACGGCATCACCGGCCGTCTGCTGCGCTGCTGTGCTGACCAGCTAGCAGGTGTGTTCACTTACATCTTCAACGAGTCCCTGGCGAAGTCTGTGGTCCCCACATGCTTCAAAAGATCCACCATCATCCCTGTGCCCAAGAACAGCAAACCCTCATCCCTGAACGATTACCGGCCAGTTGCACTGACCTCGGTAGTAATGAAGGTGTTTGAGAGGCTGCTGAAGAACATCATCTCCTCCTCCATCCCAGACACCACAGATCCGCTGCAGTTCGCCTACAGATGCAACAGATCCACAGAGGATGCCATCACCCACGTCCTACACACCACTCTCAGCCATGTGGACAAGAAACAGGGTAACTATGTGCGAATGCTGTTTGTTGATTACAGTTCAGCGTTTAACACAATAGTGCCCTGCAGACTGTTCACAAAGCTGAGGGATCTGGGACTTAACAGCCGTCTGTGTGCATGGGTGTTGGACTTCCTCACTGGCAGAACTCAGGTGGTGAGGGTGGGCAGGTGCTTCTCCAACAGCATCACCATCAACACAGGAGCACCTCAGGGATGTGTCCTCTCGCCACTGCTCTACTCCCTCTACACTTCAGACTGTGTGGCCACCCATGGCTCCAACACCATTGTGAAGTTTGCTGACGACACAGTGGTGTTGGGTGCCATCTCCAACAACGATGAGACGGCCTACATGGATGAAGTGAAGAATCTGGCATCGTGGTGCCAGGACAACCACCTCCAGCTGAACGTCAGCAAGACCAAGGAGCTGGTGGTGGACTTCAGAAGGAGTCAGCACAGAGACTACAAGCCCATTATCATCAATGGAGCTCCAGTGGAGAGGGTGCAGTCCTTCAAGTATCTTGGTGTCCACATCTCCTCAGACCTGACATGGGCTGCCCACATTCAGGTCCAGACCAAAAAGGCTAGGCAGCGCCTGTATCACCTACGACAACTGAGGAAGTTCAGGGTCTCTCCAAAGATCCTCAGGATTTTCTATACAGGCGCTGTGGAGAGCATCCTCACACAGAACATGACATCGTGGTTTGGGAACAGCTGTGTGAAGGACCAAAAAGCTCTCCAGAGAGTGATCCGTACAGCAGAACGCTGCTGCAGGATTGCTCTCCCCCCGCTTCAGGACACCTACACCAGGAGATGCCGGACTAGAGCAGCGGAGATACTGAAGGACCCGTCCCTTCCTGGCAACAAACTGTTCCAACTTCTGCAATCTGGTCGAAGGCTCCGCATCTTCCGGGCAAGGACAGAGAGACTCAAGAGGAGCTTCTATCCCCAAGCCATCCGGGCCCTAAACACACACACCCGCCCTCTCACATCATCTATAATTGACTGAGTCAGGACTCTTCCAGACACTAAACCAAGGCACAATGTACATTTCAATTCCTTTAATTTTAAATATGTTTATATTGTCTATCCTGTAAAACAGTCAGATGTCTATTCATATTAATGTACAGAATTCACCTGCTTGCTGCTACTGCTGCACATTCACCCAATGTATATACTACATATATATATATATATATATATATATATATATAATGTTTTTCCTCTACACCCCCCCCCCCCCCCCCCCCCCCCAATTTTTTTGCACATGTCGAGGAGCGTGTCAGGCTACATTTCACTGTGTGTTATACTTGTATAACTATGCATGTGACAAATAAAGAACCTTGAACCTTGAACCCTTGAACCTGTACTGCTATATAGCTGTATATAGTTGTTATTTTTTGGACCATAATGCGCACCGGATTATAAGGCGCATTAAGCGAAACAAAACACTTCTTCTTGCTTCCTCCACTTACGTACCATTGATTCATTAATGTTAAATTCTCTCACAGCTGCTCTATTCCCATGTTGTTGCAGTATATTAATGACTAACCTCGTATTGTGGATGGATTATCTCAGTTGTTCTCCTGACTAAAGTTTGGTCCGTTTACAAGCATTGGGAACCCTCACGTTAACTTTTATCGAGTGGAAACAAGTTAGCATTAATCCTCCAGCTTCACTGTATTTGTTATGCTAACATAGCTGTGCCGCTAGCGATCACGTAGCACATCATTATATACCAGCTAGTCCAACTTCAGCAACCCTACAAATGTCACTACTGTTTAGTTTTCTGTCTTCCTTTATGTTGGAAGTGATAGCAGACTTTTAAATTTTTTTCAGAAATCTCTCTGTCAGAACATGGTCTATCATGTTTAGGTGGAAACTAGCAAGCTAACTTCCTGCTAACTTCTAACTCTGTTAAATGTAATAAATTCTGTTTTCATGGATGCCTGGATGTTAAACTTAATTTTTGCACCTGGTAAAGCAGCAACGCTGATCATTTTATCAAATATGAAAGAATTTAGACATGGAAAATTTTGTCAGGCATCACACCAACCAAGCTGAGTAGGTATGCGAGTCAACACATGATGAAAAGGGCATTGGAAATATTACCAGAGGACCAAAGAACCAGCTACGTGTTGACAAGGACTCTCTAGGTTAACTCTAGGTTAACTACATGAAAGCCTACAACTAAATTCCCACACGCGGATACTGGAGTGCTTGATACAGTACAAGGCTAATAGCAGACTAATTGTCTTCATCAGGAATTCAGTGGAGAAGACAATATTGGATGCCAACTCCAAGGCAATCACACAAATCAGCATCAAATGCTGATTTGTCAGCATCAAATCAGCATCAAATGCTGATTTGTCCCTGCTGCTTAGCCCTTAATCCCCATAGCCAGCTTTTTCACTAACACTTATTATGGATATAAATTTAGGAGTGGAGTAATAAGATGACAAAGGAAAGATGCAAATGTGCCCTGGATACAGACATAACAGCAAGATGTAAGATCCAAGCTGGGGCTACATGCATTGAAAGGCCCATCTAAGTGGCTTTAATAGTGTACAGGAACATGTGTGCCACATATGGATTTGAAGTTCCCAACTCTATATGGGAGTGGCTTCTCAACCACCGCCAATGGTGGTTGAGAAGACAGGGGTAAGGTCCTGTGGGACCTCAAGTTCCAGACAGACAAGCAGGTGCAGGCAAACTAACAAGACACTGTGGTGGCTGACAAGGAGCAGAAGACCACAGTTCTGACAGACGTGGCAATCCCAGTAGACAGAAACATCTGGAAAAGGGAGCAAGACAAAACTGAGAAGTGCCAGGAGCTGAAGGAACAATTGAAGCTGATGTGGGAGGTAAAGTCCAAGGTATTCCCAGTGGTAACAGGAGCATTAGGAACTTTACCCCAAAAGTAGAAGATTGACTCTAGCAGATTCCAGGCACAATATCAAAGGTCTCTTTCCAGAAGAGTATAGTCCTAAGAACAGCTAAACAGCCCCATTAAAAGTCTCCAGTCATAATTGTTTTTCAATATCCATCCCATGTTCTTCCTAATGTGCAATATGACAGCCTATTTAAATAGAAGTGCCTCCCATATCTCATTTCAGGAAAGCTAGGCTATGTCAGATAGTAGGAATAAATGACCTACATTTAAAGCAGAACAAAGCTTTTATATTGCGACATTAAGCATTAAACTCTACTATCACTGTTGTTTTCTTCTCAGCTTTATTTACTTTAGTTTTTGTCTCACCTTCTGCCTCTGTCGTCTGGAATCACTGACAATCCCTTCTTCTTCCCTGGTGTTCACATTCCTCATTCACTTCACTTTGCCTGCTTCTGTCTCTCTCAGAGCAAGATGTTGTGTTCTGCTCGTATTATCATCATCATGGTATTTCTTTAAGAACTAAAAAACTAAAGCTTGCTTTATAAGTTTGGATTTTCAAGTTGTTAAGTCTACAATTACTAAAGATGGAAAAAAAGACGGCAGACCATGATGATGTAAAGGTGAATTAATATGAAAGGTAAATTTGTGGTACATATATTTAGATTCTTATATACTTATTTATTGTTATATAAGTATTTTTTATGTGTGCTTTTATGGTGCAAGTGTATTTCCCAAGATTTTCTTTTTATATTTCTGTAAAAACAAATGAATATCTTTAAATGCTGTGAGCATCTCAAACTAAATTTCAGTGCCTCTGTCTTGTATTTGGATTAAGGTGGAAATGGCATGAGTGAACAAAAGGCAGGTCCTTAGCTCCATGCCCTGCTTTCTGTTCTATTGGCTAACTTCATCAGGTGGTAATCAGTGCCATCCAATCGCTTCTACCTCCCAGTGCTCTTGATTCCCAAAGGTTTAGTAATCTTCCCAGAAGAATTTAAGAAGTGGTTCATTTGCTGATATGTTTGGGTATCACAGCAGGACAAACATAGTTAGCATGTGCTTTCCATGTGTGGAACCTTCTGGCTGAGCATGCTGCCAGTTATGCTTGTTGTGCTTATTCTACTCATTGGGGAATCTTGTACAGCCTTCCTGAATTTCCCATTTGGCTTGCAGCCGTGTGTCATTTGGTGATCATACAAGTTAATAAATGCAACAGATATCTTTCAATCTTTCAGTGTGAACGCAGCAAACCAAAATCCACAGTTTAATACTCTGACAACAAAAAACACAACTTAACTGTATACCCTGAATTCCTCAGCTAACCCCTGCAGGCATGACAAATTGGAATCTCACCAATAACTTTTAATTGCAGTTTGCTTGTGAGCAAAGTGCAGTACACGCCAACTGCAAGTCGCTTACCTCCTCTTCTCTGCCTGAAGCTCTAAACCCCTCCAAAAACTGTGTAATTCTACAGCGTTAATGAGCTTGGACTTGAAATCAACACTATCCCAAAGAACAGTGCTACTGGTCCTTACTTTTAGCTTGACAGAGTAGTATTTCCTTGTTGTACAAATGGTCTGCAAAGGGACTGAAACCTTTAACATCTTATCTGCTCTAAACCTTTAAATACATTCCTTATCAAGGAAGCCTTCACTTCCACTCATCTTGGTTTGGCTAAGCAAACATGTCTTACTCAGTTATTTTGCTGCTTCCTCTTTAAGCTCCAAAGTACCTACTGTCTTTATTTTAAACCCTTAGACTTCCCAGTCTTTGACTTTTTCCTTATGGAGTACATCATTCATGTGCTATGAACACTACCGTTCAGACCAAAGAGGTTTTCACCCATCTTGACTCATTTGGTGACGTGCGAGGCCACACTCCAGTCATAGCCTGCCCTTCCCATAATTGTTAATTTAAAAAATTGAAATTATTGTGTTTAGAATGGTGTGAAAAAAATAAAGTTAAATAAATATTTTCTTGTCCATATTTCCTTTACCACACCAAAGACTTCTGATGTATTGACATAAAGGGTGGCAAATTCAAACCGCTTACTCACTGACTTCACAGTCAGTAAACAGCACCATAGCAACTTTAAAAATGAAACTAAAACATGAAGCTGTACCAAGAATGAGGGTGCAGCAAGCTTTAAAGGTAAAGCTTTCTTCTATGTCTGCACAGTTGTGCAACAATCTGAGAAGAGAGGACAGTAATGCATTTTACAGTAACCTTCATAAAGAATCCCTGCCATCTGCCATAATAAGTACAGGGTGGGCCATTTATATAGATCCACCGTAATAACATGGGAATGGTTGGTGATATTAAAGTCTTGTTTGTGGCACATTAGTATATGTGAGGGGGCAAACTCCTCAAGATGGGTGGTGACCATGGTGGCCATTTAGAAGTCGGCCATCTTGGATACAACTTTTGTTTTTTCAATAGGAAGAGTCCATGTGACACATCAAACTTATTGGTAATGTCACAAGAAAAACAATGGTGTGCTTGGTTTCAACGTAACTTTATTCTTTCATGAGTTATTTACAAGTTTCTGACCACTTATAAAATGTGTTCAATGTGCTGCCCATTGTGTTGGATTGTTAATGCAACCCTCTTCTCCCACTCTTCACACACTGATAGCCAGTGTTGGTCAAGTTACTTGAAAAAAGTAATCAGTAACTAATTACTGATTACTTCCCCAAAAAAGTAATCCCGTTACTTTACTGATTACTTATTTTCAAAAGTAATTAATTACTTAGTTACTTAGTTACTTTTTAAAAACACGATTTACAACCTGAGTAGGTGATAAAGCGATAGATCTTTCAGCCCAATTCTACTTTTTCTACATAATCCATCATACAAAATGTAATCAAATGGAAAAGTCTCTTTTTAAAACTTGTTTTATTAGTTTTAACCTTTTAACTTTGTGCATCAAGCAAAAATTTAATTATATGCAACATTCTCTGACTGGAAGAAATTTGTTTAATATTTAAACCTATTTTCTGCACATTCCAGCACATCATTTTTTTTGTGTGTGTGTTTAGACTCACTCTTTCAAATAGATGCAAGTAAAACACAGCAGAAAATAAATAAAATCAAAGACTAGCGGTCCTTTTGCTCTATTTTCACCTGTAAAGCAGGAGTAGGGTAGGCAGAGGTTTACCCTGGTGCAGGTGTGCCGCGGCGGTCAGTGGACGAATCCGCGAGTTTCTCTGTGAATTTTCCATTACGTCGTTGCGCACTCGGTGCTTGCTTGGAAGTTTAGGGGGGGGTTTTTCGCTGTAAAAAGAAGTTTTCTTCCCACGCACAATGGACGCTAATGTTTTTGTCACTTTTTATGGAATCAAACTTAAAGGAAGGTCAGTACTTCCACGCTTTAAACGCTGCACGCTCATACTCTCTCCCGCACTCGATATATGTTGATCTGCAGACAGCTGTTGTCACAAACGTCGCACTTGCTTACGTCACTGTTATGTTATGAGACATTCTCGCAAAAAAATCACGGTTTTAGTAACGCAGCGTTCCTAAGGGAAAGTAACGGTAATCTAATTACCGTTTTTGCAATAGTAATCCCTTACTTTACTCGTTACTTGAAAAAAGTAATCGGATTACAGTAACGCGTCTGCTGATAGCAACACAGCAAGAGAAAGGCCAGCACAGGCATCCAGTATCCGTAGTTTCAGGTGCTGCACATCTCGTATCTTCACACCATAGACAATTGCCTTCAGACGACCCCAAAGATAAAAGTCTAAGGGGGTCAGATCGGGAGACCTCGGGGGCCATTCAACTGGCCCACGACGACCAATCCACTTTCCAGGAAACTGTTCATCTAGGAATGCTCGGACCTGGCACCCATAATGTGGTGCTGCACCATCTTGCTGGAAAAACTCAGGGAACGTGCCAGCTTCAGTGCATAAAGAGGGAAACACATCATCATGTAGTAATTTCAAATATCCAGTGGCCTTGAGATTTCCATTGATGAAGAATGGACCCACTATCGTTGTACCCCATATACCACACCAAACCATCACTTTTGTTGTTCCAACAGTCTTGGAGGGATCCATCCAATGTGGGCTAGTGTCAGACCAATAGTGGTGGTTTTGTTTGTTAACTTCACCATTCACATAAAAGTTTGCCTCATCACTGAACAAAATCTTCTGCGTGAACTGAGGGTCCTGTTCCAATTTTTGTTTTCGTTGAGATGGTGCAGAAGCTGGAGTTTGTAAGGGTGCCATTTGTGAGTAGCAAATACCGCCGAAGGGATGTTCGACTAATGCCACTCTCCAGTGACATGCGGCGAGTGCTACGCTGTGGGCTCTTGCTGAATGAAGCTAGGACAGCCACTGATGTTTCTTCATTAGTGACAGTTTTCTTGCGTCCACATTTTGGCAAATTCAACACTGAACCATTTTCACAAAACTTAGCAAGCAGTTTGCTAACTGTAGCATGGGAGATGGGTGGTCTCGTTGGTTGTCTTGCATTGAAATCTGCTGCAATGACTCGGTTACTGCGTTCACCAGATATCAACACAATTTCGATCCGCTCCTCACGTGTTAACCTCTTCGACATGTCAATGGCTGTAAACAAAGAGAAACTTGTAAATAACTCATGAAAGAATAAAGTTACGTTAAAACCAAGCACACCATTGTTTTTCTTGTGACATTACCAATAAGTTTGATGTGTCACATGGCTCTCTTCCTATTGAAAAAATAAAAGTTGTATCCAAGATGGCTGACTTCTAAATGGTCACCACCCATCTTGAGGAGTTTGCTCCCTCACATATACTAATGTGCCACAAACAGGACTTTAATATCACCAACCATTCCCATGTTATTACGGTGTATCCATATAAATGGCCCACCCTGTAATGAAGAGTAGTAATGAAGAGGAATCAAATACAACGACTATACTGGCACTCATAGTCATGTGATCAGTACATTGATATTCATTGTGACACTTTACAATTACTCATAATTTATGCTATCTAAAGCTCCAACAGTATAAAATTTACCTAAGACAGTTAATTCCATAATCTATGTCAAGTATTAACAAGAGGCTTGTTGAGCCTCACACACTCTACTTTGGAAAGGTGTAGAAGAAGGGTATGAGCAATCAAAACTGCTGTTTGCATAGCCCCTGCAGGTGAAACTACTGCAGATCGGGTACTGAGGACCGCGCAAAGTCACTTTGATGTGTGCCATCTGACATTTCTGACCCAGATCTAGTCATCTGTACTCTCTTTTTCAACAGCTGGACTTGTCCTTAGAGCCATAATGAGACACGGAACCTCCAAACCAAATGGCACCACAGTGAGTGTAGTGTATACTGAATAGTACTAATCGCTGTTCTGTCACACAAAAAATGCATTGAAATTGATTCACTGACACCCCCAACCTTGCAATGTTCAAGATTTTTATGGTATGCTCATATAAATTACAGAGAAACTGTTTAATCAGAGTATAGCATCAAATCATTTATCATTTTAGCATATTGATCTGGTCAGTTATGTATCAGGGGAGGATTTTAATCAGTTTCTGCTGCTGTGGTGTAAATGAAATTAACAACAGGTGCAGTAGGAGAAGCAGCAGAGACAACCCCCAAAACAGGAATGGTTTTACAGGTGGAGGATGCTGACTTTTTTCCCCTCATCATCTTTTCTGAGTGTTTTCTCACAAGTGTTGCATTCTGCTAAGGTCAGTGTCAATACTGGTAGGTTTGCTGTGTCTCCCAGCACAGTCTCAAGAGCATGGATTAGACTCCAGGAGACATGCAGTTACTCTAGCAGAGCTTGACAGGGCTGTAGAAGGTCCTTAACTCATCAGCAGGACTGGTACCTGCTGTTTTGTGCAAGGAGAAAACAGCATGAGCACTGCCAGAGGTACAAAATTACCTCCAGCAGGTCACTGGTGTGAATGTCTGTGACCAAAAAAGACCAACATCCTCTGGTGGGCCTTGTGCTTACTGCCTTGCACCATGGAGCCTGATTGGCATTTGCCATAGAATATCAAAATTGCCAGGTTCCCTCTGAGCACACGTGACAGACGTGAAAGGGTCTGCAGAAGCAGTGGAGAACGTTGTGCTGCCTTGTTTAGCATGACAGGTTTAATTGTTGGCTCAGTTATGGTTTGAGGAGGCATATCCATTGAGGTCCACGCTGACCTGTACAGTCTAAATGGCACTCAATCAAAAAAAACAAACAAAAAACCCCCAAACCAAAACAAGCACAGGTTGTTGTGTGCCTTCACTATCTAGCCATCTATAACCTGTCTTCATAAAGACAAACATTAAAGCCACAGCTGGGTCAAATTTGATTCTCTGCTGTTATTTTCCATGAATGCATACACATATTACCTTTTATAGTCCTTAATAGCATGTATTTTACAGGAAATAATGGAGGTATGCTCTTTGTAAACTGCACAACCTTACACACTAAACATGCATTCTTTTCACTTGTCTCTCAAGACCACAATCAGCAGAGACATTATGTCAACACAAATACACTCAGTGTGGGGTCTGTGTTCAAAGTGTTCCACTTTGTCAAAGCCACAGGTTTTATGAAGATTAGTATACACACACATTTTGTGTCGGTAACCTAAAGCCATCACTGTCTTCTTCTGCTGTTTTATTTGTCTACATGTCTGGGAAGCTGTAGAACTCAGTATTACAGTAACTCTCTTCACCTTCTCTTCAGTGCCCTCGCTCCCTTTCCACCTTACCTCTTCTCTCCATTCTGTGCTCAATTTCCTTAGTGCCTCCTTTCTGTCATTTAGCTTTCTTCCTCCATCCTATCCCAAACTCGCTCCTTACACTACTTTCAGCTCTCCATCCTCATGCGTTTTCATGTTGTGTTTTCCCTGTCCGCCTGCAGACATCTGTCTGTGTTAATTATGTGCGTGTTTGTCATCCTATTTTGTTTAAATAAGATTGCATGTGCTGAATTCATCCCTTTCCATAAATGCATTCATCAGCACTGCTGTTTAATTTTCCATGAAGCAAAGGGTGGCATGTTACCCAGAAGGCTGTGATGAAACCACTGTCCCATCAATTACCTGTTGTTGATATTTTTCAACAGGAGAGGTGTTTGCTATTGGTGATCAGGACTGTTCGCTGATGCCCTAGCACACTCCAAACAAAAACAAACGCACTGCGCTTAAGATCTTTCTGTGTGGAGTTTGCATGTTCTCCCCGTGTTTGCGTGGGTTCTCTCCGGGTACTCCGGCTTCCTCCCACCGTCCAAAGACATGCAGCTTGTGGGGTTAGGTTAATTGAATAATCCAAATTGCCACTAGGTGTGAATGTGAGTGTGAATGGTTGTCTGTCCCTATGTGTTAGCCCTGCGACAGACTGGCGACCTGTCCAGGGTGTACCCCGCCTTTCGCCCTATGACAGCTGGGATAGGCTCCAGCGCCCCCCGCGACCCTGAAAAGGATAAGTGGAAGCGAATGGATGGATGGATGGAGTTTCAAACAATCTTAAGGACAGACAACACAAAAGCAAAGCAGGGACAGCAAGAAAAGCACCCAGACTCTAATTTCCACCGGAAGTACTGTAAATGTATGCTCCCTGAAGGAATTTCACTGTAGAACAAAACTTACATGAGTATGGATTATGTTCTTGTGGTCAAGGAAAAGAGGTTAGGATTGGGACATAGGAGGTCCTCTTGGACCGCATCCAACCTCTCTCAAAGGCTTCAGGGGGATCTACCAGGCCCAGGAGCTATTGCCAATCCTCAATGAGGCCTTCCCCAAACGCAGCCTCTGGCATAGCTTGTTGCTCCATTATAAACAAGAAGCACTCCAAGAGTGCAAACCTTACACAAGGCCGCTCACTCTGGGGTAGTGTTTACTTTTAATGGAACAGTTTTGTATTTTATATACATTAATTTTGTTTCCTTTTATAAGGCTGTAAAACAAATTGCAAACTGCAAGTTTTTGTTATTTGCTCTGTTCAATCCCATTTTAATGTATTTAACATAATCTTTTTCTTTGTATTATTATAGGGTCTTTACCTCACAATAAAAAGCACCTTGAGGCAACCAGTGTTGGCGATTTTGAGCCATATAAATAAAACTGAATTAAACTGAATTGGCAGATGTGAATTGTAAAAGTGAAGTCAGGGGTCCAAAGTAACATGATGTTTAGAATCCCCAAATATCATTCCCATATATGCCTATATGCTATCCATACAAACACTGACAGAAACCGATGCAGCAATGTATAGCCACTATGTGGCTAGTGGTAGGTTCTCATTGGGAAGAGGTCATTTTTCAGTCACTTATCACTACGGTTCACGTCTCTCAGAGGGATTTGGTAACCTTAATGTAGCTTTCTCATTGACAAGACATCGGAAAAACGTTGCTTACCTTCACTTCACTCACTCTGTTTTGCACATTATGGAACCAGCTTCCAGTTTGGATTCAGGAGACACTATCTCTACTTTTAAGATTAGGCTGAAACTTTCCTTTTTGCTAAAGCATATAGTTAGGGCTGGACCAGGTGACCCTGAATCCTCCCTTAGTTATGCTGCAATAAATGTAGGCTGCCGGGGGATTCCCATGATGCACTGAGTTTTTCCTTTCCAGTCACCTTTCTCACTCACTATGTATTAATAGACCTCTCTGCATTGAATCATATCTGTTATTAATCTCTGTCTCTCTTCCACAGCATGTCTTTCATCCTATTTTCCTTCTCTGACCCCAACCGGTCGCAGCAGATGGCCCCGCCCCTCCCTGAGCCTGATTCTGCCGGAGGTTTCTTTCTGTTAAAAGGGAGTTTTTCCTTCCCACTGTCGCCAAAGTGCTTGCTCATAGGGGGTCATATGATTGTTGGGTTTTCTCTGTATGTATTATTGTACGATCTACTGTACAATATGAAGCGCCTTGAGGCGACTGTTGTTGTGATTTGGTGCTATATAAATAAAATTTAATTGAATTGTGTCACACCAGCTAGACTTTTTTGTGAAGCAGCATCATTGCGGTTTATTATGCAGCAGTTTTTAGCAGTTTTCTGTTGAAAGGGGATATTTTCCAAGCTTGGAGGATGCCCACTCGGTGAACGACTAGCATGTCTGTTCTTTTTTTCAACTACAAATTTAAGAATTTTTACAAACTGTCCCACTCGCTTCTCACCACCAGTACTACATTCACATCCACAAATAGAAAACTGTTCTGGAAATTATCCATAATGAAACAACAAAGCTAGGGAGTGACTTGTAACAGCTGTTCTCCCAAAAATAACAAAAAAAATATAAAAGACAATGTATTGCACGCCACCCTTTCCTGGCTGAGATGCTGATTCTCATTCCCACTGCTTGAAATTTGGCTATGAAATATTCCAGTGCAAGCTGGAGGCTATCACCTAGTGAAGCCAACAGAACCACATCATCTGTGAAAAACAGAGACGCAATTCTGAGACCACCCAAGTGGAAGATTTGTGCCAAATTGATATGCCTAAAAATTCTGTCCATAAAAATTATGGTCAGAATCGGTGAGAAAGGGCAGCCATGGCCGAATCCAAAACTCACTGGAACAAGTCCGAGTTATTGTTGGCAATGCGAAGCAAGCTCTTGCAATGGTTGCATAAGAACCAGACACCTCGAAGTACCTCTCATAGATACTCCAAGGGACAAGGTCTACTGCCTTCTCCAAGTCCACAAAGAGGTAAAGAGCTGGTCCAGTGTTCCATGACCTGGATGAAAACTGTGTTGTTTCTTCTCCTTGGAACTTGAAACTGATACTGCCGCTTAATTGACCCCCAAGTTTAATTGATGCTTTGATTAAAGAGTGCTCCCTTCATAAAGTGTCTACCTTACAATATAAAGTCCCTTGAAGCTACTGTTGTTGTGATTTGTGATAAATAAACTTGAATTGAAATAAATAAATTGAATTGTTGTTGGTGCAATAACGAAATAATATTACAACATTAATAATAATAATAATAATGAGCAAATGTGAACTAACATTAACACAGAGGAGAGGATGGAAACTTCCTCTCCTGCTGCAATAGTGGATAATTCGTGCAGGTCAGATGAAGATCTTTTACGACATCACAGAAAAATGTCTGAGACACATTTCTGAAAATATCTCAAGGTTACTTTTCACTCTGTGCCTCATCTACTTCTCCTCCACTTTCACATAATTCCTCTTCAATAGATTCTACTTTCACTCAACCCTTTCTTCCTCTCACCTCCTGTCCTCACTCGTGCTTTTCCTCTTTTTCATCGGCCTCTCTTTTCTCTACTGACTCCTTTTCTACTTCTCTGCCTCTCCATCCATGTCACTCTTCCAAATCACCCAACTTTGTGCATATTTGATGATTTCACTGCCGTCCAGGATAATTATTACACAGTTTTCATGTCACGTGGGGGGCCTGTGGGACCTGCAGGAGATGTGTGTTGCCACTGTTCTGATTAAAAATTTACAGACTGCTTTACAGTGATGATGCTGAACAAAAGGGACGTCTTGTGATGTATGACTAGTGCTTAGTCATACAAAGGAAAAAAACACACACACAGTATAGTCATTTTGCTACAGCTCTAAATTGTGTTATAAAATCTTTAATTTTGCGGACATGTAATTGTTTTAACTTAAAATAAGTAGAGACCTCCATCCATCCATCCATCTTCATCCGCTTTGTCCGGGGCCGGGTCGCGGGGGCAGCAGCCTAAGCAAAGAGGCCCAGACCTCCCTCTCCCCAGCCACCTCCTCCAGCTTATCCGGGGGAATACCAAGGCGTTCCCAGGCCAGCCGAGAGATATAATCTCTCCAGCGTGTCCTGGGTCTGCCCCGGGGCCTCCTCCCGGTGGGACATGCCCGGAACACCTCACCCAGGAGGCGCCCAGGGGGCATCCTTGTCAGATGCCCGAACCACCTCAGCTGGCTCCTTTCGATGTGGAGCAGCAGCTGCTCTACTCTGAGCCCCTCCCGGATGGCCGAACTTCTCACCCTATCTCTAAGGGAGAGGCCAGCCACCCTTCGGAGGAAGCTCATTTCTGCCGCTTGTATCCGCGATCTCGTTCTTTCGGTCACTACCCACAGCTCGTGGCCATAGGTGAGGGTAGGGACGTAGATCGACCGGTAAATTGAGAGCTTCGCTTTTACACTCAGCTCCCTCTTCACCACGACGGGCCGGTGCAGCGTCCGCATTACTGCAGCTGCAGCCCCAATCCGTCTGTCGATCTCCGGCTCCCTTCTCCCATCACTCGCGAACAAGACCCCGAGATACTTGAACTCCTCCACTTGTGGCAGGAACTCATCCCCGACCCGGAGTGGGCACTCCACCCTTTTCCGGCTCAGCACACCCTCACTACGCGTTTAGGTGCACCAGGTCTGTCCAGCGTCCTCCCCCACCACCTGATCCAACTCACCACCAGGTGGTGATCAGTTGACAGCTCAGCCCCTCTCTTTACCCGAGTGTCCAGAACATATGGTCGCAGGTCTGCTGATACGATTACAAAATCGATCATCGACCTACGGCCTAGAGCGTCCTGGTGCCACGTGCACTTATGGACACTCTTATGTTCGAACAGGGTGTTCGTTATGGCCAAACTGTGGTTAGCACAGAAGTCCAATAACAGAGCACCGCTCGGGTTCAGATCAGGGAGGCCGTTCCTCCCAATCACGCCCCTCCAGGTCTCGCTGTCGTTACCCACGTGAGCATTGAAGTCTCCCAGCAGGACAACAGAGTCTCCAGGTGGAGCACCCTCCAGCACCCCCCCCAGGGACTCTAAGAAGGCTGGGTACTCTGAACTGCCACTCGGCGCATAAGCGCAGATGACAGTCAGGACCCGTTCCCCGACCCTAAGGCGCAGGGAACAAACCCTCTCGTCCACCGGGAAAAACCCCAACGTACCGGCAGCAAGCCGAGGGGATATTAGGATACCCACCCCAGCCCGCCGCCTCTCACCAGGGGCAACTCCAGACTGAGACAGAGTCCAGCCCCTCTCCAGGAGACTGGTTCCAGAGCCCAAGCCATGTGTAGAGGTGAGCCCGACTATATCTAGCCGGTACCTCTCAACCTCACGCACTAACTCAGGCTCCTTCCCCACCAGAGAGGTGACATTCCATGTCCCTATTGCCAGTCTTGGCAGCCGGGGGTCAGTCCGCCAGGGCCTCCGCTCCTGGCCGCCACCCGGCACACAATGCACCCGACCCCTATGGCGCCTCCTGCGGGTGGTGGGCCTGCGGGAGGATGGGCCCATGTCTCCTCTTCGGGCTGTGCCCGGCCGGACCCCATGGACTAAGGCCCGGCCACCAGACGCTCGCCCTCGGGCACCCTCCCCGGGCCTGGCTCCAGGGCGGGGCCCCGGTAACCCTATCCCGGGCAGGGTAAACTGTTCCCTCGGTGTCCTTTTCATAAGGGTCTTATGAATCGCTCTTTGTCTGGTCCCTCACCCAGGGCCAATTTGCCATGGGAGACCCTACCAGGGGGCAAAAGTCCCCAGACAACATAGCCCCTGGGATCCCTGGGACACACAAACCCCTCCACCACGATAAGGTAGCGATTCAAGGAGGGGAAAGTAGAGACCTATTTCTCCCTAATATCCTCAACAAAAATGTTGTTGCGTGACATAAAACATACACGTGGTTTAAAGAAGTTATTACATCACCTGTCATAAAAACAAAAAATATTAGGAATTGTGCTTAAAACTAAAACTGACATAGTTATGTATCGGGCAAATAACAAAGTGAAGTCATGTTTTATGCACCAGTTTGAGCCAGCACACTGGACTAATTTTTCTCTCCAGGAATACAAATAAATGTGTTTTTACTATTTCTTCTGTTTTCTTTGTGAAGCAGAAAATAAACATAAAAAATGTCTTTGGTAATCACCAATCCTGTTACAGTAAGTAGAGCAGCTGTGTGTCATCATTTACAAGGTTATCAAATCGCAGGTTTTATTATTTATTTTCTGCTTTAATATTAAGTAAAAATTTAAACTTCAAATTTAAACTTTAACATGTTACAAATTTGCCTGTGTACAAATCAAGGGTCAAACTCCACGGCTGAAAAATGAAGACACGGTGTAAGTCTGAACATTTGCATTTCCTTAGGTGGACACTAGAGGCTAACTCAACAAATGACTTAATTCCCCCAAAATCTTATGTTAAAACACCCCAATTTATAGGAAAATAAACAGGTTTATGAAGCGGTACAAAATTGGTTTTGCTATTTATCATTTCTGTTTTTTCTCAGCAAAACAACTGTACACATTTTGATGTAACTCAGTCATTCTTAAGTCTTAACAATAGACCTACTGCTGCTTTGAGTGACAGGTGGATATGCTAGCTGTTTCCTGGAACTGGACCTCTCAATCAATGGTGCCTTTTGAACGTTTTGATGTAAATATCTAAAAAATAACTTGGATGTACAGTCACCAACCAACTCTAGAGTTTACACATAGTCCAAAAAAGAGAAAATATTCAATGAGTGGAAGTTGGAAGTGTTTTGTTGATCAGGGTCACAGATAGGCTGAAACCTATCCCAGCTGTCGCAAGTCAAGAGATGCTCTATGCACTCTCTGTACAGCTCAGCAGGGCTAACACAAAGATAACCACTAAAACACACACTTACACCAATTATCCTAACCCAATCCATGTCTTTGGATGCACTGTTCCAAAAAATAGTAATGTCAAAGTATCTTTACAGTTTTGTACTGTCTTTCTAGAATATCAATAAGTAGACTGTGATTTTACATGTCGAAGGTAACATAACATCACTGTAAATATAGTAAAACACAATTTACTTGTTTTTTAAATATATTTTTTTGTACATATGCATATTTAGATTGTAAAAATACATTCAGAAATGTATCATAATTTCACAAATATTTGTCTGTTATGTGAGAGAAGGATCTGTTAAATCCAAATGTAATACTATGGAAGAATATATAAAATGGTTGAAAATTAATGAGAATAATCAATAATTAAAGGAGTATTTGAATCATAATTTTGCTGAAAATTTCATGTCATCTAGGTCTGATTCAATAATTCAGAGGTAACAAGTGAAAATATAATTAATAGGAATGAAAACTAAAAAAAAACATATAAAACATTGCACGGACACGCTGTGCTAATTATATATTTTAAAAAATAAATGTAGAGGTAGGAATTGCAATTAATATAAATCTCAAAGTATTCACAACATTCCTGAACAGAAATAGGCCTCTGCACCTGGGGTGAGGGTGTGGCCATGAAAACAATGTGACATGCCATTGGATGTTGGGACACATAATAACATGACGCTAAGCATCGGCCAGTGAATGTGAACTAACAACCACAAGGTCGCAGGTATGGCTGTACTGTAGGAAAAAATCCTAATATAAAAATATTCTACTGTGCATTTTACAGTTTTGTTCTGTTCTTCTAGAATATCATTAAAGTTACGTAAATAGACTGTGATTAACGTTAAATCACTGTAATGTAATAAAAACATTTTCATGATTATTAAATGTATCTGTCTGTACATATGCATTTTAGATTGTTAAAATACATTCACAAATGTATCATGATTTCACAAATATCTGTCCGTTATTTGAAAGATTGAACTGTTGAATTCAAATGTAATGCTATGGAAAAGTATATAACATGATTCCTATAAGCTTGTGTTACATCACATAAGTATTATTATCTTTGCTATTTAGGGCGATCGTGGCTCAAGAGTTGGCAGTTCCCCTTGTGATCAGAAGGTTGCCGGTTCGAGCCCCGGCTCTGACACTCTCGGTATTGTGTCCGTGGTCAAGACTCTTCACCTACCGCCTACTGGTGATGGCCAGAGGGGCCGATGGTGCGATATGGCAGCCTCACCTCTGTCAGTCTGTCCCAGGGCATGCAATCCATTATTATTTAAACCAACTGTTAACTGTATATTTCTGTACATATACGTATTATGATTCATATTGCCACATTCATTGACCTTGTTTATAGGTAATTTCATTGTTTGATCACGTTAAAATGTTCCTAATTTAATGTCTAAAAGCACTTGGAAAAGGCAGAATCCCATGTAAAATTAGCGCAAACTCTATTTTCATTACTGAAAATAACCGTATTTTTATGGGACAGTTATTTTCTGTTATTTTACGGTCGTATTTTGGCGCCCCAGCTGCCGGAATATTACCGTTTTTTTAAGATGTTTTTTTTAACAGTGTGGTGGAATAAAGTTGGAGTACCCGGAGAGAACCTGTAAGCTACAGAAAGGCCTCAGACTGGATTGAAAACTATGGACCTTTTTGCTGTGACGTGGCGATGCCGCCATAACTAAATATGCTGTAATGTATCTCTATTTATTCATTTCTATTCATCTCCTAGTTTTTTTAATGTGTTATTATTATTTCCTAAACAACCCGATGTTATTGGTCTGGTCCCTTAGGATGAGGAGGATGTACACAAACTCCTTGAAGACAAAATTACGCTTAGTTAGCTTGCTGGCTAAAGCTGAAGATAATTTATCTGTTCTGGGGTTAAAATAATCTTGAGCGATATTATCCGTCTTTGCCAAAATGGAGAGCAAAACAGGTATAGCACCAGTTACTGGGTGGGGCAGGGCATTGTCAATGGTTGGTTGAATTAAATTACAAAGTAATAGTGTAGTCTACAGCCTATTTGGTTACAGTCAAACATCCACTGAGATCCTTTGGTGTCATTGCTGGCAATGCAGGGTAGCATCTTGTCGAATGAGGTTGAATCTATGCAGGTGCAAGTTTGAGTAACTTTGTAGTAGACTGGTGGACACAGAAACTACAACAAGCCTTTAAGTAGAATGCCTTATCCTACAGACACTGAAGCTAGGAGATAGCCAAGGCCTAATCCAACTCTGAGTTTTATTATTTTCCTCATTTAAGAATTATTTTTTATTTACATTATGCTGATCTCTACAAATGCATAGCAAAAATGATGAAAGTTATCATATTATACTGATAATATTATACCGTGTTCACTCAAGGTAAACATGACAATGATATAACAATAATATGTGCAGTATATGAACAAAACTACTGGGCCACCGACACATCACACCTACAGCAGCTGTTCAACAGTGCCATCAATGAAGCTCCTGGCACACAGTTTTTGAATTGATGTTTGGCGGTTTGGTGTGTGTGCTACAGCACTCTGTAACTTGGTATTTCATTTCATTTTATTCATTTATAAAGCACATTTAATAACAACAGAGCGTTGACCAAAGTGCTGTACAACATAACAATTAAAGTTAGTGGTCTGCCACTTCGTGGGTGAGCTCCTGTGGTTCCAAAAGGTTCCACTTTGAAATAATAGCACTTACAGTTGATCATTCTATATCTACGAGGGAAGAAACTGACTTGTTATAGAGCTGGCACGCTAATGCTGTACCACGCTCAAATTCAGTGAGCTCTGTAGAATGGCCCATTTGTTTCTTTAGAAATGTTTGTAAAGGCAGACTGCATGGCTAGATGTTTGGTGATTTCTTTTTTTAGATTTACTTATAGGCTTGTTGCCTTTATTTGATAGGTCAGCAGTGGAGAAAAGAGGGGGAGAAAGAGCAGGAGAACACACAGCGAAGGCCCACAGGTCAACTTCAAACTGCATTTTAGCCACAGGACATATGAGTGATGCTAAGCCAGTAAGCTAAACTGGCAGCTCTGGTGATTTATTTCATAAATCTGTGGCAGTGGTACTGAAAACACCTGAATTTCAAGATTAAGCATTGTGTCCCGATATCGTTATCCATGGTGTCAGGAGCCTATCCCAGCTGCCACAGGATGAGAAGCGGGGTACACCTTGGACAGGCGGCCAACAATAATTCTCCTGTGAGGACTAACAGGACTTTGTCCTCTTTAGCAAAGTCTGATGTGTTTTAGAATTAAATAAAGTGCTTGAAACTGACTCTTACAAGAAGCTGAGTCAGATTTTTTAGGAACTTGCAAATAAAAGTTTGACACACTAATGTTGCCCAAATTACAATGATTTACCAGTTTTTATAGACTATAAAACAATCTGAATGAAATTTTCTGTCTAAAACTTGTACTGTTACTCAGACTGCAGTTTAATCTTAGTTTTAGGCTTTGAAGAATTTGACCAATAAAAGCCAGAACTACATACAGACAAACTGAAAGAGAGCATTAATCACACGCGCGGCACGCACACACTCACACGCTCCTAATTCTGTGTCCTAATTCATGTCAGTAGGCTTGCTTCGCTGACAGACAGTGGCCGCATGCATGCATGCAGGTCTTTGCTCTTTGCTGCTGCATGCGCCAAGAGCCATCTGTCCTGTAACAGAAAGAGCGGCGTAGATTATGTTGTCCAGAGAGAGAGAGAGAGAGAGAGAGAGAGAGAGAGAGAGAGAGAGAGAGAGTGTGTGAGAGAGAGAGAGAGAGGGAGAGAGAGCGAGTGTGAGTGTGTTTTTGTGTGTGTGTGTGTGTGTGTGTGTGTGTGTGTGTGTGTGTGTGAGAGAGAGAGAGAGAGAGAGAGAGAGAGAGAGAGAGAGAGAGCATTACGCACACCCTGATCTTGTCCACACAGAACTAGTGTGGCGCACAGACAAGCGGCAGCCCTCACAAAGTGGGAAGTTTTCGCCGAAGGATTCAGTGTAAAAATTAATCACCTTCATGTCGACTCTGTTGGATACTAACCCGCCGATGCTATGGTTACCTTTATTACGGTAGGAACAACTGATTTCATTTAACTGGGAACTTAGTGGAGTATTTTTGTCGCTGCAAAACTCTTTGGTTCTTTGACACCAGGTATAAGCCAAAGTGTGCGACTTGCTCAACATTATTTAAACGATGGTAACAGACTCAGATGCTCAGAGCTGCTGGATTTACAACTTGTACAAATGGCTTTAAAAAGTTTCAGAAATCCTGAATTTGGTAGAGAATCGCGTCTAAATATGTGCTGAAGATTTCGTATTTAGTTTAAAAAAAACTGTGTTATTTTGTGTTCACCGACTATTTCACCTTCTAACTTTAAGCTTTGGTCAGTAAAACCAAGTAAAAAGGGAAACTACCCAGAATGGACAAAGTAACGTATGTTGCACGTTTTCCTCGGAGTTTGGAACAGGTAGACTTGAAGGTTGGCTATTTACAAAGTTGGTTTACGCATACAAATGTTTGGAACTCCTGTTGTTTAGTCACACGCGGGAGTTTTACCAGCGGATCTGGCCGAATGCGCACGAGAACGATGTGCCTCTGGATTACCCACGCGCTAATTGCTCCTCAGATCGCGGTTAGTGGCTGTGAAAGTTGATGTGTCACGGATGACTCCTACAATAAAGGTGGCCTGTGCGCACTGCTCTCCCTCTTTGCTTGTTGCTCGTTCCGTGTGTGTGCGTGCCCGTTGTTTGTATACGCATGCAGACTAAAACCTGTTAGACCTAAGAAGAAAAAAAAAAGAAAAGAAAAAGTGAGAGCTCTCCGGGCGCAAAGATACCCTCTCCAGAATCTTCATACGTACTGAACTTCAGTACTTTAAATTAGTATTTTGTTAAAAATGCGCATGCAAGAAACATTCCCAACTCGTTTAAAATGAATGTGAAAACATACTTAAAATATTTGAATTGGGGTTGGAGTAGGTGCACGTGGGTACATTGTATAACCTTGTTCCCTTCCATCAAACCACCTCAGACTTCAGATTTCACTGTTGGCAGGTGTTAAATGAGTCGCATAATCCTCCCAGAAATACTGATGCTGTTAGCGGGTGCGTGGACTAACATGATGGCCCGATGAGGCGCGTGTATTGTAGGATCTGTGGTCTGGGCAGCTTTGTGTAATGGCGCGCATCTGTGGGCGTATTCAGCCTTTTTGGTGGATGAGTCCCTGCTGCTGCTTCTCGTACACTTTTCTGAGTACGTGCGTGCGTCGAAGTGTGTATGCACGCCAAGAGGCCGCCGGAGCAGCTGTTGCGGTGGCGGATTTGAGCCTTTCCTGACATCCAGACACACAGCAGGACTGGGAAATTAGGACACATGGAAGGAGGCGAGAGAGGGAGACACCGGCTCAATTCCGTAACTTTATGGGCACTTGAGTCAATGATGGCCTCCCAGGAATCCTGAGAGAAGCTGCTGCTCCAGCTGTGAGCTGTTGCGTGCGGGCATGCCATGCAGCTGCAGTTTAACAGCGTTCATTTTGTGCTTTACTGCAGGAAGAATGGAGAAAAAATAAGGAGTTAGGGTTGTGAACAGCGTAGGGGCGGTGCTCAGTGTAAGAACATGAAGTACAGTAGATATGGTTAAAAACACTATACTTTTATTGTGGATAGTTTAACTTTTTTCTCTTGTTTATGCATCTCATCTCATAACTTGTTTGTATAGTTTTTGTTCTACTTTCATTTCTTGTGGCAGTTTTTCTTTTAAATCACCTTGGTTTAAATTCCAAGAGTAGCTTGAGAAAACATGTCGGGAAATTATGAATGCGCAGCTATCAAAGGACTGCCGCCAAAAACACAACAACCAAAGATCAAAATCAGAGCGAGCTTATTTCAACAGAAACAAACGTAATGAGGCATAAAATCAACTTTAACGAATGTGCAGAGTGAAAATGGCAGAGATCGTGCCAAGAAGTTTGGAGGTGTAAAAATGTGCGACTGTAACTATACAACACCAAAAAGTGTGCTTAGTACATTTTTCCTCACCAGATAGAAACTTAAATAAAGAAACAGATGAAATCACTCGTTCTGTTTAATTGGTCTCTTGTTGACCAATGGAGTTGGATTGGAGCATCAGCCAGGAAAAGGCAGTCTGGGTGGGTCACCAGTGTTATCCCATCACAGATGTTTTGTGACATTTCCAGATGGACTGACCAGAAGCTGTAGTGTCCCCGAACCCCCTTCTTCTTCTGGAAATCTGTTCCCCTCAACATGTGATGTTTTTTCACCTCTCCTGCAGGATTATGTATAATTCACTTTACAACTGACATTTTTCTACATATCCAGAAACTGTACAATTAAATCTTTCCAAAAATGGCAAATTAGTTTTATTAGATCACAGAAAACAAAAAATCCAACAGATGTATGAGGGAAGGATAAAGCGAAAATGTATATATCAAAAAATGCAACCCTCTCAGGCTCAAATTAAACTTTTTGTTGCTAATGCACAACCAAGTCCTGCAGTGGTACTTCTGAGTAAAAAAACACTCATAAAATATGTATGTGGGGTTGTTAGTTTTTAACTCTTGCAAATCGACAACGCCTGCCTTGAGAGGGTTAACAACTTTTACCATGGAAATGAAAGTAGTACATTAGCAGGCAGGCTTTTACAGAATCAGTGTTGGGATATATTTAGTGGGACAAACCCAGAGAATCAATCTTGGATCCCATTCTCAGCTTTTTGTGGCTGTAACAAATTTCAAATTCATTTAGAGTTATGCAGAAATCACTACCGACAAGTCCTGTGCTATTAACATACTTTGGCTAAAAAACAAATTATTTAAAAACATGTATAGTGTGCTCATTTGGTATATTTTCCTGAAATAAACTTGTTTTAATTCAGTTATTATTAACTAACAGTGATGAGGGTATTCTTTCAGGATGGGCCTACTGCTCGTACTCAGCTTAAGGTCCATGCAAAATTCACAAAGGGTGATGGGCAGCAGGAAAAAAATAATCATTATATTCATCATGTTTCTTTTCAGTACGTTCACATGTGAGCTGAGTGCTCTGGCTGAGAGCACAGAAGCCAAAATGCCTTAATGTTCAAATATTCTTGTTGTGAAGTTAGTTAGTTTAAAGCAGTGGTTTTTAAACTGTGGGTCCCACTAGTGGGACATAGATGACCAAAAAGGAATATCAACAGGTATCTGCTTCTGTACTCGGATACGCCACTTTTCTGATATCTAGCATTGGAAAATGTGCTAATTACCAATATATTCACAAAGGCATTTATGTGTGCAGCACAACCTCCCACACTGAGGGGGAAAAACAATTAAACAATTAAATCATGAGGGTACAAAGCCTGTAATATGCGATGGTGCCTGTGGAAAAACTAGCAAAAGTCGGCTAGCTTATCTAGCATGGGACAGCTTCCTATCTTAGAACTTTGTGGGATTATGGAAATGGAGATTTCTACACTAGCACTTTGTTCTCCAGTACTCAACTTCTACCACACAATAGGAGGCCATTACGACATACGCTTCGTCAGTGTCTGTGTACAACTAAAAACTCAAACTCAAACACAAATAGGAAAATGGCACCACCTTATGGAGCTGTTCAGCAACTGCATTTTACAAGTTAATTATTAATTGAGATAAATTCTAAATAAGGCAGTTGAATCCGATAGTTGAAACAACAAATAAAGTCACAAAAAATCATGCAAAGTCCTTGCTCAGGTTTCTGACCGTGTTTTCCAGTTTCTGGTTCTGTACTAAAAAAAAAACATCTGAAAAGGTTCTGTTTGGTCTGTTTGAGCCTGTTACTGTTTGTAAATTAAACTTTCAAAATAAAAAAAGATGCAACAAGAAGCTGCAAATTAAAACAAATGAAAAATATTCAGAAATTATGAATTTAATTTCTCATTTATTTTCATTACATCGTGTTCTGCAATCATCTTTTCTACATTTTTGGTCAACCATTGAAACTTTAATGCAGTATTATGGACTTGGATTAAACAGAAAGTTGGCAGAACATGTTCAATCTAGCATTACTATTCCATAAAATAGTTGGAGAAGTGAAAGTGAAGAAATGTCACCTTCACAAGGACCAGTAGTAACTTTTCTGGTCCCAGAGGTCCATCTATAATGCCGACATCCCCAAAAGCCCTCGACTATGTTTGGTGTGAGATGCTTTTTGAGTGTTTTGTAATTAAAGTCAAGTACTCGAGACTTCAAGCACTTTTCTTAAAAGATTTCTGGTCAGCGAAGACCCATCAACATGCAGTTAAAGCCTAAATGTCAAGCAAATGAATCAAGAGCAGTCTTAATACCAAAAGGGTGAGGAAAGCAAAGTATTAGTGGGTTTACCACGATCTTTAATTTCCCTCCTGTCTTCCCTTGGTCTTTGGTGTGGACCAAGCTGATTCTTTCATCCTATGGTCACAGATTCTCAGCCTCGCCTGCTCTGACATGGTTTACACATTTAGCAGAGTGTTTACGCTGCACATTTTTATGACTAGTTAGAGCAAAACATACTGTAAGGATGGGGATTAGGCAGCTCTGCTCTGTAGAACAGAAACGACACAAAGCAGGGGAGTTGCAGACGCATGCACGTATAAATCCTCCACAATTCATTTAAGATGTTCATTACTTTGACCTGTAACCTTGAGTCTTGCTGTGATATAAAAGGCTCTAAATGGAAATCCTCATTAGCACAATTCTGTTTGCTTGTCTATTTTTTTTTCTTCATTTTCTTTAACGGTAATTCCCACAATTCCCAGAGAGTCAGAGTAGATAGAGATCATGAGGTTTCAAGGTGAGGCTTGGCCTTCCTTGCAGTGCAGTCATATGACAGTCCAGCTGTCCTCTTTCTGTTAGTTTTGAGACGGTAATCTTCCTCCCTGTCTCAACGATTTTCTTTATCTCCCTCACCTCCACTGTCTAGATCGTTATGTCCTTCATTCTTCACTCTTTACGTCTCCTTCCCAGACAGTTTTCTTTCCACTCACACTATTCCAAATTAAGAGGGAAACTCTGTGATGAATTCCCATAAAAAGCTTTTTAAGTGGTTATTTATGTATATACATAAAACCTGCCTGGCTAAACATAAGAGAGCCAGTATTCGGCTTTGCTGTCTTATGACCTTTCAAAATGTCAGTTTTTCCAGAACAAATTAATATCTATTTAATGGAGTTAAAACAGTAGCAGAAGTACCTAAATACCTCACTTTTTTGTCACTAAATTTAGAGACTGTGGCTGACTGAAAGCACTAAATGAAATCCTTTCAAACATCTCCTAACGCTCCTAATCTGACCTTGCACACAGAACATTTATGGGAAGTAGGTAACTAATCACAACGACTGCTTCCCGTTGGACTTGCAAGGCAAATTATTTAACTTGTTTATTTATTTCTGGCTATGCAAATTTGAGACATAAATCTGATACACAATCTTAGCTAATATAGCTTAGCTCCTCTCTGGAGGTCAATGCCAGCACCAGGGTGACTAGATCCCCAAAAAACAAATGTGGGCCAAAAACTGTTTCTGTGGAACAATGTGGGGCCTGTTACTAATGCTGGGAGGTAGTCTGAAATTTTCTTATCTAACTTAGAAATAAAAATAGAACTAAACTGTGCAGACGCACATCACACAGAGCCAGTCAAAATGTGGGACATCGACTCAGTTTGTGGGACAGGGGCAAAAGGCCGTATAGTCCCACATAAAGAGGGACATCAGGTCACCCTAGTCAGCACTGAGAGGTAACATTTGCATCCATATTTTTTTAATTTTTGTTTAACTTTTAGTGTTCCTTATTAAACAGAAAAGATTATGAGCTTTTCAAGTAAAAATTCATATCATGTGGAGATATGCTCTGCTGAATATCTTAGATTTACCAGGAGCACAGATATATCGGCATCTGTAGTAAAAGTACTCAATAGGGGATGCAGGGGTCGGATTGAGGGGCAACCACAGACAAGCCTGGCTACAAAACACAACCATTAGTTAACCAGTGACTTTTTTTAAATGCCAGATTGTTTTATGAAACCATTTGTCTGTGTTGTTTATCTCACGGGGTCAAAATAAATAAATAAGACAAAAAAAAATGAACTAAACTAAAAATAACAATTCTATGCTATATTCCATATCTTTTGTATTTAGCTACTCGACTATTCCCTTCGTCAAAAGGAGTCTGACGGTCAGATGGTGTCTAAAAAGATTATGTACACGTTTTCATTATTTTTGGTCACACTAATCCAATTTGCAACCTGATTTCATTTAGTTGTTATATCAGATTAAGATCTGGGGTCTTTCACCATTAAGATGATTATGGTTTCCCCGCTAAAACTATAAAACTGCAGGCAAAGTCAGGTCACATTCTCTTCCAATCTGTCAGTTTCAGCAGAGATTTATAGCACCCAAGTGGCCCATGCGTAATCTATGGTGCTTCTCACATCTGCTAAATTAACAGTCATTATTTGATTTGCCAAGACATGACATGGAGGTGCTGCTTTTACTACAGATTATGTTGTCTTTCATTTCTTAACGTCACTTCCATGAAAAATGACTCCCTTGGAGGAAGAGTTTTGTGTTTTTCTCTACTTTTTAGCAGCAGTGGGATCCCACTCAACTTTAATGTTTCATTGAAAAAATGAAAAAAAAGCACACATGTCCAATGTGTCTAAGATGATGCGCAATCTTCTTTTTCTCCGTATAGAATGAAATGCCTATAGGTGACGTCTGTGAGGACTGATGTGGCCACCTTTGATATTTGAGCTGGCAGTTGTTCAGGTGGCCTCGGGGAGAAACCTGCTGCCAGGTGTTTTTAACACAGACTCATAGTCATTGTACACAAACTCAGTTCCCTATACATGTCCCCTCATATGGTTTAATTCTAAACCAAACATAATACTAATCCCAACTAATGTTTATCTCAAAGCCCAGAAACCCCAAATTTGGGGTAATCATCAAAGAAATGTTTCCAGTGGTGTGAAACACATTGGCACTAACACTAACATGTTTTGCCATCTTTCTTTCTTTTCTTTTTTTTAAATTCTAGGTAGCCATCATTAGTGTATGACATAATATGGGTTTTGTCACATTTAAGCTAAAACTAAGTAACAGACGAACAAAAAGGTAGAAATTAAGTCAGCAAAATTTATGCACAGAATTCTGTGGTGGTCTATACCAAAACAGTAAGCCTTAATGTTAGTCAAATAACCCATTAAAATGCTCCTGAAGGTATCAACACTACGAACAATTAGTGAAGAGGTCTAATTCAATGTCTGAGGCCTAGCAGACGTTGGCCTGGCTTCCAGCTGCCTGTGACAGGACTCCCATAATCAGTTTGGCCACACCTCTAACTCAGTAATCTAGGTGGATGACTTAAAAACATCCAACTTCCTCAGAGTTAAAGTGAAGCTGTTCATAGAGGCTGAAAATGAATACTGTCTCAAGTGGCTCAAGAGGAACTGGAGTTTTTACCACTTCCACAGTGGCTTCATTTTTCAGCATTCTTCAGCCGTCCCTGGATTCCATTGTTGGCCTATCCATGCTTTTATCACTCAGGAATAAAGGACTGATTTTACTGATCTCTCTGTTGCATTAGTGACATTGGCTGGGGGCAAACACACCCTGTGGATACATTTCTGACTGTATGCTAAATTAGCAATTCAAGTTCCTGTTTACAGGGTACTCCTGAATGTACAGGCAACTATGATTTGATTACTTGATAGGGAAGAAAAAACAAAAGCATAATCATTCTCAGCCAAGTACTGAACTATGTTTTGTTTCTGTGATTTCCAAGTGAAGTGCATTTTTGATGCAAACTATAACTCACACTGAATGCGATGTGTTTCCTGTCTGTGTGTCAAGATTTGACTGAGTTATGATGAATGAGCGAGAAGAAGAAGCTTGGATTTATGACTTGGGTTTACCACACACATTATGTTTGACTCCCCAGTATAACTGGTCAGTAGGTTCATATTTGTGTAGCATTAAATCCATCATTCAAACATCTGAGTGAAGTAACAATAATCAAAGAACACTTTAAGTGAAAGGAGGCTTGTATAAATGTGGGGTGGTAATGCACTGGAAAGGCTGTTTGAATGATGTGTTTATGTGGCAGTTGGAAACATGAGAGCAATGCACGCTAACCCTATCACTAGACAAGGACGCTACAATTGGACTATTCTTCAAAAATCTGCATTAAATATTTATGAAATATACGGAGCTTGGAACTATGGTGCAGTGTGTATTAAATCAGAATGAAACCAGCTTCCATACCCTTGTCTTCCACCGTATTACTTCCACTGATGGCTGGCCTCTTATGGTCCAATGTAGTCATAATTCTAGTACTAGTTGCACAGGCTTTGCATGCTATAAAGGTGACTCACTCTTCGTCTGTGCTTTGCCTGGTGGTTTGCCTGACAGTAAGTTTATTTCCTGAGAGTCCTGTGCAGTATTGGGGAGTAACAGAATACATGTAACAGAAACAGGAGGTGGAAGCATGTAAATATAATAATAACCACTGCAGCCAAAAAGAGTGCCTGATGAGCCCAGTTGTAAGTGAGCTATTAAGACTCAACTTTACGCTGTGTTTGTGTTTTCCTCCGAAACAAAAAGTTCCGTTGAAGCAGCCTTTCAATCCCTCTCTCTGTCTCTCATTAGAAAAGTTGACCCAGACAACAAAGTAAAGCTAGTTTTCGGCTATGAGCCCGACACGAACCCGACGTATTAGCCAGAGGTCCCTTTATATACGCACGGAATAGTTTTCTATAGGAGATCGCTGCAAAAAGTGCAGCCTTACCTAATGTCCACACTACTGTTACTCATTTATATTAAAATTTAAACATCTAGTTGGTATTGGTATGGCAAGTAACCTTTAGTAATAGTAATAAATCACACAGCAATAGTACATTCATGTAGTTGTAAAAAGCATGATAATACACTCAACAAAAATATAAACGCAACACCTTTGTTACTGCTCCCATTCCCCATGGGATGGACGTAGAGACCTAAAATTCATTCCAGATACACAATATAACCATCCCTCCCAAACAGTGGTCACAAATCAGTCCAAATGTGTGGTAGTGGGCACATCTGCTATATTGAGATAATCCATCCCACTTCACAGGTGTGCCACATCAGGATGCTGATCTGACATCATGAGTAGTGCACAGGTGTACCTCAGACTGCCCACAACAAAAGGCCACCCTGGAATGTGCAGTTTTTTGCGCTATTGGGGGTCTGGGGACCCAGAACCGGTCAGTATCTGGTGTGACCACCATTTGCCTCATGCAGTGCAACACATCGTCGCATGGAGTCTATCAGATTGTCAATTGTGGCCCATGGGGAATGGGAGCAGTAACAAAGGTGTTGCGTTTATATTTTTGTTGAGTGTATATTAAGTAATCCAAAGTATTCAGAATACGTTACTCTCATTGAGTAAAGTAATGGAATACGTTACAAAATACATTTTGGGGCATGTATTCTGTAATCGGTAGTGGAATACATTTTAAAAGTAACCTTCCCAACCCTGGTCCTGTGTTCCTTTTCAAGACTGACTGGATGCTTAATCTGTAATCTGCACTATATCTGCTGCAAGTATTTGAGGCCTTTAATCTCACTTGTATTTCTATTCCGAGACCATTTAGTGATTTTACAAGCTACTTCACTTTTCAGTTGTTTCAGTTTAAGATCTGAAACACAACATGACCTGAACTGATTCTGCAATACTATTCCTTTTTTCACATTTAAACATGAACAGTCTGAGTTATGTCTGGATAATGAAAGATAAACACATTAAAGGCGTTGCACTTACTCATTTCAGTTTTTGGGTTTAGTAAAACCAAAGGGAAAGACAGCCCAGCTGATATACCGTATATCATTTGGTATCTAATATCATGACTTCTTGCTGCAAGCATGTGGAAGGACAATAGTGGTTAATTTGCCTGCATCTAATAAGCATTGCAAAACTAATGATAAAACAGAGGTTAGGCAATGCCTGACTTCCTCGAGAAACATGTTGCAAGTGATGTGGTGTGCTGCAACCCAGCAGTCAATAGATGTGTGAAGGCAAATTAAAAACTTCATGGGATATTCAAATGACTCAAATCTTTCAAATGATAAAAAACAGTCATTTGTCATAGTGTTTTCCCTGAGTGTAAAGGTCTTTATATGACTCTCAAACTATTTTTCTTAATGCCAGTAACATGTACAATTAGTGGCACTATGCTTTTTGCATGTGACCATATTTGACAGGAGTTATCATTTAAACACCACTGTTGGGTGTAACACGTTACAAAGTAACACATTACTGTAGCACGTTCTAGAGATGAGATATAGACATTGCATTTATTTTTTATTACACATTAAGGTTAAGAGCAGATGGCAAATGCAAAGTGTGTCCAGGACAGAAACAGCGTCATTATACCGCTAACGCAACTTCAACTCTTTGCTGAGACCTGTACAGACAGGATGCTAATGCTAATCTAGCCCAAAGACAAGCGTGAGTCTTAAACTGAAGAGGTAACAAAGGCAGTGATCAGTGGTCAGGCTTGCAGACTCTGTTTGGGCTGGTTTTCATCTTTGCTTTGTGTCATCAAGTTCTTGTTCATATGTAAAAACTAAAAGAAAGATCATATGTGTGTCCTTATTAGGATAGGGATTAGTGTTGGTTTGTGGGATTGTAGCCCCAGGGTTATATTGTTAACTGGTTATTATGAGATACTGCGTTTTGGGCTAATGTACAGAACAACAAGAAAACAGTGTAACGAGTAGTGTAACAAATTATTTTCTCTGGAGAGTAATTAACTAATGTGCCTCATTACTAATGTGTAATACAGTACTTTTTTTGAACAATGATCCCAGCACTGATTAACATGAGCCAAGCCTGGTTTTTGCAAGCTCCATCCATAAACATCATGGGTGAAATGCACGCACACACACACAAAGACCATGCGGTAAACGTGCTTTCTAACACTGCTAAGATGAGAATTAATGCAAATAAATGGTGAGTAACTCACTTTTGAAACCAGGTTCCCGTAATCTCTGAAGGAAATGCAGCTTGTTTGTCTTTTTGGCACTTCTACACTGGCTTCATCTTTCTGCCCCAGTGGTTTCCTCTTGCAAGAATCACACCAAAAATCAGTTGGCAGCAGCAGTGTTTTCCCCCTGGTACAGTATTACCATTGTGCTTACAAAAATGTAGTTTATCTCAGTTATTTGCATTTGGAACGTGATAACTAATGTGACAGAACCACAAGGTAGAATGTGTTAGATTTGGCAGCATGCAAAATTCAATCAGCTCAGACCAAGAGAGAAGAGAAAAATGAGTAAGGCTTACTCTTATTTTACATAAATCTGATAGTTTTTTAAAAATATATATAGTGTTTGAAATGTTTTGTATTAAAACAATTAACTGGAACAAGCAAATGATGAAATTTTCCACTGTAACATTTCTAAAAATAAGTTATTACTGTTGTTGTCAATGAATTTTCCTACCGAGCTGAATATTTCAGTGGGTAGTCTGAGTGTGTGTTATATATCCAGAGCATCAAACACTATCATTTTATCAAATGTCATTGGCACAAGGTGTTGTTTGGTGTTCTGGTCATATCGTAATTGGACACCAACGGATAATGATTCTGTTTTAAAGAAACATTCACAGCAAAGTCACTGTCAGAAGTTTCTTTTTTAAACATTCATTTTTCTGTTTTGCTTTACTTCATCTTTTCTGTTGCTCTCAGTTAGGTTTCTGAATTAAATTATGTGGTTTGATTTATGTAAAAATACATTTCACTTACACATCCTCAGTAAGCACTGATAACAGTCCCGAAGTGGTAATGGCACCAAGAGAGTACTTTTGACTGCTCAAGGCATCTGTTTCAAATGCTTATCTACTCCTATTGGTGCTATCAGAATACCGCTATATTGAAAAATTATCCTAACGGGTTACGAAGTGTGTTGCAATGTGACACTCAGGAGTCCTGAAGAAGCATCCATATGTGGTGACTTGGGAATACAAACAGGTTGAGGAGACCAAGGTTAGAATTTTTTTCGCATTCACCAAAAACCACATGGTTTGCAGAATACGTTTACATTGCATGTAAATGTGACTTTTTTCCCTAAACCACATTTAGGCAACTGCTTTGCCATTCTTAGTGGTGTTCAGGTTGTGTGTCAGGTTTCAGCTCATCAGCACTTTTCATTCAGCACAATTTTTTTGGCAGAATGAAAGAATTCAAAAATAAAGAAAGAAAATAACGCGATGAGCAATTAGAAATTCTACAGTCCGGTTAGTTTGCCAAACCACACCAAATCCACAGCCAAAATACTGACAGGAGGTAGTTAATAATTCAGTATGTGGTGGTTTCTGCTGTCCAAGAACAACGGCAGTCTTATTTGGGCAAGAATAATTAGGCATGTGTCTTTAACATTTCAAATCCTTTGAGCTAATATTACTTTGTTGGAAACTGTAACCTCTTGGAATACAAATAAAATGATTTTTTCTGTTTTTTGTAAAGGGGTTTAGGAATGCTTGTGTTCAAAGTGCCTGACAGCAGAATAAGCACCAGCACCCAGGGTGGAACAAACACATGATGAATGACTATACTTACGATGACCTCTAATGACAGCATTCAAACCCTTAACTTTACATTTACCAAAGTTTAATCAGAACTCTGTAATCTGTACACAAAACTAGTGAGTCTGAGAGAAATGTGTCATCTGTGCCATTTATTTCCTCAGAAGTTACATAGCCTTGGATCACGTCTAACAAATCAATAAACACATTCACACAAGCCTGCATTGGTCTTTCAAAGAAATAGGGCAAAAACTAATGACTGTAAAACACAGTTATCAATTTAGTTATCAGTCTGGCTTTAACTCCTGCCAATTTTCCTTTAACCACGGGACACACAGCCAGCAAAACACTCCTATTTGGATCTCAAGTCAGATGACAAATAGTGCCTGCGAGAACAAAACAGCAAAGCAGGTTCTATTGTGACTAAACTCACCATGGCTTTTGTCAGTTTGTTGTTGATTTTGCTGGCATGCTTGAAGAAATTTAGAACAGCTCACCAAGAGGAAGGCCGATCATGTGCGCCGAATGTGACACACTGCCTTAATGACTTATCTGATTGTCGTCTGTCCAATTTATCATGGTTTGAGAGCTACTTAATGATAATTACACAAAAGGGAGAGAAGTATAGATGCAAATCGTAATCTGACTTGGCAACACTAATCCGACTCACATGGTGAAAAGGAGGAAAAAAAGGAGATGATTTTAAAACTGTGATGTCACTTAAAGTTAAAGACTGATAGTTGTGCCTTTTACGTCTTTGAAACAAGTGGACAAAAAGATGGGAATTAGAAAATCACAGTATGACCAGAAGAGACAGAACAGAGAGAGGTTGAAGGCATCAAGCTCAATCGACAGCCATATGTAAAAGTAAGAAAACAGCAGACATAGATTAAGGAGCAAAAGAGGGAATGCACTTGCATTTGGCATCTCAAAACACTTAACGATCATCCAAAATTGAACAGGAAGCCTTGGCCCAAATATTGTCTGTTGGAGGGCCCTAAATAACAATAATGATAACTTGCCATCATCTTCAGTGTCTAGCAGGCTATAAATCACAAACTAACACAAAAGTGCCAATTACACCTGTAACTGCTGCTTGTTCCAGGGCAAGTCCCAGACCAATTTAGGGCAAAGAAGAGGACACGTCTGCTTTCGATTAGGGTTCAAACTGGCATATCAGATGAGTCTGCGTGCTTGAGCAGGCTGAGACATCCTGTAGTGCAACGATGCCAAAACTCCAATTGCCCATCTTACACGAACTGTAGAAAAACCATAGAGGCATCACAAAACTTGCACTTTTGCAGATCAGGACAAGTCCTTTTGTTTGAGGAATTCCAAGATGACGTGATATCAGCCAAAGTGCTTGACACACGAGACAGCTTTTCAGATACAATTGCAGACATATAAAAAAGGCAGAGACATGAAGGCCACTGAAGACACAGTTGGCCAAACAGACAACTAGTAATCCAATCACACTGAGAGAAGTCCACAATGGACTTTCACAGCAGGTAGACTAGAAGCAAAGGTTACTATCTTGGATTACTCTATTCTTGACATTATCATTACATTTGTTCAGTACAAAGGGGGGAATGAATCAAATATGTTGATCGTGTTGGTAGTCTGGATTATGCTCTAAGTAAAGCTTTAGTGCTATAAATCTTTAAAAGCCTTATTTTAGGGGAAATCATGCAGTTGTTTTTTCATCTTGGTGACCAGTGAAATGAAACCCGTGGCTCTGCCACACCTTTCCTATAGATGTTCTTACTCTGACCCAGAGACATTAAAAAGGCAAGACTTGCTTCCAGTTAGACTCGGATAAGATGCAAGAAATCAGGAAATCACAGTGATGTTAAAAGATGGAGATTAGGGGCCACAAGAGATGGAGAGGAGAGAGGTTGAACTCATCAGTCTCAATCAGCAGCCAGTAGACAGACTTCTTGATCTAACCAAGATAATCTTACAACCATTACAGCTTGTTGGCAGTCAGCTGTGCAATCTGTGCACTCCTACATCTAAATGACAACAAACATTAACAAAAATGGCTTGTGGTTTGGGTATAAACTGTATATTGAAAAATGGACAAAGCTTTCAGTTTCTAGTTTACACACCAGACTCGTAAAATTCGTACAAATATTTAGTGCGTTAGAGATCTATCTTAATGCAGGGGTTTACAGCGACCACATAATTTTGTAGCATTTTATTTATTTTTGGATCAAGATTTTTCGCAAATGCAAATAAACAGATCTGACCAATCGGACCACTGAGTTTGACAATTGCGCTTGTAGCTCAAAACACACACTGGTTCTGAATAATGATATGAAAATAGTAAAATAATTGTATTTTATGTCGGACACACAGCTAGAGGCTGCTCAGGCTCACTTGGCTGGGATACAGCTTCAACTCCTGGATGAAATTCTCCCTGCTGCTGCCTTCTTGCGACAACTGGAAGAATTCAGGACCTCAGTTTCTCCCTTTTCTTGCTTACAAATATCAGGATCACCGCATCATCAGTTGCTGCCGACAATTATACCCAACCCGCTAGGGTTTGATTGTGTTGATTCTTCGGTTTCTCAGTCTGAGCCGCCCTCTTGCTTGTTACGTTTGTTAAAAAAAAAAAGCTATAATGGGAACACCCAAAATACTCAGCTTGAAGCTCTGAGATGGTACTTCACTAACTTGAGGGTGATGTCACAGCAGCCATGTCTTTTATACACAGGTTTGATCAACAAAACAACTCATCTGCCACTCATACGGTTCGCTTGTCATTGTTAGGAACCGTATGCACTTAGCTGCACATTTAACCTGTTTTGCTGGTAGTCTCTCTCGCCAACCATTAATCCAGGGAATACTTCCATTATACACTGCAGTTTCCTGACTATCAATCTACTGCATACACATACAGTATTTTTCTCAGTGATCAGATCACACAGTTCTCAGCTGTCAGGCTACTCCTGTGCTCAGTCTTTGTTCACTCTTCTCCTGCGGCTTGATGCCAGGCATGCGGAGAAGCTGCGGATTTAGGTAAGTGTTGGATATGAAATCTACTTAAATGTAACTCTGGAGTCCTTTCAACAAACAAATGTGTCACAAAGTGCTCAAGAGGCAAAAGGAAAAAAAGCAGAAAATTGATTTTTAAAAAATAGGTCAGGTGTAGAAGAGACCAGAAACACTGCTCAGTCCGTGAGTGGCTGTGTGTAATTCCAGCCAAAGTGGACTTCATCAGATGTAAGACACAATGAAAAACCACATCAAGGTAGAAGAGGATTTTTCCTTCCTTTACTCTTTGGGTAAACCACAGAAATCCAACTCTGACCATCCCTGTTGTGTCTGCATGGCCTGTTGTGTAAAAAAAAAGAGATGGCTAGAGGCTCTCTCGTTCCATTTGTTCCTCTCTCTTTCACACAAGGACTAAACTGTCAACACTGCAGCACTCGTTTATTCAATGGGGTAGGGAGGGGCAAACGTACCACTGAGGGTGAGGAGTTTGCAGGTTTGCTTTGCTACCCAAACACTCCAACAGCTGCTCTCAATCTTTATTTTTAAGTTTGAAAGCTCTGATAAACCGAAGCATACTTTAGTTACACAGCGCTGTGTAATGGTGAAACTCTCATTCTGGGAGTGCATAGTAACATTCTGTTTCAGTGCTCCACTCACATTTATCTGACATTTAATGCAGTCTTAATGCTTCACTTGGCAGGGCTCTAACAGGACATCATCAGTTTTACAGGTTTACCTATTTAAAGCTCGCTGTTACAAACTAGACAGGATTTAAAAGACCTGTAGGTTCACCTGATGGACATAATAAAAGATGACAGGGATTTGCATTTTGGGGATTGTGGGATCTCGCCACACTTAGGACTAAATAGCAGGTCGTGTAAGTGCCTACATTTTCACATTAATGTCCTACAACCCTGCAACTTTCTGGAAGTGCAATAATAAATCAGTGCTGAACAATCTAGCTAAATCACAAATAAGATGTGCAGCTGAAGAAGTAGCCACAGGAGCACTTTTAAAGTTTAAAACTGTCAATACATCCTAACACTTATCTGGGTTTGGTTTGTGGCCGGCACATCTGCCTACCTCTTCCAGCTCATCTGAGGGGATGCCAAGTCAGCCAACATATATAATCTTTCCAGTGAATCCTGTATCTCTGCCTGGGCCTTCTTCCATACCCCCCAAAAAACCTTACCTAGGAGGTGTCCAACCACCAAGCAAAACCTCAACTGGCTTCTTTTGTTGTGGAGGAGCAGTGGCTCTACTCTGAGCACCTCTTAAATGCCCGAGCTCCTCACCCTATCTCTAAGGACGAGTCCAGCCACCTTTTGAAGGAACTCATTTCTGTCATTGCATCCATGACCTCATTCTTTCGGTCACTACCCAGACCTCGTGGCCATAGGTGAGGATGAGAAATGCTGATTGACCAGTAAACTGACACCTTCACTTCTCTGCTCCACTGTTGCTTCACCACAACAGATAGATTCAGCTAACCACTTTCATTTGTGTCATTTTCTCTATGTACAGCAGTGAAACTCATGTGTACTCTCTAATGGTTTTAGGTGTTTCTTGGGTGATTTTCCTTTTTTAAATTTGTAACCAGGTCACTCTGGCACTTCTTCTCATCCAGGGGAACAATCTGTCAACAGCTTGAATACTTTATTGCAGATTTCAGCCAATGCATTGACTTACTGACAGACAGCCCAGCAATGACGGGTTTTCCAGGATGTCTGCTGTTCATCCAGCAGTTCTAACAAGAGAATTTAAAAAACAATGAAAGTATAATTTACATATTAAATTACATTTATAGCTTGTCTGTGAAAAAAATCTAAGACCAAAGACTAGTAGGGTTTCCTTGCCCCACAGTCTCCATGCAGTCGTCTGTTTCGGTAGAGTCACAGCCAAGCTTTTATTGCTATCAACATCTAATCATGACAATTTCAGAAACAGTTCTAGCTGTTTTCTTCTTGACCCTTTTTGAACAGAAAGTGGGAAAAAATATAGCCAACAAAAAAGAAAAAGACACAAACTGTTTAGATATATTTACATTTCAGGAAACACATTTTTGTTTAGATACGTCCAAACCAGAGATCCCACAGTAACTTTGACCCGCCTTTCTATTTTCTGCGTCAAATGGTTGAGATCTTGTTTTGAGATCTATTCCCATGCATCATGCATGCAAATTGTATATATCACAGATGCAGCACGATTGTCCTCTGAGTTATGACGAATTCATTGGCACGCTCAGAAAGTCAAGCTTTGAAAAATAAGGTTAATATTCATTGACCTAAACCACAATCTCTTTTACAAACCTGCCCAAACAATGGAAAAAGAGCAGGAGAAGTCAAAGGAAATACTATGTTTGCCCTTATTTTCTGTTATATAGAACACACAGTTACAATAGTGGATGCTCATATTAAACATGACAAAAGTTTTAAATAAGACTTTCAGTGTAAGTCTGAGTAATCCCCAGAAAAGCTCAGGATCAGTTTTTTCTACTCTTCACTCTGTATGCCGGTGAAAGCTGATATCCATCATATGGCCCTTTCTCCTCTCCTTTAGTTTGCTTAAGGAGAGGAGAGTGTGCTGTTTCAGACAGGCAGTGAACTGAGGAGTTGCACCAAGTCTTAGTGTAAGATAAGCAAGCTATTCAAGACCCAAAGATCTCTTTTAAGCCTAAAAATTAATATAAAGAAAATTAAAAGTATTTTTTCTAAACATGTTGCAGTTCTACCTACCTCGGCCACTACCTCTTAACGTCAAGGTTATGCTTGACGGTCGGGACTGTGATGTTGTAACAGACCTGTAACCATTTACACTGGCAGTTGAGGTGCATTCGTGCACTCCTAGGCAATTTAGCTCAGATGTAAACATCACTGCGGTGCTGAAATGGAAATGTCAGCACTGCGAGAAATCATAACATGAAAAGAAAACACTAGTGGGGTTTTCTGTGGAAAATCTTATCTCTTTCAAGGGTAACAGCAGCCTCCCTCAGTGCCGCATGGGAATCCCATGTTTGCAAACACTGACCCGTTCGCACACCTGTGCCTGGAGCCTGGCCATGCTGCAGCAGGTTACCGAAATTGGAAGGTGCACAGCAAGTGTAAAGAACACCAGAGCACATGCTCGCAAAGCATGTGCTCCAGCAGCTGTCATGTCATTTTTGGCCCCCAAGGCAAGCTGCAAGCACTGAAACGACTCTGTTTTGTGCCTTTATTGTATGAATAAGTGCAAAATCCACAACAAACAGTTTACTACATTGCTGTGTGGTTAGAAAATCACGAGCAATAGTCCGTCTTTCTCCTGTCTGTGGTTTATTTTCTCGAGGTGTGTGTTCAAGCTTGTTTTTTCCTCTGAAAGGTAAAGGAATGCCTACCTGTAGGTATGTACATGTACTCTGAGTTAGAATTCACACCCGACCTGTGTGTGCGCAGACAGCAGACTTTCCTAAACACACAACACTTTGACCTCAAAATGTTTTGAAGCTTTCCACTCCCTCTCTTTCACACAGAGCTTTTATAACCACACACACACACACACACACACACACACACACACACACACACACACACACACACACACACTGACATCACTTTCCCTCTCTTGAA
This sequence comes from Copadichromis virginalis, assembly GCF_057382275.1. NCBI lineage: Eukaryota > Metazoa > Chordata > Actinopteri > Cichliformes > Cichlidae > Copadichromis > Copadichromis virginalis. Next base: position 4,630,481 of record NC_140634.1, read on the forward strand.
CACACACAAATACATGCTACAGCGGCCGCGTCGCTTGCTTTTGCATCCACGCACGGGCACAAACTAGTATTCTTAAGAAATAATCATTGTGAATGCGGATGACTCACCTGGCTCATGGCAACAAAACATTCAGAGGGTAATTCACTGTTATGATTGGAATTCTGCCCTTCCCTGCACTTACCATAACAGCTCAGATGCTTGAAAGAGAGCGAGGTGGGAGGTGGCAGAACGTAAAGGGCAAAGGCAGATCCTCACAGCATAAATGAGTGTGCGATCTTAAATTCGCTTTGTTTGCACAGGTAGAATGTACTGAGAATTATGACAATATAGGAAGTTTTTAAAAAAGCCCAAATAAAAAAGATAGAAACTATTTAAATATATTTACATTTCAGGAAATACATTTTTGCTCAGATACGTCGGCACCAGAGATCCTGGCGCGACCTCAACACGTCTTTCTGTTTTCTGTTATCAAATGGCTGAGTTGGAAATCTATTTTTCAAGATCTTGTTTTGCGATCAGTTTTGGAATATAACAAACCCCCCAAGCCTTGATCATCACAGGCTTGAACCACAGCTTTTAGCGTATCACGGGTAATGCTTGAAAATTGTGGGACATTTCAGGTATTCTCTTATCACTACTCCACTTGCTGTTTCTCTGGCTGTTTAGCATTTTCCTTACTTTTGCCATGCTAGCAGGCCAGATGGTAGGGAATATGAGTTTTTAAAATAAAAGTCCTGGTGTATTAGTTGGAACATTCTACCAAACATTCCACACGTTATTCGTGTTTTATTTAAACTTTTTTTGCTTAGGCTTTCGGAGCTCCAGATTACTCTTTGAGCCTTTTGTCATAAATAGCTCAGTGATTACACAGAGCTTTTTATAGCATATCTGCACCTATGTAACAAATGGGAATGGGATTTTCTCATCCCCCTCCATGTCCACACTACATTTTGTTAAGTTTCTCTGCGCTGATGAACGCAGAGATGAATAAACACTTGAATGGAAGTTGAGCGGCAGACTGGACTGGATGCCTCTGTCACTCTGTGTGTGTGTGTGTGTGTGTGTGTGTGTGTGTGTGTGTGTGTGTGTGTGTCCTGCAACATCTGGAGTCAATTGGACAGCATTAGGGCTCAGACATTGCTGGGTGAAAATCCCTCTAGAGGATTTGCTGGTTTGGCACACTGCTCCACTAAGTCCCATCAATAAGTGTCCCTGACCTCACTGGGGTCTCCACGGTGACTACAGGTTTCTAACTGGTTCTGATTGGAGCCCCAAAGGTGAAAAAGTTCTACTAAATGCATTAAGGGGGTTTATTTTAGCTAACAGTTTGCAATGATAATCAAAATGGACTTGGGACAATACAGCACTAATGTGGAAAAATGATAGTTATCCCTTTTGACTCATTTCATTTTTCTGCATAAAGAAGCTGAAGCTGTTTACATCAAAGTTCCAAGAAGCTAAAGTTGAATTCAGACAACTTCAGGTAGTGATGTTTGCATTACTGTTAGAACCTATTCTTAGATCTGACGACAAGTAGGCAGGACTAACTGGTTAGCCTAAGGTTAAGCTTATTTCTGGTTTTATTTTACTAACTTTTGTTCGTGCACTTCTGCAGCTAGTTCAGGTGTGTTTATATCAAGTGTAACTGCACCAAGAAAATTACTTCGCGATGCAAAGGGACTGCTCATGTCTTGTTTTCTCAACTATTGGCTCGCTCAGTACCTGTGTGAAGTGGAAGAATGATGTTCCTTGTATTTCATTAGCTCTGCGGTCTGCCGCTGTAGTTTTCCTATTGAGTTGTGTAGAAAAAAACAAGTGTAAATCCAACAAATCCTACTGCTGCTTTTGTACTGTTGGTCGAATGGCTTTTTGCTTTCCTCACTATCATGCAGGTCCTTAACTTATCAGTGGCTCAATAAGATATTTTTAGAATGTCTACAGTTGTGCTCCTTTAGTCCGTCTGACTGTATTTTTGGATTTACACACTTATACAATGAACTATATCGCTCATTTCCAGCACCGTAGTTTTTATTCTTGGACTTCAATAGAGTAACATTGTCACAGTTCAAAATAATCTTTCTCTAATACTGGGCTTCAGTGCTTCCCCTTACAGTGGTTCATCCACTATCTCAAATAAGCTGCTTTTTCCTTCCTGGTTTTTTGTCTTTCAGCCAGCTTTATTTTGATTGGCTGCCACTTCTAAACAATAGGTTTGAACAGTAAGTGGGTGGGACATCTGAGCTCGCAGCGCTGTTTGCTTTAGATTGGCAGACTCCATTCTCACTGACATTACACAGAGCAAAGAGAAGAAGAAACTATCTGAATATGGGACTTTTGGCTCAGAGGGGTACATACAGTTCTCATTCTCATGTTTTTTTATTATATGCTTAATTTGATCATCCACAGTATATTTGCAAAAGTGTATCCATCCATCCATCCATCCATATTCTTCTGCTTATTCATTCCGGTTATAAGGTTCACAGGAAGCAAAGGTTTAGAAAGAAAATGTGTTAAAATAGAAGAGGTCCAATTTAATAGAACATTTATACCTTTAACAAATCAGTTATGTCTAGCATCCAATACTTACTGTCATGATAAGTAATTCTACTTTCCACTACATTTTGCAAAAATAATGTGTCCGTTTGTGAGCCGTTTGATGTTGCAAGCAGCTGGCTGTAAGCACCTTCATACGGATAAAAATTTAATAAAAGAAAAATATTCATAAGAACAAACCACACACAACAAAAACAGTAACGGCAGAAGTTGGCTGAGCCGCTGTGCAATGCATATAGCTCTACTTCACAAATAACACAGTTGTAGGTCCTTTTAGTAATCTAGTTGCTTTGTTGACAGTATTTGTTGTGTAACAGAAACTAAAGAACAACTGAGCACATAGAGACATTGCATCCACCTGAAAATGCAGTGAGAAAGGACATCAAATATAATTTGGCATTAATTAGGTGTGAGGATACTAAACACCATGCTGGTTTTATGTGCGACATAGGTGCAAAAACCCTGATTGGAGGTTCTGGTCAGGACATTGGTGTTTCCCCAAGTCCTCATTTTACTCTATGACTCTCAGTAAAGAGCTTTTCTTTGCTACCCTGTTACTTCTCCACAAACAGCAGTTAATCACTAATTAGTTTAAAGCTGGCGTCCTTACCTTTTTAGCCTGTCAGCCAAAGCACAAGTTTAATCACTTGAGTGGATCAGTCGATGGATCTATAGCAAGATAGTCGAGTCTATACAGGCAAAAGTATTCAAACGGCCAATTAAATCAAGCTTCATAAGAGGCTGAAAGTTCAGTGCGTGACTGATATTTTCTCTTGTATTCCATTCTGCCTGGAGAAAAAACGTTTCAGTCTTAAATGCTTGAAAGTTGACTGAAAGTGGAAAATAAAACCATAAGAGAGTAAATTACTGTCAGAAAAATATCTGCTGTCATGCCTCAAAATATGCAGTGAAATGCTTTTGGTCTTTGTTGTGTGTGAAGTTAAATTTGACCCAATATGCAAATGTTTATGGGTTTATGATTTTCTGTCCTCTGGTAGCATTTTAAAACAGTTCAGGCATTCCTTCTTAAGCATCAGTGTCAGCCGATCACTAAGCAGATCACCCTTCAGTTCGGAGGTTACACAGTGGAGTGCCTCTCAGTGTCCTTTTCACCACATCTTCTCAAAAATCCTTAATCTTCTCCCACAACTCTGCCTTAGCCTCCTATCACTGCTCAGCCATGATCATTTTTCAGTCGCTCCCCTTCCTACTCCCGCTCCCAGTTTGTATTGAAAATGACAATATGCGATGACCCTTTGAGCTCCTTGCTGTCATTTTGAAATCAGTCTTTGCGCCCTACTTTCCTTTTCTGTCCTATTTTCCGGAATCCTGGGACATGGGACAGGTAGACAAATCGTCTTGTGCTTTTTTGGGCACATAAGCACACATCCACATACATACACTATTTAGAAAAATGAAGGGAACGTGTGATCATCACAGTATAATGGAAATTCAAACTCCAGGGATCCCAGTCTGTCTAATTTGGAAGCATAAACCACTGTGAATCTGTTTCTCCTGCTTTGATGAAAGTGGCAACAGGTGCACTGGAAAGGTAGTGACCTCAGACCACCACTCTCTCCTCATCCATTCAGATTGATTTTTGCTAGTGTCCTTAGCTAGTGTTTGTATTGGTTCCTCTGACATGGCATATCAATATATACTATGGCTCTGAGCACAGCCTCAAGAGTGTTGAAGAGATACCAGGACACTGGACATTACCTGGGCATGGAAGTCATCCCATCAGCAGGACTGGTAGCTGCTCCCTTGTTAATCACACATGCCCTCATTTTTAATACAAACTGGGAACAGATGTCACAAGGGGAGTATCTCCTCCTGGTAGCTTCTCCACAGAAGGAGCACTGCCCTGCAAAATGACCTCCAGCAGGCTACTCATGACCAAACTGTCAGAAACAGTTCCTGGAAAACACAGGTGGGACCTGTGCTCACAGGAATGAATGTGAAGCAGTGGAAATGAAAAGAAAGGCCTCTCGTATACAAGTCCTCTGGTTGTGTTAAAAACCTGTATCAGAATTTGTTAAAGATTGTGTTAGATTTTACTGATGTTGGTGCATTTTGATGATCTTATTTTTAGATTAGTTTAAATTATTTGCTCGGTTTCTATTGTTGGAAAACAAGGCACATTAGAGTGAAGTTTTTGGGCTGGGAAGTCAAAACAGCATGCTAAAAGAAGCTAAATGGCATCTTTAATTTTTCCGTCTCTCTCTTTGCTCATCCTTCTGTTGGGACAATTCTAGCTTTATTTTTTGTGTGAATTAGACATATTGCGATCTCTGCAACAGTAGCATCAGTAGCTTAAGTGAAGATAACTGTATTATACAGGGAGTGCAGAATTATTAGGCAAATGAGTATTTTGTCCACATCATCCTCGTCATGCATGTTGTCTTACTCCAAGATGTATAGGCTCGAAAGCCTACTACCAATTAAGCATATTAGGTGATGTGCATCTCTGTAATGAGAAGGGGTGTGGTCTAATGACATCAACACCCTATATCAGGTGTGCATAATTATTAGGCAACGTCCTTTCCTTTGGCAAAATGGGTCAAAAGAAGGACTTGACAGGCACAGAAAAGTCAAAAATAGTGAGATATCTTACAGAGGGATGCAGCAGTCTCAAAATTGCAAAGCTTCTGAAGCGTGATCATCGAACAATCAAGCGTTTCATTCAAAATAGTCAACAGGGTCGCAAGAAGCGTGTGGAAAAACCAAGGCGCAAAATAACTGCCCATGAACTGAGAAAAGTCAAGCGTGCAGCTGCCAAGATGCCACTTGCCACCAGTTTGGCCATATTTCAGAGCTGCAACATCACTGGAGTGCCCAAAAGCACAAGGTGTGCAATACTCAGAGACATGGCCAAGGTAAGAAAGGCTGAAAGACGACCACCACTGAACAAGACACACAAGCTGAAACGTCAAGACTGGGCCAAGAAATCTCTCAAGACTGGTTTTTCTAAGGTTTTATGGACTGATGAAATGAGAGTGAGTCTTGATGGGCCAGATGGATGGGCCCGTAGCTGGATTGGTAAAGGGCAGAGAGCTCCAGTCCGACTCAGACGCCAGCAAGGTGGAGGTGGAGTACTGGTTTGGGCTGGTATCATCAAAGATGAGCTTGTGGGGCCTTTTTGGGTTGAGGATGGAGTCAAGCTCAACTCCCAGTCCTACTGCCAGTTTCTGGAAGACACCTTCTTCAAGCAGTGGTACAGGAAGAAGTCTGCATCCTTCAAGAAAAACATGATTTTCATGCAGGACAATGCTCCATCACACGCGTCCAAGTACTCCACAGCGTGGCTGGCAAGAAAGGGTATAAAAGAAGAAAAACTAATGACATGGCCTCCTTGTTCACCTGATCTGAACCCCATTGAGAACCTGTGGTCCATCATCAAATGTGAGATTTACAAGGAGGGAAAACAGTACACCTCTCTGAACAGTGTCTGGGAGGCTGTGGTTGCTGCTGCACGCAATGTTGATGGTGAACAGATCAAAACACTGACAGAATCCATGGATGGCAGGCTTTTGAGTGTCCTTGCAAAGAAAGGTGGCTATATTGGTCGCTGATTTGTTTTTGTTTTGTTTTTGAATGTCAGAAATGTATATTTGTGAATGTGGAGATGTTATATTGGTGTCACTGGTAAAAATAAATAATTGAAATGGGTATATATTTGTTTTTTGTTAAGTTGCCTAATAATTATGCACAGTAATAGTCACCTGCACACACAGATATCCCCCTAAAATAGCTAAAACTAAAAACAAACTAAAAACTACTTCCAAAAACATTCAGCTTTGATATTAATGAGTTTTTTGGGTTCATTGAGAACATGGTTGCTGTTCAATAATAAAATTATTCCTCAAAAATACAACTTGCCTAATAATTCTGCACTCCCTGTATTTAGTTTGTAGTGTTTTCAGACCTCATGTCACAATAATCACAATAAATGTTCAGGGATGTGGTTTATATGTGTAAATGCTTTTCAAAGGCTGTGTTTCATTACAGAATATTAGTTTTCAGTCTTTTCCAGCAGTGAGGTAAGTTTTGTGTTTCATTAAATAAATTTGCAGTTCGTCACGGTCCATGTCCTTCATGAACCTCAATGTAACCACACACACACACACACGAAACACCAATGAACACATACTAGAGACCATGGAGAAGACAAACACACTGACAGTTTTGTGTTGGACGATCGTGTACACACACGCAGTGTATTTATGTCTGTGGTTAACTTGGCACAATTACTGGCAAACAGTAGACTTGGATAGAGGAGGTGCACATAAACAGGCTTCACTGTCATTTGCCAGTGAGCAACAAAGAGGTGCATGGACACTTTAGATGCATCTATTAAGATAACTGGTGACACTTTTTGAATGTTGTACTTGTTTTGCAAAACCTTTCATTAGAAAATCAAAATGAAAAAAAGAGAAATCTGAAATCTGAAAACAAGCTGATAAAAACTCTTCAAATTCAATATTAGAAGTGAGAGAGTAGCACTGGAGCTTTATCTTTGCTCTTCACTCCGTGTGTTGTTTCCACACTCAAAAACAAAAGCTGAACAGACCACCTTGTATGCACAATCACAGTCCGCTTCTGTGTACACTGAATTCTTCCAGCCCTCAGACTTTTGTCCAGGCCAAAAAGGAAGTGCTGCCATATTTCACAGTCAGTGGTGAGCTGAGCAAAATTCAGTAGCAGATAAAAATGTTGGTGAACATTAAGTTACAGGACATGTAGGTGAAGGTAACACGTGAGACAATCTAAGCACAGAATGTAACATTTCATTAACAAGGGGATGATGAAATGAACATAAAACATTTGGATTCATAAAACATATAGACGTTAATAATGGCTGTATGTGTGATGTTTGTGCAATGTTTTGTTCAGGTTGGCCCACTTATTAAGGAGACGATAGGGGAAGATTTTGCATTAATCTAGGCAAATATTAAAAATTTGTGTTTTGCCTGGTTTTTATCGTCTCACTGAAATTATGCAACTGTACTTCCCTGATGGCAAGTTTCTTATCTGATTCATCAAGTATCTGCAATAATACAAAGCACCGGGCAAGAATTATCATTGCCTGATGCAACAAAACGCCATATTTATGAGAGTCTATTACCCATCACAACCATTGCGACACAGTCACACATCAACACACGAAACCTGTGTGTGGTCTTACTAAGATGCTGCCAGCCTGAGGCTGTCTGAATCAAAGGTGTGACAATTTCAAAAGCCATGGGCTTTTGCCTTTGCACTGTCAGACTGTCTGCAATCATGCATCTTTTGCAAAATCTCATGTACCTGTCAAGATTTCTAAAGTTTGTGCATGAACATATAAGCATGTTTTTCTGTGTGCAGCATCTTCCTGTTTCAACACAAGCTTGTTCCAGATTAACAGCTTCAGTGAGCGTGAAGAGCAGGTGAAACAAAGTTCTTGGCAATTTCACTCACTGTGTTTTCTACGGGAATGATTAGCTTAGATATTTAAGACACATCAATCTATGGGCTTAAAGTGCCAAAACTTTTACATTAGGTATAGATCATTCACGATATTTCTTGCTCGTCTAAAATTCCTTGCTAAAGTGAGTGTTTGTCACTTGGCTATGTTTGCTAAAAAAAACCTTTTCCTTACCATAGAAACAGTTCTGTGATCACCTGCCGCTGTTTTCTTCCTTGAATGCTTACTCTTTTTAATATTGCCAAGCTAAGCAGCATATTTCTTTTTGTCACAATGTACTAAATCATTTTATGATTAATTTATTTTGTTTTTATAATCCAAGGATGTTTTCCACTTGCGCTAAGGTCTCCTTTAACCATGAAGTGGTTAAAATCCACCTACTCAGATTTATTCAGATAAATCTAATTTTCTAATTTTCTCTAGATTTGGACATGAAGTCCCTACAGACGTCTTGTATAATTGTTAAGGTTTTTTTCTTGAAAAGTTTCTGAATTATTTGTTTGTATAAGTCTTGTGATATAAGTGATGTCTTGTGATTTCTGTGTGTGTAACAGGTCATTACATTCTTCTATCACTGCTATAAAGAGAGAAGACATAGGTATTTAGATAGCAAACAGAAACCTCATACAACATGGTAGGAAGCGACATCAATCACACAATCCCGGTGCTAAACTTACAGTCGCTCTAAAAGCTACTTTTAACAGCTCATTTGTTGCAAAGTAGCACCGCCTGTTTTATTTCACATCAGAAACCCTTCCTGATGCAACCCCAGGGAATTTGTTTCTCTGGCTAGAATCAAACCAGCAACCTACATAGCCACTGCAATACAAGGGCAAGAGTCCCAAAATATTCTAATTTCATTGAAAAAGTTCAACTTTATTTTGTTATACAGTTATACAGATATAAAATAATGTTTTGCACCATAAAAGCTGCTCCCAAAGAACACAGTACATGTCTCAGCATGGTATGCAGTCTGTCCTTAAGCTTTTCGGGAAAATGGCACCAAATGACCAGAATCTGAAAGTCGCATCCTTAAGAAATAGGAAAAGATTCAGGACCGACCTGACACAGAACATGTGACTCTTCAGCTTGTCTATCACTAAAGCCTCATCAGAAATGCTCTCAGTAGAAGGGTGGCTGACTTTTGTACAATACTGTATGTGTGAGGGCAACTAATACTCACACTAATACCTCATACGACAGAGAACCTATAGAGAACTCACTATCAATTGCATATCTACTTGGCAGTCAGGGAAGAATAATAAATCATTCTATCTGATACACACAAAAAACTACTCACATTTTTTGGCTTTCTCCAAAATCAATAAATCTTTTAAAAAAATCTCTTGTCATTTCACATACTTTAAACCCACAACCCCACCCCATTTTTCTTTAAAGGACGTTAAAGCTCACATTTGTAGATTTGTCTTCATCAAGCTCTTACCTGTCAAAACTTTGACTTACGTGTCAATGACCGCAAGAAGCAGAATAAAAAGCTTGTGGAATAAAGCAGTGGTATTCTGCAGTATGCTGATGATGTACTTGGCTCACACGAGAGCGAGCCGCTCTGAATGCAAAGGGTAAGTTGCTTCTTCAGGTGAAAGAGTTCAAGATTTGCTTGAACTGATGTAGCATCTGAAATGATGCCCCTTTATCCAGCCTGTTTAGGTGGATAAATTGGCGTCATTTCTGTTAAGAGGGACTGTAGTATAATAGGGGATCTTAAGGCTAATCTAACAATTTACTGCTCAGGCACTCAGTTATGGTCATGAGCTGTGTAAATAAAAGGGTGAGACAGCAATAAAACAGGCTGAAATATAGGCCGAAGTTCTTCACAGGGTGTCCAACATATACTATTTCTCCAACAATGTCTATAGAAAATGTTTTGAATTCCTTCTGTAAGAATCCTTAAATCTAAGATCTTACCTTCTATAGACCAGCGAACTTTCTCTGGTGTGTTGTCTTTTTGTCTGTGGTGTTCATTTTTAACCTTGAATTACACATGTCTGCTGTTAATGTCAGGTCTGCTAGCTACTTTTGCATATAGGGATACTGTATGTACTGCGTATAAAATCACAAATCTCCATGATGACTAAACAATTCTCGAGCTGTTAGACGTCTACTGTGTACTTCAACACAAGCCTCAATGGTGTTTTGTTTCATTTCTTCTCATTTGTTACACCCTTTCTTACTTCGCAGCCTAGAGGTTATGACAACTAAATACAAAACAAGCTGATAATCATTTGTTAATTTACTCAGAACAAACTCAGATTTTAAACCGTACTTGATCAACATCCGTTCAGTAACTGTGACATTGGCCTCATGAGTTTATCCTGCCTCAATTCAGACCCTGCTGACTTGGCATACTGTGATTATAAAAGCTTTAAAAGGACATTTGGAAAGAACTACTGCACAGACTGGCCTAACAACTATGAGCACTTCCTTTGTCCATCTTTAGAAAGAGGAACCAATCGAAATAAAGCCAGCTGTATCATGTTTGTTGGATTCTGAACCTGTCTGCAAACCGAAGTTTAATGCCTTTTATAATATATTTTGATCATGAACTTTTAAACAAAATAATCCAGCACCAAAAGCAATATCCTGTTTTTCCATTTTGTTTGTGTCTAAAGCAGATTTTTAAAAACACATTAATTTATTTTATGGTTCCATTTATCACTGAGACAGATTTTTGGCTCAAGCATTATCCTAGAATACTTATTTAGGATAAGTGGCCTGGTTCACAGACAACAGAACATTTAGCCAATATTCATTTTAAATTAATGTGAATCACATGGGGTTTTTGTGGTTGTGCAGGGCAACAAGGCCCCAAAATCCTGCATTCCTGTTTTAACCAGTTCTCTGACTATATTCAGGGCACAGTACCATCTGAATGTCACATGAAAAATGTATTTTTGTTGAGCAATTATCCATTTGAGTGTGAAGTACAGTGCTCAAAGGCACGCGGAGAATTTCTTGTAAACATGCTACGTAGAAGCGATTCTTGTTTAAGGGGTGAAGGTTGGGCTAAGAAAAACTGCAAGTTTACAAAAAGATCCTCATGATAATCTCACCCTAAAACAGACTGGTAATGAGCGATGGCTTTGTCACAGTGACACAGAAGCTCTGGTGACATGTAGATGAATGTGAGGGTTCCTCAGAAACTTCCCCGAGGGCTTAGCTATTTCTTCTTGTCCTAACATGCTTCGTTAATAATTTAGAGCATGTACACAGTGCAGTAACTTAGTGGTAACCAGCTCACAGTGAGTCAATAGTTTGGCGATTATGCCCGCCAGCTGAATGATTGCATCCCTGGGTTCTCACCTTCTTAGCAACTCGGGCAAAAAATTTAATTCACAAGAAAACCTTCAGTTTGGTCAAACTGCAATATATGAGCAGTAGTGCTTTGATACAATAAAGGAAAACTGAGTGGAAATTGGCATATTAACCCGTTCTCAAAACTCTATGGGACAATTCGTCATCACGTCACACGTAGGCTATTCTAAACTAGTAACCAAAATTGATGGCCTATTTGAGTTTTTCATACACTCCTTAACTCGCTCATCATTCCGGTCACTACATCGGTCCTATGTCACATGCCAACATATATCAATTTCCTGTCCTCTGTGAAAACAGACAGGCACCAATGTTTTCGGTAATCTATACGAGGACGTGAAAGTACAGTGACCCTGAAAATTCAAATGCGTCATATAATACTGTTTAGTGTTAGCTTGTCACGTCTGCAGCTTGTCCGGTATGTTACTGTTTCCCCCAAAACACTTCCATTGTGTTCCAAGACACACAAGCTGAAACGTCAAGACTGGGCCAAGAAATATCTCAAGACTGGTTTTTCTAAGGTTTTATGGACTGATGAAATGAGAGTGAGTCTTGATGGGCCAGATGGATGGGCCCGTAGCTGGATTGGTAAAGGGCAGAGAGCTCCAGTCCGACTCAGACGCCAGCAAGGTGGAGGTGGAGTACTGGTTTGGGCTGGTATCATCAAAGATGAGCTTGTGGGGCCTTTTCGGGTTGAGGATGGAGTCAAGCTCAACTCCCAGTCCTACTGCCAGTTTCTGGAAGACACCTTCTTCAAGCAGTGGTACAGGAAGAAGTCTGCATCCTTCAAGAAAAACATGATTTTCATGCAGGACAATGCTCCATCACACGCGTCCAAGTACTCCACAGCGTGGCTGGCAAGAAAGGGTATAAAAGAAGAAAAACTAATGACATGGCCTCCTTGTTCACCTGATCTGAACCCCATTGAGAACCTGTGGTCCATCATCAAATGTGAGATTTACAAGGAGGGAAAACAGTACACCTCTCTGAACAGTGTCTGGGAGGCTGTGGTTGCTGCTGCACGCAATGTTGATGGTGAACAGACCAAAACACTGACAGAATCCATGGATGGCAGGCTTTTGAGTGTCCTTGCAAAGAAAGGTGGCTATATTGGTCACTGATTTGTTTTTGTTTTGTTTTTGAATGTCAGAAATGTATATTTGTGAATATGGAGATGTTATATTGGTTTCACTGGTAAAAATAAATAATTGAAATGGGTATATATTTGCTTTTTGTTAAGTTGCCTAATAATTATGCACAGTAATAGTCACCTGCACACACAGATATCCCCCTAAAATAGCTAAAACTAAAAACAAACTAAAAACTACTTCCAAAAACATTCAGCTTTGATATTAATGAGTTTTTTGGGTTCATTGAGAACATGGTTGTTGTTCAATAATAAAATAATTCCTCAAAAATACAACTTGCCTAACAATTCTGCACTCCCTGTAGAGGAACACAGAGCAGACACACAGTCTCCATATCAGTCCAGCAGCTGAAAAAGTGGTCACTCACTGACAGCACCTCATTAAAGCAGCCTCATTTACTAGAGTCAGGGCTTTTATGGTAGTCATTATGAGAGCAGGGGTAAGATTAATTTCTCACGTTCATTTTTATTTTTTTTATGCACAAGTGTTTACAGGCCAGTCACACAGAGTTTTGGTCTAATGAAAAGTGGAAGAAAAACTCAAAGGTTAAGTGAATGGCATCTTAAGGAAGTGATGTCAAATACCAAATTGCTGAGGTTTTGACTTGTATAAACAGTTTCATTTAAAAAAAAAAAAAGGACGCCAGCAAATATTACTGTATAGAGTATCCAGATGTGTTATTAAATGGTGTTATCTTTTGGGGGGGGGGGGGGGGGGGGTGTCTTTGCAAGCTCTGGATCTGCAAGCCACCATACAACCCACATCACCCCCAGCTTCTCCTTTTCATGCTGCTGTAAACAGAGCCATACCACTAACATAAATTACTACAGGTGGAAATAATAATCTTCTTGTAATGATAGTCGTTTTAGCTGTTTCAGTTTGCTACAGCATTAAGAAGTGGGAGACTGATGGGAAAAGGCTGAACAGCTTCTTAGAAATATACATGTTCTATTTTGGAGCCATAGCTCAAGGCTGTGCAAGAGCTAAAGGTTTCTTTGAATAAAGACTCCACTTAATTCATTAAGGAGCATTTCAGATATGTTCCGGGGACACAGGAATATTGTGATGAAGCTCTAATAAAAAGTGTTTGCTGTTAAAAACAAATATGATCATCTTTGTCCCCACATGACTGTCATCTGTGTGTGAGTTTGCAGCAGCATTGCAGTGATACTTTTGAATGGGCCTGCAAACAACTGCGATGTAGTAAGAACAAAGAAATGTGTGTGTCAGTCCACGTGCTTGTCTTTTCTGAGCCAGTGATTACAAGGTGACATTGCTGTGCGTCTTCCTCCCCACCTTCCAACAGCTACATGAACTGGGCAAAATATTGCTGATGGGAACATGTCAACTCTTTTTGTTTGGGTCCACCTGTCAGCTAATTACTCTCTATTCTTTCCTTTTCCTCTTCTCCTCTCCCTCTAAGACATTGCAATATTAGCTGATGGCTTAGTGAACATGCTTGTGTCCTTTCGGCAGCACTTGCATATATAAAGAAATATCTAGACATGTCCTTCAAAGTTTTGCTTAATCTTAAAGATATTAATCGCATTCTCACAATCACACTGTAGCTGATGAGCATGCAGCAAGTTAGTTTAATTGCTCTTTCTTCAGCTACTCACTACACACAACTTTGGTATTTATGGTCATTCCAAAATATGACTTTTCGGAAAATGTTAAATTTTAAATTCTCTCTTTAAAAGTTTTTTGTTGTTGTTGTTGTTTTTAAGTTTGATGGATCCATGACTTTACAAAGCAGAGCTGGGGAAATGAAAAGCTGAAACGTGTTAGCTTAAATTTTGCCCAACTGCTAACGACTGTGGCTGTAGTAGAGCGCTGTTCATATGAGGAACTTTATTAATACGTGTAAGGGTCTTTCAGCTTTGTTTGTAGAGAAAGTCATGTGGTGATGAAAAATCTGCTTTTGGTGCAAATGCATAAATTTACACACGAATTTTAAAAATATATAGTCCACAGTCGTAGTTAATAAAGAAAGACTCCAAGAGATGACAGAAAACAGAGTTCTGTCTTTTTATAATTTGACAATGAAAGGCAACATCATGACTAAGTTCACTTGTTTCTTACAGCCAAGCCCTCTGTCACATAGGCCTAACCCATAATTAAGTATAATGCTAAACAATTTGACCTTAAGGATCTCTGTAATTAGTCATCGCTCGTTAGTATATGACAGTGATGCAAGACTGTTTAATAAGCAGCAGCGTGTTTTCTCCTGGTAAAATGTTAACCATCCAATTACAAAACTGCCTCTCCACCAAATAACATCTAAACTAAATTTTATTCTACATTTCTGCAAAGCAACTGATAGTTTCATGTTTTCTTTACATGATCGTTATCATTAGTTTAATGTGTTTATAAAGGACAAAGACACTTTTTGGGGACACAACCATGAATGCATGTATGGGAGTGAGGTTTTTATTATGCAAATGAATGTTACAGGCATTTTTTATGTCAAAGGACAATTATGGGACTTCTAAAAAAACATGTTATACATGCTGCGGCGTGTTATTTCCCGTAATGTGCTCAGTTAGAGACACGTACATACATGCACACTGGCTGTTATTTACACTGTTGAAATGTTCAAGTTTTCAGAAACATTTTTAACTAGTTAACATTAGTCTGAAGTCCTAACATTCCCCCAAAGAAAACTACGCACCCTTTCCCTTGGTGCATGTTGTCCATGGAGACTTTTATAACCCCTGCCCATTTGGAGCTAGGAATAGCCCCCAGCGGTGGTTTTTAAAGATTTTGTCCTTCTCTTAATGGCTGAGGTTCATGAGGTAGAGCAGGTCATCTGTTAAGAAGGTCAGTGCTTCAATCCTTGACTGCTCCAATCTACATGCCAAAGTATCCTTGGACAACATACTGAAACCTTAGTTATTGCCAATGTGTTCACCATAATGTGAATTTTAAAAAGCAGAACTCAGATTTGGAAAAAAGTGCATGGGTTAATGAGACATCGTAGAAAGCACCGTGAGTGCTCGAGTAGAAAAGCATTATATAAGAACCAGTCAATTTGCTAGTGTTACTATTCAGGTCTTAAACCTGTCAAAGTGTGAATTGGTTTTCAAAAGGCATCATGGCAAAACTGGCTCTGTATAAATAGGAAAGAGGTTGTCGTTAGCTGTAGGGTATAACTTGACAAGCTTTGTAGAAAAGCTTTTATTATGATTTCTAACCCAAGTTTTAAACGCAGGTAAACATTAGTGATAACCCTTATAGCAGACAAGTCTGGCCCGGATCTGGTGTCAAGCTGACACTGTTGGCTGACTTCTGGCATGGTAAGTGGTATGTCATCCAGATGGGCCAGGCCTGGCGTAGGTGGCACTGTTTATGTGATGACATGCCACATCTGTCCCGATTGTGGTTTGATAGAGCAGGCTCATAGAAAACAGGTCTGGCCTGGATCCGGCATCAAGCTGGCACTTCTGACTGACTGGTGTCATGGCAGGGTGTATGTCAACCAGATGTGGGCCAGATCTGGCAATGATGGCAATATTTATGTTATTTATGTTAGTGGTTTGATACCTGGCTCCTCCACTCTGTATGAATGTTGTTAGGAAGCACTCAGTTTAAAGAAAGTGTGTGATTGGGTGAATGTGGCATGCTGTATAGAGCACTTTGAGTAATCTGCTGGAGTAGAAAAGTGCTATGTGAGATTCACTGTCTGAACAGAGTTTTGTCATGTTACTTTTGCACTATTATGTTGTTATTACATGGCTTGTTTAAGGTACACATTAGGCTGACATCTGGGGCCAGAGCTGAAACTGTTCTGGGCCAGCGCAGGGCCAACAGTGTGTCTGCAACTGGCTTTGTGCTGGCCCATGTGTGGGCCACCTCTGGCAAACCAGATCCGGGCCACCAAAGGGCCATCATTCTTTGCGGTATGTGGGCCATGTGTAAGCACATTGTGTGGGCCAGATCCGGGCCACACCAATTTTGCTATGTGGGATATATTTCTGTTTGACTATCTTTTCACTCTGAAAAGGAATAAAACTTCAAATCAATCAAGTCCTGAGTTTTAGGAGGACAGAACTTTCATTTATAGTATCTTCTTCTTCTTTTTCTGTCATTGCAGATCTTACAGGTGAATCTAGTGATGTCCATCCTGCTGTATGTGATGGTCCTCGTGTACCTCTATGGTATTCAGGCAACCAACATGGGTAGCAGTCAACAGCAGCAGCAGCCAAGTCCAGACCCTTTAAACTCTCTCATAATCCAGCTACTTCAGGCTGACCTAACAAGGGGGAAGACCAGAGGGAACCAGAGCGAGCAGGGGAAAAGCAGAGACACTGAGCCGCGGGACACTCTGCCTCCCGTCAAGATTGAAAACTTTCCTTTGGAGGACAAAGGAGATGCAGAGGAGTGGCTAGAAACGCGTCACAGTGATGATTTTCTGATGGATCAGCCGGTGATGCTGTTGAACTTGGACATCCTTAGGCAACACAAGCGCTATAACTCACCGCGAGTGCTACTGAGCGACCGGCCTCCACTGCAGCCACCGCCATTGTACCTTTCTGATAATTTTGTGAGCAGTGTACCGGTCTTAGGGGCAGCAGGAAACAAGACACGAAAGAAGCGTCACACTGAGCACAAGAGCTACCGGGGGGAATATTCTGTTTGTGACAGTGTGAGCGACTGGGTGATGAATAAAACGTTAGCATACGACATCAAGGGACAGCGCGTGACTGTTCTGGCCAAGTTTAAAACCAGTGCCACAAAAGACATCAGACAGTTCTTTTATGAGACACACTGTCGGACCTCCAAGCCTGTCAAGGATGGCTGCAGGGGCATTGACGACAAGAACTGGAACTCACAGTGCAAGACGGCGCAGTCGTATGTTCGAGCACTGACACAGTTTCAAGATCAAGTGAGCTGGAGGT
This sequence comes from Copadichromis virginalis, assembly GCF_057382275.1. Taxonomy (NCBI): domain Eukaryota; kingdom Metazoa; phylum Chordata; class Actinopteri; order Cichliformes; family Cichlidae; genus Copadichromis; species Copadichromis virginalis. The sequence continues at coordinate 4,647,877 of NC_140634.1, forward strand.
GGATACGCATAAACACTTCCTGTGTCTGTGCATTGTCAAAGAAACGTCGCAGGACGTAAGAGACTTGTTGGGAATTCTACTTCCTGTATAGGATTTTATTTCCTGCTCACAGTGCTTCCCATCACAGGATTATGTGTCATGCCGGTGACCAGCAAAAATCTGCTATAAAGTGATGCTTCTACTGAAGAATCTTAGGTCCATTTAAATGATATTTCAACATTAATGTGCTGCTCTAAATCCAAACGCTGGTGCAGCACTGAGGAACTCACTTAAGGGGATGGGTGGGGGTGTGGGGAGGGAGGCAATAAGTGTGTGAGAGAGAACTGTATATATAAATTATTTAAATTATAAAAAATGCATGTAGTTTATACATGTTTATCTATCTATATATGATCTATGACTATATTTGTGTTATTTATTGAAATAAGTCTTCTTCAAAAGGATAAAATGTTTATAAAAAGGAACAAAACAATCTAGGAACTCATTCAGAGACTGTAATACTGAGATGGGCTGCAAAGGTGCTTCACAGTAAGACTTTATGTGTGCCTTGACCAGTGTGGCTCCAGAGCTGAGCAATAGGACGTGGTAACTCACAGACAGCATTTGCTGCAAATGGTTTGGTGAGTGAACCTAAAAAAATGACAGAACAGCAGGGACCTACTGACCAATATGGAGCCCAAATTCTGACCGATTTGACATTTGTGATCATAGACATGTACACTGCATTCACAATTGACACTACTTTTATGATGTAATGCACAGCAAGCCCATTCTTTCATATGGGAGACAATTTTGACCAATAAAAAAAACTTCTTGTGGAACCTGCTGGCAGTGACTGGAGATTCAAGATTCACAGACCACCTTGGCTTTGTTCACCAATTTTTAATCTCAACTGGTATCTTGAGCTGTTTTTGTTTCTTCCTTTTAATAAAAATGTATATTTCTTAAAGTTGGAACATTTTCATTATTTAAATGCTAATATGAAACGCTTCCAGTTTTTCTGACTTATACCATTATTTACCTCTTTACAACAAATGCAGCCAATTCCAAACTGTTAGTTGTAAACCCACAGAGCTAACAAGAGTCTATAATTATCCAAATAAACATTTCCTTAATTACTTCAATTTAGGGGGGAAATTGAGTTTATTTATTAGCATTTATGCATTATATGTAATGTCTCTAAAATTTGATAAAAATAAAAAGATTCAGTGTTATAGTTATTCAGTTCACCTTATAATGCCAATCATCTCATAACATAACCCTGCAATATTAAGAGAAACTCTATGAGTTTGGTGATTGTGGGGAGGAAGAACACCCTCTTAAGAAGAGAAGCCAGAAAAGAAATAAAACGTGGCAAAAGTCTTTATTTTGTCATCTTTTACACTTACATGAGAGTCAGAAAACTGAAGTTCAGACTAAACAGACTGTTATGTTTATTCACTAATGATTGAAGATAGAGCATTTGTATTTTTCACATTTTAAAAAAATGTTTTGTTACAACGACAAAACCAACAATGGATTGATTCCAGTAAAAGGAAATGTCTGTGTCGCCAAACCAGTTACGGCTCCCCTGGATCTTTATCAGATTGTTACATTGAGTAACATTGTTGAGTACAGCTGAAACTATGGTGAACCACTGTTACAGACAATTATTCAGCCTTTTTATAAAAGAAAAATTACAACATATTTTTAGGACACACTTTAAGGATGATTGTCTTAAGTTAGCTATTGAGTGTCACAAACTGGAACCTAAAACACATGTATGGTTAGCTTTTGTATTGTCTTAATAAAAGCAAGCCTATAGATTTTTACTATCCTTGTCTTTATATCAGAGCTAGTTTGCAAATTTTCCAGTTCAATGGATATTTTACTCTACTACAGTAACTTGAAATGACTCGAATTTCAAAACGATCAGCATTTTTAATATATAAATTTAAATTAAATTGTATGAAAAAGAACAAAAAAAACAATTATTTTATCCAAAAACAGATCTTTTTTTTTTTTTAGTTCTAACCTAACTAACCTCAACTAATTTATTTTTAATGCCAGATTCTAACCAAGTTATTGGTAATGCCTAAACGTTTTGTTGTTGTTGTTGTTGTTGTTGTTGTTTTTTAAGCATTTGATTAAAAATGATACAAAGGATATGTTAAAATGATCTGACATGTATGACACAAATTTTGGTGTCTGTGTATCTAAACTGCAAAATGACTGACCAATCCCTCCAAACTGAAAAATATGCATTTTGTGTAATTAGACACAAATCAGTGCACACAAGACAGACTAATGTCGAGAGAGGGGGAAAGAAAGGGGTTTAGTAAAGGTTTAATAAATGGTTATTGCTTTCACTAATGACATGTTTTACATTTCCTTTGCAGCAGAGAGAGAGAACAAAGGTATCAAAGCTTCATCTGGTGGGGTCAATGTTCAGATTTTAACAATATGGACATTAAAAGTTTAAAAAAAATGTATCTGTTTACTTTAAGCCGTTTTACTCAAATTGCAGAACAAAATTTATAAGGTAGTCAAAATTATTTGTTAAAGAACTGAAACAAAAAAAGATGCAGGTCCAAATATCTAAAGAATCAACTTAAGTGTCACAATGGATGAAATCGTAATGATATGACAAATGCAGGATAAAATTATCTGATACTTATCACCATATGATATCATCTATAGTATTCAGAGGCTGGAAAAACAGTCATTGCAGAGGCTGTATTAAGGGGCAAAAACTTAAGATCAAAATATTTTAAGTCATTATTTCCTCAGACTAAACATAGGGTAATTATAGGAACAGTTGATACAAACAATCTGCAGCCTTGATGCTGAAAATAATAAACAGGAGATCAGTACAGACAGAATGGCACCAAAACAAGGGCATGAAAAAATCAAATCAAGCAACGCTACAGAAACAGACCGGAGGCAACGTGATTGTCAAAAATGTGACTCAGTCATTATCAAATTCTTGTGCGGTCACTGCAGACAGGAACGTGTATACTAAAGCTAAAAGTATGTTGTGTGAAATCATAATGATTCAGATGATAAGAAAGAGATTCCACCTCAAGAAGCATACGCTGTGAGAGTACAGGGTGGGCTATTTATTATGTTACGTTGAAACCAAGCACACCATTGGTTTTCTTGTGACATTACCAATAAGTTTGATGTGTCACATGGCCCTCTTCCTATTGAAAAAACAAAAGTTGAATCCAAGATGGCCGACTTCTAAATGGCCACCATGGTCACCACCCATCTAGAGGAGTTTGCCTCCTCACATATACTAATGTGCCAAAAACAGGACTTTAATATCACCAACCATTCCCATGTTATTATGGTGTATCCATATAAATGGCCCATCCTGTACATTACCTGTGGCTTGGACTCATTTTCTAGAGTAAACAATTCTGTAATGAAGCAATCCAACAGCTAAAGGGTCACAGCTGTTGATGCTAGGCTAAAAACTAGATGCTGCATACATTTTGTTTTTAAAGGTTTTTCTGTGGGACATGTAATATTACAATCTGATGTTTGAAACATAATTAAAGTGTAAGAGCCTTTTGCTGAAGATGCAATTGCACTTTAATGGTAAGGAAAGAGAAATGAGTGGTACAAAAATGTAAGAGATACCAATACAAAAACATGCCCACAAGCAGAAAGAAAGAAACACAAAGACGATAAGCAACATTTCTTTTAATGTTGTGATGAATAAAATGATTAAGCAGACTCCGTATAACAAAACAAAAAGGGTGGTAACTGATAATGCTGCATATATAGTGCACAGCGTATTCCAAAACTCCAAAAGAGAGCAGGGCAGAAAATCAACTAGGTGTGAAGACAAAGACAGGAAATAAAAACCAAAAAAAGTAACTTGAGAAAAACAGATATCAAAATAAAACAGGAAACAGTCAAAAGACAACCAAACAGCAAGACATGAAGACCAGCACTATAAACATGATGAAGAAATGATAAAAGAGAGACAGGAGCCCACAAGTTCTGGTGTTCTCTAAAGTTAACTGAAATAAATATATATATTATATTAGTGGATTAATATTGCACTTGCTGTCACTATTCTCATAACTGGCAAATGACGGATTATGATACACATAATACCCACTAATGCTGCCCTTCGAATTTCACACTGAAACTACAAAACTTTTCCTTCATTTGATATTTGTTCCAAGTATTGATAGGTGATACTGAGCTTGTACTGATGCTGAACATTCATCAAAAATAATTGACAGGCTAATATCATTACTTGAACTAATTATACATAATGTGGTCAATTTGAAATAAATGACTTGGAAAATGTACTGGTAGGTTTTAAAAGTCACAGATAACATAAGAAACACTACTATCAATTACCTTGACTGACCTTGATTTTTGCCCAAAAGGCACAGAAATTCAACTGAATATCATTCATTCAGCTCAACTTTATTTGATTCTAAAGGGCTTCTGGTGTTATAAATTGAAACTGTGTGAGTCATTATCAGATGTTTTCTGCAGCCAACTCCAGCACTGGTGGTGTGACTGTTTACTTCTGGTGACACTGGGTGTGCAGTGGGCTTTATGTAAAGGAAAAGAAAGGGTAATGAGATTAGAGTATTGAGAAAATTTACTTCCTATATCATTATTTCACCCCATCAAAACAAAGCGTGTGGTTGCTTAAACCCACCGTACTCTTAACACAAATACAGTACTGTGTTGTATTTTGCTTCCAAAGCGCAAGAATTTTGTGTACTTTTTTAAAGTGCTGTTGAGTATTAGTCCTCCAGGTTTTTGATCTGGAGGACTGGTGAATTAATCAGGTGAACCTAGTCCAAATAAAGTCATGAGGTCATCCACTGCAAATCCTTTCTCTCTAAAAGTGTTCACTAAAAGTCCCAGCAGTTAGACTGCCAACGGTTACCCATCACCCTTCGGTAATTTGTTATTAATCAGTAGCAGGTGAAATAAGTGGAAAGAGGAGCGCCAGAATGTGTGACTTCTAATGACACTGGGTTTTACTGAGAGGTAAAGCTAGCTTAAGGAGATGTACATGCATGCAGAGCTGGGATCTGAGGCTGTAATCTCTTATTCTAAGAGCAGCTTACCACTTGTCAGGCTGCAGAGTAGAGCCGATCAGCAACACCTTGGTGCTTTTGTTCCTTGCCTTAGAGTCAGAGCTATAAGTACATCACCAACTTGACTAATCTGTGATGTCACAACAACGTACATCTAAGGATAATATTAGTAGGAGAACTTGGCAAAGGTAGCTGTAAGAGCAGCCAACATGATTACGTATTTGGAAGTACTAAGGAACCGCTAAGCAGTATCTGTTGCAAGTCGTAACACCTGTGTCTACTGAGGATAAATAAAAGTTTACATGCATTTTTTCCCACCCTGCAAGCTGTGATATTTTTCTCACAGAAAGAAAACCAGCATTTCAGGCGATTGCCACACTTATTGGAGAAAAGCAAGTAATGTAGTATTATTCCAAGATGGCGCCGGTGTACATGGCTTGCCGTCCTCGGCTATATCTGCTTCGCTGCTTTTTACCCTCTCTATGCTCTTTATGGACCTTGGCATTGTATCTTTTTATCCTTTTAGTTGTATGCTCATCTAATGGCTGTGCACTGATTACATACGACAGGAAAACACTTTTAAATCTAAGACTCTCTCATTCCTCTCGGCCTGATCCTTGCTGGAACCTGGGTGACGCCACCGCGCCCCGACCGGACCCTCCGACTGGACCCTCCGACCGGACCCTCCGACCGGACCCTCCGACCGGACCCTCCGACCGGCTTCCTCCACCTACCTATTCCGAATCTACACAAGAAACGCTATAGGAAACGCGGTAGAAGGAGCGGCAGTCGCGTTCGCCTCAGGGTCTACTTTAAAGCCAGAGCCACAGACATCGCTCCGACACGGCGTTTGCCGAAGCAACCTAAGTGTCCTATGACGCACCACCCGTGGCGACTTAGCCCCTAGGATACGGATGGTATTGCTTAATGTCAGGTCGCTGGTCAATAAGACCTTTCTCTTAAATGACTTCCTCTCCAATAATGGGATTGATGCTTTATTCCTGACTGAAACCTGGAGAGTTTATCCCTTTTACCGAATTTCTTCCATCGGACTGTGTCGCTTTTAGCTCACCAAGGTTTACTGGTAGGGGTGGCAGTGTAGCCTCGGTCTTTAAAAATTCTTATGCAGTTCGGCAGCTACCCTCACCTACCTACTCTAGCTTTGAAGTCCAATTATTGGAGATGACTGCATCCACGACCACACTCTGGTTTATCGACCACCTAAATATAGCAAATATTTTATCACGGACTTTGCTGATCTCCTAGGCTCCTTTCTTTTTAAGTATGGTTGTGTTCTCATTGCCGGTGATTTTAACATACACACTTGATGACCCATTTGCTAAAGACTTCCTTACTTTAACGGACTCTTTTAACCTGGCTCAGTGGGTTAATGACCGAACGCATGTTAAAGGACATACTTTGGACTTGGTTTTCTCATATGGTCTGGACATATGCTCTTGATCTTGATTCAATTCAATTCAATTTTATTTATATAGCGCCAAATCACAACATATGTCGCCTCAAGGCACTTCATAGATACAGAGAAAAACCCAACAATCATATGACCCCCTGAAGGCGGTCGCACTTTTCTCCTCTCCTCCTCTCCCTTAGCTTCCCTGCTTAGCCTCTTATGTCCTTGTCTAGTCTCGTGTTTTTTTGTATTACTTTTCCCTGGAACACTCTCCCACAGTATGTTCTCTAAAACCTAAAAGAGGAATTATGGATTTGATCAACTGGTCCCTAAATGCAATTGACACCCCTTTCTCAACGAGAAGTTTGGGCTTGGGTGAGCCTGAGTGCTGAAGATATCTACCTATTCGGAACCATGGTAACAGGGTTCTGGCTGATCGGAGCTGGCTTGGCCCTGACTTATCGAAGAATTAAGAAAGTGGAACCGGCTGTTCAAACCCCCACAAGGCTGCCCGCTGGGATTGGAACAATGGGAAGAGGCGTGAGTTTCTCAAAATGGGCTCATTGAGTGCAGCACGGATAAGATCTTGGAAAGGCTTACGGCTGCCGTGAATACTCAGAATAAGATCTCTGAGTGCAGACTGGATACATCTTGGAAGGGCTCACTCCGAATAACATCTCTGAGCGCAAATTGGATACCATCTCGGTGAGGCACACTGTCAGAATCGGCTCTTTGAGCACAAGAATGACAACATCACAGAGCGCAAGTATGGCGAAGCTCGCGGCTCTCCAACGGGAGATTGAGAGACCAGTGTTGGACTGTAGAACTGCTTTGAAATTCATATGAGCTGTTCGCTCAAAAAAAAAAAAGCACCACCACTTCATGCGGATACCCTTTCGGCGCCAGATGCGGTCGCAAGCCTGGAGTCGAACAAAAACACCCTGATAACGTGTTGAGTCTGTTCCTTCCCATTCCATTCAAGGCCACCTGGGTTGGCTGGAAGACTGTTTACTTAGCCTAGCAGGGCGAAGGACACTGTCTCAGCTGAACTCTGGACACGCACACATACATATACACTGATATGCACACACTCATCCCCCCTCCCTTTCCAAACGCCTTCAATGCTTGTTCCCTCCTGAGCCCGTGCTGGAATGGTAGCGCTGGGCAGGATGGCTGCTGTGTTTGCTTCGGATTACTCCTCACCCCCCACCTGACCCTGTGGCTTAACACGTGTTCCATACTGTTGTGCTGTGGACATTTATGTGCTTTTTTGTGCAGAGGAGTTTTTTTGTTTCCTGTAGACGTCTCTTTTTTTTCCTCTTGTACTTTCCCATTGTAGTGTATATTTCAGTGTTATTTTTCTGTAATGCTACCGATCTCCGACCTGTATCCCCATGTGATGTCTGTGTTGTGTGTGTAAGGTCGGGGGTGGGGGGTGGGGGGGGGTGGGGGGGTGTCCTATTTCATTTCACTGCAGGGCAACCTGCACGTGGCGAATAAAGCCTTGATTGATTGATTGATTGATTGATTGACATTTGTATCAAGACATTTGTATCAAGGATATAAGTGATGCTGGGATCTTGGATCATTTCCCAGCTATATTTGATACTGGCTTATGCACTAATGAACTACATCCTGCGGCTCCCCTTCGCCCGCTGCGTGTAATTAATGTTGAAGTGATGTCAAACTTCTCTATGTCTTTCTTGGATTCTGCATCTGTCACTCTCGACTGTTGTTCTTTTCGCTTGGTTGATGACTGTGCTAATACCTTGTTATCGCTACTTTCTTCAATCCTTGATACTGTTGCCCCCATTAAGATGAAGTGCCCTAGAGCCTACTCTCAGTGTTAGCTTAGTGACACTGCGCACGCTTTACATCACGTGTGTCGGCGTGCTGAGAGTGTCACGGTCTGGCTGGCAGACCGTGGGGATGTGGGGAAAGGAGGACCCAGGCGCGGTGCTCTATGTATAAACAGTGTGTTTATTTACAGAGTGGAACAAAAACAACAATAAATCCCCGTGTTCTCCCAGACTCCCGTGTCGTGTCTCTGCGTGAATAGTTCGTGTCTCTGTGCTCTCCGCTCCCGTGTCAGCACCCCCCGGTGCTCGCTGCTCTTCGTGCCTTCCACGCTCCTCCTGCGGGAAACAATAGACGCAGCCGTCAGGACACAAATAACCGCGGGTATACACTTACACACATTAACTTAATTCAATGGGACGACTAACGTGGAGTCTCAAGGAATGATCCCGCGTCGGTGGGAGCTCCAACTCTCTCCTAAGTAGCTCCCCCGACGAGGCCTGATCAGCAGCAGGTGTGTGACTTCGGGTGTGGCCAGTCCTTCCGCAGGGCCACACCCCTCAGGCCTGCAAGTGGCTGAGCTCCATCCTCCAAGCATACCCGCAGACACACACACACACACACTCACATCTACAAGCATGGAGAAGAGCAGCAGCAACACCAAAATACATATAATAATAATGATATAATTCATAACTGCTCAGGGATCCTGGGTTGCTCAGACCCAGGACCCTGACAGAGAGAAGGTGGAAAAGAAGATAAATTTCAGGTTTCTCATGACATGCTACGGACTTAAAATTCCAAAGTGCTGCTAAAACGGCCAAAGCGTCCTTCTTGTCCAAAATCATCCTGGCCAATGACCATAACCCCCGTACCTTATTTAAAATTTTTAACTCTGTGGTTAACCCATCACCGGACATGCCATTAATTTATTCTCAGGCTATTTTCAAATTCACTTTTTAGATAAGACCACATCTCTTAAGTCCCCCCTTCCCCCTTTTTTATATCCTCTCCCCATTCCTGAATGCATTTCAACTTTCCACCAGTTTGAGCCTGTGTCACTTTTGACTCTTAAGTGGCTAGTTGTTCAAATGAATAACACCAATACTGTGCTTGACATTCTTCTATCTCGCTTAGTATCCTATTTCTTATTAACTTTTCCTTGCTCTCCGGCTGTGCTCCTTTGGCCTTTAAGCATGCTGCAGTCCACCCGATTCTTAAAAAAAGAAACTCTGACTGTTATGACCGATCTCTAAGCTTTCGTTCTTGTCCAAGATCCTGGAGAGACTAGTTCTCTCCCAGCTCCAGGCGTACTTGGACACGAACAATATTGCTTAGAAATTTCAATCTGCCTTTAAGCCATTGCATAGCACTAAAACAGCGTTGGTTAGAGTTCTTAATGATATTCTTGTAATCACTGCTACTGGATGTTCTATGGTCCTAGTTTTACTGGACCTCTCTTTGGCCTTTGATATGGTGGACCATAACATTTTATTACTAAGACTTGAGCACATTGTGGGTATTAGAGGCACTGCCCTCGACTGGTTTAAATCATATCTTGCTGATAGATCCTTCTCAGTTAACTTAGGCACCTTCTCCTCTTCCTCCGTTGTGGTGTGCCTCAAGGATCAGTTTTAGGCCCATTCTCTTCTCATTGTATTTGCTCCCTCTAGGCGCAATCTTTGAAAAATACAATATCGCCTTCCACTGTTACGCCGATGACATACAGATCTATTTTGAACTTACTGACGACCTTGCTGTGTCCCTGCACTACTTTCAAGAATGCATGCGGGAGGTCAAAGAATGGTTCCTGAGTAATTCTCTTGTTTTAAATGATAAGAAGACTGAGATTGTGGTTTTTAACAGTAAAATCCCTCATGCCCAACTCTGTGCTGCTCTGGGTTCCTTTGCTAGCTCTTCCTGTTACTATGTCAGTAACTTGTACTGCTGGATAGCTCGCTCAAACTCGATAAGCAAGTGTCTGCTGTAGTGATATCTAGCTTCCCCCAACTGCGCCTTATCTCTAAGGCTGGGCATTATGTTCCGCATGAGGACCTGGAGAAGCTTATTCACGCTTTTGTGACCTCCAGGTTGGATTATTGTAACTCCTTGTACTACGGTCTTCCCTCTTCTCTTCTTCTTAGACTGCAAACAGTCCAAAATGCAGCAGCCCGCCTCTTGACTGGTACCAGGAAATTTTGCCCTATTACTCCTGTTCTAGCTAGCTTGCATTGGCTGCCCATAAAGTACCATATTCAATTTAAAATATTACTCCTTACATTCAAAACTATTAATAAATTAGCGCCAAGTTATCTTAGTGAACTTCTCAAACCACATGCTCCTGCTAGAACACTTAGATCTGCCACTCAACTACTTCTGACCCAACCTAGATCTCAGCTGAAGTCCCGGGGTGACCGTGCGTTTGCTCTGGCTGCCCCGGTACTGTGGAATAACCTTCCTCTCGACATCCGTGCATCTGATTCCATTGCACTGTTCAAATCATGACTAAAAACCCACTTATTCAATCTTGCCTTTCCTTCTAGTTAATATTTCTTTTATGATTTTATATCATGCACTTTTATGCTCATTTAATTTCTTCTTTGCTCTGTACCTGTTGCTTTCCTATGTATCAGTGACAGCTACCTGCTTGCATACCTAGTACTTGCTTTGGTCCTATTTCTATTATTTTCCTTCTCTTCGCCTTGGAATACCCTTGGTTTTTAAGTGTGCTTTATAAATAAAGTTTATTATTATTATTATTATTATTATTATTATTATTATTATTATTATTATTATTATACCTACTTGGCTTGGGTGTAAGGGTTTTAACTTATATCCTTCTTACTTGCTTGACTAACAAGAAAGGCAGTGGATTATAGCAGGAAATAGGATTCTTTTACACAGACTTGGCGTGGGTGTAAAGCTGGTTTACTGAACTACAAGAGGTTTTCTCTTCTTGTAGTTCAGTAAACTACAAGAAGAGGCGATTGTGGCTCAAGTGTGTGAAATCAAAATTCTGAACTTAGGCACTGAAAAGCTACTCCGGGGTTTTCATTCAATCCTGGCACCTGGTGAGAACCTGAAGGTGTTTGCAGGTGGCAACAAGATCTGGTAACTGTCAGTCCAACTGGAGCTCACACATTACAGCTAAAAAGTAGGAAATTGCTTCAGAGCCAAGAACAGTTTTGAGTGTTGACAACTTCTCAAACATTTTAAAACAAACAAAATGAAACGGAACTTTTTCAGAGGTGGTTTAGCTGGAATCTGCAGCATGGCCCGAGGCCTGTAGATCTGATGATTATCAGCATGTGCACAATAAATATATTATATAAGGGCGACCGTGGCTCAGGGGTTGGGAAGCATACCCGTAACCGGAAGGTCGCCGGTTCGATCCCTGGGCTCTCTGTCCTGGTCGTTGTGTTCTTGGGCAAGACACTTTACCTTACTGCCTACTGGTGTTGGCCAGAGGGGCCGATGGCGCGATATGGCAGCCATGCAAACAGTATGCAAACAGTGTTGGTGTTTGGGCTAGTCAAGAGAAACTCTGTAAACCTGAGCAAAACAACAGAAATCAGAAAAACACAGCAAAAGCTGAATTATATATATCACAAAACAGAAGTGTTTTTATGGAAACAGTAATATGACAGAACAGAAGTGACAAGCTAATATTATTTATAATATTAAATGAATTATGCGTTTAAAACAGCCGGCATTTTTATTTTTGTCATTATTATTATTATTATTATTATTATTATTATTATTATTATTATTATTATTATTATTATTATTATTATTATATTTTATTTTAAATAAGCGTTTGTAGGGTTTTTCTATTTGCTGGTGTTTTATTAAGTTGCAGTCCATTTGACATCAGGATTAAAGAGTACTTCAGAGCAGCAGATCATACCCAAAGCTAGTTTTTTGTTCAACGTCAGGCATTCCATAAAACGGCTTTGAGGGATCTACTAATACTAGGTTTTTTAAACTCCTTGCATTTCAAGACAAATGGCCTTATATGGTCCTCAAGGAGGCCCACTCACATTATCACCAAAATAGGTATGTTCTACAGTATCATTTAAATGTGAGTCATTGTTGAACTGCATATTAATGGTGCAATATGCCACTCAATGTGCTGGAATTTGGGTTAAGATTGTTTAAGAGCTTTGGATAGGAACATGTAGGTAGGGATCCAGTGAATTTAGCAAAATTTTAAAGCAAACAATTCACTCACAGGTCCTGCAAAAGATGCTGTTAAAAGTGTAGCGCTTTGACTTGTTTACCTAAAAAGTAATGGTTAGAACACAAAGGCATCATAAAATCTGCAAACTGATGCCATCACCCTGAACAAAGACAGAAGCATTTTATGAAGTGGAAGTATAGACAGTACTTTACCCATAATCTGTTTTCCTCTTTTTTAGCACACCGCAAAGATGATAGTGGTGCTGACAGTCTTTGACACTGGAAACCAAAAGAAAAACAGAAGTGATGCCAAAGGCTTGATCAAAAATCTTAAAGGATTCTAGACCACAAAATATCAAGTGTTGACACTGGCTGTGGTTGATAGAAGCCAGCCCACATGGAGGCCTTTAATTGGGTGACAATGGGAGGCCTGTGTACATGGTAGTAGGTGAGTGCACAGTGGTGTGTACATACACTTCAGGGGATAAGAGAGGAAATGAGAAGGCGCAGGTCACTGAGATGATTGGCAGGTAAAATTTCCTGCGATATTGGCTAGCTGGTCAGTGGTGTGAACATCTGGAGTTAAATGCAGAACTGACCACCCACTGGTTCAGAGTGTGTGTGTGTGTGTGTGTGTGTGTGTGTGTGTGTGTGTGTGTGTGTGTGTGTGTGTGTGTGTGTGTGTGTGTGAGCAGACAGAACAAATGGGCAATGAAAAGCGACAATGTTGGAGGTGCAGACACGCATAAATAAAATCCATTTGGTCTTTATGAAATCTGCCAATGTGTTGCAATTCTCAACTGCCAAGTCGAATTAGAGCTACAATCAACAGCTTGACACTAAAACAACATAAGTTGAAATGTGGACAAACACATGTATTTTGCTGCATGAGAAAGCAAAGTGCATCTGATTTTCCTATTTTGTAATTTCTATGAATGCCAATGAGAATATGATGATTTTTATTATTATGACTCTTGAGCTGATTGTGTTGACCAGTGTTGGGAAGGTTACTTTTAAAATGTATTCCACTACAGATTACAGAATACATGCCCCAAAATGTATTTGGTAACGTATTCCGTTACGTTACTCAATGAGAGTAACGTATTCTGAATACTTTGGATTACTTAATATATTATCATGCTTTTTACAACTACATGAATTTACTATTGCTGTGTGATTTATTACTATTACTGAAGATTATTCGCCACATCAATACCAACTTTTTAAATCTTAATATAAAACAAGTAACAGTAGTGTGGACATTAGGTGAGGCTGCACTTTAAGCAGCAATCTCATAAAGGAAACTATTCTGCCACAGGTCTGTGGCTCCGAACCGTAGTAAAGGGACCTCTGGCTAATACGCCAGGTTCCGGGTCGTGCTTGTAGCCAAAAACTAGCTTTACTTTGTTGTCTGGGTCAACTTTGCTAGCGAGAGACAGAGAGAGGCGTTGAAAGGCTGCTCCAACGGAACTTATTGTCCATCCATCTTCTTCCGCTTTGTCCGGGGCCATGTCGTGGGGGCAGCAGCCTAAGCAGAGAAACCCAGACCTCCCTCTCCCCAGCCACCTCCTCCAGGTTATCCGGGGGAACACCAAGGTGTTCTCAGGCCAGCCGAGAGATATAATCTCTCCAGCGTGTCCTGGGTCTGCCCTGGGGCCTCCTCCCGGTGGGACATGCCCGGAACACCTCACCAAGGAGGCGCCCAGGAGGCATCCTTGTCAGATGTCCGAACCACCTCAGCTGGCTCCTTTCGATGTGGAGGAGCAGTGGCTCTACTCTGAGCCCCTCCGGGTGGCCGAATTTCTCACCCTATCTCTAAGGGAGAGGCCAGCCACCCTTCGGAGGAAGCTCATTTCCGCCGCTTGTATCTGCGATCTCGTTCTCGGAACTTATTGTTTCGGAGGAAAACACAAACACAGTGTACAGTCGAGCATTAATAGCTTACTTACAACTGGGCTCGTCAGGCACTCTTTTTGGCTGCAGTGGTGTTTACACGCTTCCATCTCCCGTTTCTGCTCGGTGACAACTCATACTCGTTTTTGACTTTCCTTTTTCTCCCTCCCTGGCGCACACAAACACATAACGGGTATGGCAGTCCATTCTTTCTGCAGCATGGACTACACTGCCCATGAGGCTACATTCTTTAGGGCTATGCCTGTAACACTCTGCCTATTGCTTCGTATTAAAACATTTTTTGAATAATTTTTAAAAATATTTCTTCACGTCATTATGTGGGCCGCAAATAGAGGTGACATGGGCTGCGAGATTGAGACCCAAGCATTAATTATGCATATTTTGTATTTTAAATAAATAACGGCAGTACATGTATTCCGTTACTCCCCAACACTGGTGTTGACTTAGTGACTATCTGTTACATTATTATGTATTTAAGCTCCATCAGGTGTCTGTAGACATCTGCAAATAGCATGTTGCATGCTACCTTAACATGAGCAGAAACACAAAACTGGGACTAACAGTCAGGCAGTCCTGCAATCTGACCTGACCGATAAGCAGCAGCTAACTTTGCTAATTTGGTAACTGAAGAAATCATGACAATAACAAACTTTCACTTAAAGAAAATTCACATCACACTGAGGTGTTATGATGGCAGCAAATTTGCTACTGAGACTAAAACCAATTCTTCCTCCAGGCTATAAACACATAATTTCATCTGTAAAGTCTACTTCATGAACGGCTCAAGTCGACATTCTTAGAACTGGAGCTTTTGCCACCTATGTACGGTGGCTCTGTGTTAGGATGCCTGGGTCGTCGACCCAGGGTTTTTGAGTTTATAATATTATTATGTATACTTTCTAGTTTTTGGTTTCTTTGAGTTCTGTCTTATGGCTTATGTCTCTGTCTTCTTTAGTTGCTCTGTCTCCCCTATCACCTGCATCCCCTTGTCTAGTTCGCGTCTATGTGTATCTTAAGTTCCTATATCCCCGTGTTCAGTCAGTGTTTGTGTCTGCCCTGTTCCCACGTCTCTGTTCCCTTTGTTATAGTGCCTGCCCGTGAGTCTGTGTTATGTTTCCTGTTTTACTTTGAAAGTCCATGTCTGATGTTAATGTGTCTGGTTTTGCTTCCCCTTGTCTCGTTAGGCCTGATTTGCCCCAGCTGTGTTTCCCTCCTGTTACCCATTCCCTGATTGCTCCCTCTGTGTATTTAAGCCCTGTGTTTCTTGGTGTCTGGGTCGCGATCTACCGTTTACGTTGCTGTGTGTTTTGCTCATCCACCGGTGTAAGTTTATTTTGAGTTTTTTCTAGTTATATGATGTTTGCGTTCAGCATTAAAGCTGTTTTGGTTTAAGTTCTGTCTCTGAAGTCTGCACCTTGGGTCCTATTCCTGCCTACACACAGCCACACCTAACACTCTGAGAGTTTTAATGCACTGCATCTTAAGAACACACCAGCCAGAAATGCTGCAAAGTCACAAAAAACACAACAGAAGCGTTTTGGGTGGCAGAATAATGTGATGGAACAGCTGCTGAAGTGAAAACCTAATGGTATACACCTAATAGCAAACATGTATCTACAGTATTATGTGAATTATGCATTTAAAACACATATTATTTTTGTCCCTCACAACACACCAACACACCCTCTCAACACGTCTCCAGTTCTTTTACATCTCGGTCCCTTCTGAGTTTTAGTTCCTGTCACGTTTGCAGCTTTTCCATCTTCCCAAAAACACTTTCATTCAGAGATTTTTTTTTTTAATATTTGTATTTTGCCATCTTGTTCAACTTCTGCTCATTTAGTATGTCTTTGAAGCATTTCTATTTGCGGATGTTTTCTTTAGTTGCAGTGCAATTGAACTCTCCGGGCCGCCATACTTACTGTAAGCACTGGCTTCAGTATTTTGTTCCAAAGATATCACCAGTGCTTGGCAAGTTACTTTGAAAAAGTAATTAATTATAGTTACTAGTTACTTCCTCAAAAAGAGTAACTGAGTTAGTAACTGGGTTACAAGATTCTAAAAGTAATTAATTACTTGAAAAGTAACTATTACGTTACTTTAAAAAAAATGTTCAACCCTCTGGGGTCCAGGGTATAATTGGCCATTTTTAACTACTTTTGATTTTCCCTCCACATTTCACCTTTAAAAACTATTTACTTTGCCTTGTTTGGTATCATTCTTTTCAGCACAACCTCACATGTCTGGATTTACAGTTATCTTTTCATTTTGATGTACTGTACTAACACAATTGATCTAAAATCAGACAAAAAACATAAAATCCAAGTAAAAAAAGTTGTATTTTTTTACTGTAACAACCACAATGAATCATATTTCATAACTTTAAATGCAAATATAAATTGTCAATTTTAATTGCAAGTTAAGTCAAGTTATTTGCAGCCATTTACCTTTTAAACTATTTACATAACAATCAGCTGTTCTGCATTCAATAAGATGCCACACAAATTATTTGTGCCACAAGGAGAACATCACAGCCTGATACCTGCAGGTCTGACAGCAGCAGGTGTATCACTCCTGTTTCTACCTGGAGACAGCAGTCGCCTCATTGTTCTGAGACACAACACAAAACTATCCACAACACATTAACTACACACTCCAAACACGCTAAACGTCACAAATCTCTCACATCTCAAAACTCGCTCTCTCTCTTTTTCTTCTGTCTTTCTTTCTCTCTCTCTCTCTCTCTCTCTCTCGCCTGGTGTTACTCCTAAAACTTCCCCCTCGTCCTAAACAACCAAATGTCATGTTGCCATATCGTTTTTGATTGTTAACATGGTACATTTTTCCACCAACATGAAACGGCTGTTTTTTGTTTATTTTGTTTTGTTTTATTTTGGTCATAAGCAGAGAGTGCTTGCTAGCGCTGTCCGTAGACAGTAAATACATTCATCCCGAATGTATTGAGGAAAAAACGCCGCGTATATATTGTTTATCATGACTCTGGTTTTACGTGGCCTATCAACACAATTTAAAAACTGGCACATTGTTGCTTTGTCATCTTGAAGTGGTCATGTGATTGGCTTACCATGACTACCTCAGTCAAACAGCAGCACTCATGCGATTGTTTTGCCCCCTTAGCTCCAGGTGTTCTACCAAAAAGTGATCGTTGTGCAGAAAGTGATTGCCGTCCGCAGGAACGTGGGCAGCTGCTTAAAGCTGTAGCGCCCAGATTACTTACAGCTACTTTTGTGCAACTGATATAAGATGCGGTAAGCTGAACACAGCTCAACCCTTCGTCTAGCATTAACCCCAGTTAAAAAAACAAACTGGTTCTTTCTTTTTATCGTTTCTCTCTGTAAGTTTAGACTGGAAGTTAAAGCAGGATACTTGCATCACAGTTACAGTTTTTAATGCAACTCTAATTCAAAACCCTCTAAAAACCAGTGATTAGTCGCACCACCCAAGCTGACTCCAGTGTGAGAAATTAATGTCTACAGTCATTGTGGCAAAACATCTTTCTAAAGATAAATTTCTTTTCTTATCTTAACTCTTTAAGATAAGAAAAGAAATTAATTTTAAAAAATGTGGTCTCCCCTCCTCCACCCACTCTTTCCTCTTATGAGCCTATACATTTTTCAGAGAAGGAAATTAATCCCACAGGATTTTTGCCTGTGTGGTGTCTTTTGTTAAGCAAACCTAACCCATGTGTGTTTCTGTTTTCCGCTGGTGGATGATTCACACCCATCGAAATCTTTGTATGTGTTATTGCATGAATATTTTGGTTGGAAATCCACCAAGAATACAGATTGTGCTCTTTTATTTTCCTCTGGTTGGGAGCTCAAGTTTATACAGCTTGTGATATGAAGTGGTTGAAGCTGCATTTGAAAATATAAAATCCTCCATGTCTGATCAAGTATGTGTAGATCTACAAGAGCTTTTGAAAATCACTGATTAAAGCTCCACAGAAGTGATGAAGTCTTTTAAATGTCCACATTTCATTCACAAATAAGAATTTATATACATGAAATAAAATAAAAAAGTTGTCAGGCAGTTGTCTCCATTACCGATTCTTTTATTCCCAGTTGTTAAGAGTGCGGGTTCTTTGGCTGATCTCTGTAAATAGAAAAGTAAAGCAATGGAGTCTACACGCAATGACCAGATTAAAAAAATGCAACTTTCTGAATAAAAAATCTCCAAAAAACATGACAGGGTAAAGTGTCTGACAGCAGTAATGGAGGTTAAATGCATGCTAATAGATCAAGAGGCACTTCCGTAATACATGCTGCTTCATGTCCCCAACGGATTCAAGGTCTATCATTCCTGTTTTTATAAAATCTCTCAAGGCCATAGAACTAAATCCTTTGACATTTCAAATGACATTCTATACACTAAATTGCTTTCATTAGGGTCTTTTCTCATTTTTTGTTATAAATGGTTTATGTTTCTTTTTTACTCTCTGTGGAATCAGTACTTTTTGTACTTGTTATTTTAAAGACTTTGCACTGTGTCAAGTCCTACAGAATTAGTCTTTTTCCCATGCCACATCAAAGCCTCATGGAAGACAGTGATGGAAACATGAACCCTGAGCTTCAGAGAAGAGACAGATATCTTCTCCACAGTACTCCTGTTCCCATAACTCACTGACATAATGTTATTTTAGTTCCTGCTCGAGAAAAGTCGTGACCCAGGAACTCTAAATGATACCTCGTAGCATTTTCTCACTCTCTGACTGGCCTAGTTTCAGTCATAAAATATTCATGTTTATATTTCTTAGTAACAAAAAATGGAAACATCACTCCTTTGGGCAGATTGATCACTATAAAAATATCATACATTTTTCTGCAGTTCATGCAGAGATGGTGTCATTAATCACTGAGTCTCGCTACCAGACAAACTAGACTAATATGTATATTCATATACATTCATCTTACAGCACTGAATGGAAGATTGATATTTTGATCAAACATTTTTTCTGAAAACCATAAATACATTAATTACATGTTGACCTGTAGGTCTCTATAACTCTCTAGTCTGGATGGTTGGGGTCATTTTTAGGGGCAATATAAAAAATTTGGAGGTCCAAAGTAGTTCAAATATAAACTGTTATTATTAAACAACTCATAGATCATCCAGAGCAACCAGTTTTTAGCCACAGCTGAAGTTTTAACTAGTCAACGCTGGCTCGAAATAGCGATGTGTTTGTTGAAACTTTCTCAATGTCTATTTGATGAATTGTGTTGAAATTTCATAATGAAATCCTCTGCGTAATTGTGTCACAGGAGAAAGGATCAAAATGTAGAACACAGGATAACTGTGGTTGTCTTTGTTGACTTGTGGCACCACCTTGAGGATGACAGCAATTGAATTTCGGAAATATTATACTTACCATAGTTAGAAATAAGGAGAGAATTCTCCCTGTAAAAATGAAATTTTCAAAGAGTATTTTCCAAATTCTGCTAAACAGGAATTTTTAACGCAGGCTTTCCAAAAATCCTTGTTGGATCTTATTTTGGATGCTTACATTATTTTAATTTGAACACAAAAATAATAAAGTTATTTCACAAAATGTATGGTATACCCACCCCTCTGATGCTACCAGTCAGCTGTGTATCCATTTTCATGGTATACAACATGATGACCCAGATCATTTTGCTGCTGCTTGAGGTTTCTTTCAAATTCTTTATGATTCCTTCCACTTTGACAAGATTCCCAGTTCCAGATACACTGAAGCAGCCTCACAGCATAATCCTCCCCCCACCATGTTTCACTGTGGAGATGGTGTTGTTTCGATGGTCTCCAAACATAAGTAGCCTCTCTGTGGCCAAAGCGCTCTAGTCTCATCTCATCTGACCTTAGGACGCACTTCTGGTATTCATAATGTTTCTCCAAGTTATCCTTAGCATAGGTTGTGCTGTATGTGTAAGGTGTTTCCCCTGCATAAGTGGAGTTTTTCTTGCTAGTCCATTCCTGTGCAGGGTTAAAGTGATTGTCTTCTTTCTTTGAGACTACGTTTCCCAACTTGGCTAAGTCATTGGCAGGAGTTCTGGGGTCTTTAGACAAATCTTCCACTAGTTTTCTTTCCAGGCTTTAAAATCTTTTGCTTCCTACCTTTGTCAGGCTTGTTTTGTGTTGTGTGCCTCACTTTGAATTTCTTGATGATAATTGGAAAAGCTGTAAAAATGTATTTATCCATCTCCTGCTTTGTGAGCATCAACTATTCTTTTTCTTGAATCTAAATATATTTTTTGTTTTGTTTTTTGGCATGATCCTTTCCCAAGTGACTGCTCAAACTACAGAAGTTTTTGCACTGTGTGTAAATCCTGTAAAGTAACCCTCAGCCTTGACTTGATTTTAAAACGTTTGCGCATTACAAAGCTTCAACTTAAGCTTAAGCCCTAAGCAACAGACAGTGAAATCAGACCCTTGGGAAAAACTGAAAAAAATTTGATTGCCTCACCTTAATATAATCTTTTTTTGTTTGTTAGCATACCTTGTTAGCATGCCAAATGGCAAATTAAAATGGTGCACATAGTATATATTTAGGGTTGCCAACCGTCCCTTAAAAAAACGGAATCGTCCCGTATTTAGAAACAAAAGTACACGTCCCGTATTGAGCTAATAAGGGACGCACTCTGTCCCGTAATACAGTGAGAATCAAAAGTAGTCTATAAATGTTAATGGAATTAACGCTTTGTTTGAAAACATAATTCCCAGCCCCTCTCCTGCTTTGTGACCAATGAGCTGACAGCACACTTATGACAATTCGAGTATGACAATTCAGATTGCCGCTCATCTCATTGGTCGAGGAAAGGTCGCTTACGGAGAAAATACCGGAAGACAACAGATGACCACAACAACAAGCATGGCCAACAGGGAAACAAACGCCGACACTGCGGTGCAAGTCTCGGACGACAGTACACCCAAAGCTGGGCAAACACTGTGCGATTTTTTCAGTCACGTTATTCAGCTCCTGCTCAAACTGCACGATTGACTCGCAGGGGTTAGAAGTTGGTAGGTCACGATGCAGAGTCTCACACTATACCGCCCGATGCTCTGATGCGACCTGAGTGCTCACACTGTGCCTCCATAAAATGAAGGTTATAACAGAAAATCTGTCGCTCGCTCTCTCTGTCTTTCACTCACACAGACACACCACCACCATCAACTTTGCTAAATTGCTAATGAAAAACATTGATCAGGCAGCTGTGATTGAGCAGCAATGTAGATCCAACTATTTTCACGGTTGTTGTGGTCATGGTAATTTTGTGAGGCCACATCGAAAAGGCTCGGATGAGCTTTCCAAAGTTCTACAAGTTGTGCCTCCATCGCTTGTGTCCAGATCACAGGCTGCACAGCCGTGCTGCTCCATCTTTTTCACCGACGTTTACATGTTTGCGCGTGAGCAGTGTGAGTGGCTGTGGTGACACCCTCACAAGCGATTGATGATCGGGAGCTGGTCGTGAGGTGTTAATCGCTTCTCGTTACCCCACGTATACTACACGATGCACGATGAAGGCCAAAATCAGGCCGATCACCAAATCGGTCGCACGACTCAAAAATCGTCTCAAAATGGGCCAAAAATCGCACAGTGTGAGCCCAGCGTTAGAGCAGCAATGTTTGTTCGCTCAGAGAAAGAAAAAAAGGCTGCAAAAGTACAGGGAGGAATGGGAAAAGGAAAACACCTGGCTGGGAAAGTGCACGATAACACCTTTAAAGCGCACTGCACTGTGTGCCGGCGCACTTTTTCCATAGGCATGCTTCTAGTGGTGGGCACATGAAGAACATGAGGGGCGTGAAAGCTCAGGGAACCCTTAACCAATTTTTTGTCCACCAGGCCACGGCAGAAGCACATATGGTATGTAAACACTGGTTTGTTTGTTTTTAAACCCTCTGGTAAAGGTTAATATCTGCAGTGAATATCAGCGCTATGTGGCCAGAAGTGTGATAATATAATTTATTTTGTGTAATAAACAACTGCAAGGATAGATGATTACAACAAATAGATCACTAATACATAAAAGTAATACATAGATGAATAATGATGATGAGTTATGATGCGTAATCATGGGAACAAGCGGGTTTACAAACAGGAGCAGCTGATGAGCTTTAGAAAAGCTGAAATAATACCTCAACTGAAGCCAATTGTACTAAATGCACTATATGTGCACTGTTACAAGAATGTTTTTCGTTCTATTGTTTTCTATTAATTTATATAATTTTAAGTTAAGCAGGACAGAGTTCTTTTAAAGAAAGATTTACTTATATTCTCAAAAGTTAAGCAGGCTTCTGTTTAAGAAAGAGACCTGTTTTACTGTGTTAATGTTGTCATTTTGAGCTAAAAATAAATGGCTAAATGATCATTTGTTTCCCATATGGTCATATCACAAAGAATATACATCTGCTTAAATCAAATTCAAGTCAAATGGTTAAAAAATAATTTCACACACAAAAAAAAGAGCTACAAAATTCACCACACTGGGAAGGGTGAACTGGGTTGCCCGGCCCTGGCCACGACGTGTCCCTTATTTATTTTTCAGGGAGTTGGCAATCCTATATATATTATACCTGCTAATCATTGACCCGGCAGATTCATCAGTATGAGTATGTTAGCATGCTCATGAATTAGCCCAAAGCACTGTTTTGCCAAATAACCTGACAGCTCTGAGCTCTATTTATCTGCAGCGTCTCCATGTTAGCAACACAAACCAAATTCCTTTTAGCTAAATTATACTTGGTTTATTGTAGCCGGAGGTGTTTATGAGAAAACCCTATCAGAATATGAATTGAACATCTAAACATCATAACCCGAAGAAACACTGAGCTGGCAAACAAATTTAACATGTTCAGGTGTGCTCAGTCTTGTGTTGAACTGCATACTTTAAATAGATGAAGATGATGATGTAGAGATATTGGAGCCATTGGACTGAATGTAATGAGATGTCTTATGCAGGAAAAATAAGCCCAAATACATGCTTGGTTATTTCAAACATAGTTTTTTTCTGCTGGGATTGGGATGATGTTCAACACAGCCTTGTTAACGCAACATCCAAAGAAAATCACCCACATACACATCCTGCCCTGACAGAGATTGAGGTCAGGGGATTGTCCAAACAGTGCCACGCCAACAACAATCTCATACAGTCAAAACACTATGCTGCCTGGGATAAGATAACAGGATCTGAAATCAGAAATATACACACATAGTAAATACATAGCCACAAAATTAATTTAGCTTTTGGCATGGGATGCAAGGAACTTAAGAAGATCCTTGCATCCTATGAGTTGCATTGTGAGCCACACAATGTTTCAACTGGTCAGTTTGTATCCACACATTGATGTACATGTGTAAAAAGGCAAAAAGGGGATATTCAAATCCCTGTGGTCACCATCTGTGGGCTCACACAAACAAGCACATACTTTCACTTGCACTGTAATGACTATCCTGTGGGTGAGATGCAGTCCACTGGGGCCTGGAGCTATGCTGGACAAATGTATACAGATAGGAAGTTAAGCCTCTTGCAAAGCACGACTTAGTGACAGAGGGATCAGGCGTTAAGACATAAAGCATGTTAGGATGGTTCATGACAAGAGCTTTTAAGAAGGGTCACTCCAGTTCAGCAACACACTCACATCTAAGTTCACTCAAGCATTAAGACATTTCTAATGTAAAGGAATTTGATAACTTGATTACTTGAAGGTTATTTCAGTTAACCGCTGTGTTTAATAAAACTTTACCATCAGTATTTATCTGCAGCTGTGGATGGGTGGATGGCTATCACTGAAGAACCAAGAGGACATTAAAATCTCGTGAGAATTTTGGAGGAAGTTGTAGGATTGGAGTCTAATGTGACCATATTTAGACTCTGGGGATTTTTATTTTATTTTTGTTTGTGTGCCTTTGTAGGGTTATAAGTTGAAAGTTCTAACTGAACTACTGAACAAAGTCGATTCATATTCATCGTATTGCATTTTTCTTTCCAAGCACATCCCTCATCCAGTGACGTAAACTAAGAATATAAAGTGGATAAAAACTACAATTACTTCTTGAAGAGCGTCAAAGTGTCTCAGGTTTGTGTTCAAAAGCTAGGGGAACATGTGCTGACAGAGACTGACAGATTGGTGTTATACTAATGTTGTGGTAAAGAGGTAGTTAAGCTCTCAACTTACCTGCCAATCTGCCTAAGTTCCAACACTCAGCTGCAGTCATGAGCTTTGGATAATGCCCTTGAAAATTTGGAAAAAATTAGTAGAGTCAAAGAGCAATTTGTGCATTTACAAAAAACAACCATTACAAGACAGTGTGGAAAATTATTTATCTTATGTGACAATATAAGTTTTGAGGTTCGATTAGATTTTATTGCTTAAGATATCGCAAGCCTGTTACAAGTTAGTTTAAAGAAGCCAAAGCTGATACACCATGTAGTACTATAAAATAGTTGGTCTTCACACAAAAAAATAAATAAAATAAAATTCAAACTTATTGCTTTAGAAAAAAAACTTAAACAAGGAAGCATAAGGAGCATCAACTCAGTTCAATTTTCAACAATAACAACACAACAAAACTAAAGATTTGACGTCAAAATTCTGGCTAGTCTTGCACTTGGCAGTGAAGAAAATTTCCTCACTGATTTTTTAAAATCATGTAGAAGTTATTAAATTAAAGCATGTAGGCAAATATGAAAAAACGGAGCGATCGTGGCTCAAGAGTTTGGAGTTTGCCTTGTAATCAGAAGGTTGCTGGTTCGAGCCCTGGCTTGGACAGTCTCAGTCGTTGTGTCCTTGGGCAAGACACTTCACCCGTTGCCTACTGGTGGTGGTCAGAGGACCCGGTGGCGCCAGTGTCTGGCAGCCTCGCCTCTGTCAGTGCGCCCCAGGGTGGCTGTGGCTACAACGTAGCTTGCCATCACCAGTGTGTGAATGTGTGTGTGAATGGGTGGATGACTGGTTGTGTAAAGCGCTTTGGGGTCCCAAGGGACAAGTGCAGGCCATTTACCAAATATAAAAATAATTTCATGAAAGCGAGTATACATTTTGAACATATTTCATTTCATTAAGAACATTGTCTGTGTTCACATTAGCGAACTCATCGGTTGGAATTAAAAACATGCCCTCGTCAGGCATTTGCCAGACAACTGCCTCATTTTTCTTGAAACGACATTCTCAGACATTTTGGGAGCCTCCAGGGAGAAGCTGTAGGATGTGACAGAGTAGAAAGACATCTGGGCTACCTTGGTTAGCCTGATGCCACTGGTCAAAAAAGGATGGGAACTAGAATCAGAGGCCCAGTGGGAGTTTAGCATTCTTCCTTAAATGATATACACACCCAGCCTGTGCAAATGGTAAGTAAGTACACTTTGTAACCCACTCTGTTCTGTAACCTATAGTTATTAAGTGAGGAAAATCCTAAAACAGAAGTTTGGTTCTGTGTGTTTTTCCCCACATGCCCATAAAAGACAACGTGAAGACTTGTTCTAATAAAAATGGATTACAGTGGCATGAAAGAGTCCAAGAGGGCAATAATGACACTGACTGAATCCATGTATGGAGAAGCATCTGTTGTGAGTCTGGGATGAGATGGAGCACAAACAAAATACTCAAAAATCATTGCAAATAGTGATTGTGTGAAAGACATTTGCATAACCACCTCTGATACTTTAAGTTGGATCACATTTCCTTATGCTGTATTTCAGTGGAGAAAGTTGATGAATATCCAGAGGTTTTGTATTCTTACGTGATTGGTGTTTGATTTCAAGATGTTTCTTGTTTCTAAGCTGTACCATGATATTATTGTCATTATAGTTATTTCTTACTCATTCCATCCAATATTATGATCAGGACTAATGCAGTTAGCATGTAACTGTTAGGCTGTTACAGTGCTGAAGGATCATCGCCTTTCAATTATCGTTGATTATAACCAAATGTTTTAAACAGGACAAAGCATGCATGGCTTTCATTTAGGCTGTGCGGGTTTCAGACTCGCATGCAGGCATACTACAATAAAAAGAGGTCTTTTACTATGTGGTTTTTCTCTGTGACTTTGTTCCTGGGGTCACCAACTTGTTTAAAGCTTTTTTTTATAGCTACAGTTATATTTGTAAAACAGCAATTAGGGGGAGGACAGAGGACATAAACTATGGCAGAACGAGCATTAGAGAGAATGACCATCAGCCTTACCAGTGGAGGTAAAGAGAAAGCTCAAAGACGAGCAGTGAAAAAGCAACAAGCAAAAGGAGCATGAGAAAGAGTCTGTTCATGTGGTCCACAGAAATAAATTTTTGTTTTTAAACCTATAGTCCATTGGTGTGAGTTACATAGTAACCCCCCAATTTGGTGGTCAATTTATCCTGCACTTACCAATATCTACCTCTGACATGTCAGTTCCACCGTCGCCTTGCATCGTTACCTGCAATTCCAACCCCTCCGCCACCTCGTCATCCACCTTTGGCTGGATTTTATTCAGCAACCCCCAATTCCATACCATATACCAAAGAGTGATGAACTCTGATGCATAGACACCAGACTATAACTGTATTCTGCTGCTGTACAAATAATTTCAAAGTTGAGTTGTCTGAGGGAAATTCAAATATTTGACATTATTAAAGAAAACTAAAAAGAGGTTTAATGAACTATTACCAGGAAGTTTTTGTAGTTCTTTATTATTCGTATATCACTGTTTTGTTATCTGTGGAAAGTTCCTGGCAAATAAAGTTCAAAGTTCATATAGCAGCACAGACTGTACATAAAAGACGGTTTCTGGACTTTATAGTTTTAAGCATTAACACCATGTTTATTTTTGTTGTTGTTATTGTGTTTGATTTTATTAAGTAACAGAATAATACAATATCAGAACTTTACTTGTTAAAACTGAAGCACAAACTTGTTGAATGATTTGTGTCAGATTTTTCATGAGAACATTTTAATGCCAGAATGACTTTGGAGGTAGCCTCAAGTGGTCGTTTTAGGAGATGCAGTTTTTGGCGCATCAGTATCGGCTTCATTCTTCAGTCCAGGAAACTACTGCGATCTGTTTCATGCAAAATATCTGCACTGAAATTCATGCCTTTATCGTGTTTTATAGACAGAATCCAATGTCTCATTGAATCTGAATGAGAAATTGGAAAGGAAGTGATCCCTGCTGTGAAAAGTTTCACTCAGCTTTGACTTCTCTTGGTCACATCTCCTGATCTGAATTGATACAGCAACAATGTAACAACACTGTGGTAGAACGTGTTCAGTGGAAACACTCAGAGCCTCAGTGCTGCATATCCATCACAGGAGCAGCTAATGTGGCTGTCAGGCTCCTTTTTAGCAGCCTGCTGAAAATACTAGTAATTAAAATAACAGAGTATCATGAACTTTACTCATCCCAGATGGGGGAGGGTAACACAGCAGCAGAATGCCAACTGCAAAGACAAATGAAGCTGTATATTTACAATGCTGACAATTATTTTTGACCCATGTGGGCATATTAAAATGGTACTTTTCTATACCTGAGGATACAAAGATTCATATTTTTTATTAAATAGTTAAATTAAATGATGTAAGCTGTTGGTTTGTTTCGATTAGCATACAGACTAAAATGTGCCTGTACCTTTTAAAAAAAAAAAAAAAAAACAAGGGTAATTTTTTTTTTTACTTAATTCTTACTGTGTGTCATCGTGGTTAAGATACAGTGACCCACGAACTTTAATTTTTAAAAAGCGTCACCTATTTATTATGCTCTTCTTGGCTTCCTGACTTTTTATTAGCAGGATAGTGGCAATTCTATCACTGCACTGTGGAAATGACCAGCATTTAAGTGTTGCACTGTTACTGTACAAAAACGTCCATGACTCCGATCGTCAGCTTTCTGTTGGGACTCTGAGCTGAGTAAGGACACATCTGTGGGTATTCTAAAAGATTGAGCAGAAGAGGAGGCAATTAGAGCGGGGTGAGAAAGATCTCAAAACACACTGAACCCGAAAGAGTGTGTAAAAAGAGAGGACACAGTTCTTCTTGACCTACAGGTGAGTTGAGCTAATTTCTGATTAGCTATTTAACTCTAAATGCTACAAAGTTTTCACAGATTTTGAAAGAAAATTAAATGTGTGACATAAAAGCATCACTGAGACTTAATAAAATGTGAACATCTGTGTGTCATGAGCCGCAGATCTGTTGTTTAAGATGACGCACGAGAAGAGGTTTCAAGGCATTCCCATGTCAAAGGTAAGTTACATGCTGCTGGGATTGAAGACTCATGGGTGTAGGGTTGAAAGTTTCTTCATATATTTATTCTTCACCAACTAGATAGATAATTATCCTCAGATAACATAAAGTAGAACAATTCTGAGAAAAGCCAAGAAAAGAAACACAGTAAATCAAATAAACAGTTTCCATTTCCTCGGTGCATTTGTTCCACATGTGTATTTGTCATTTGGGTTGAGATCTTGTGAGGCAGCTGAGGTCATAGCAGATGTCATTTAGTGTCATTTTTATATTCATGAGACCTTTTGGTGATCCCAGTAAAAGGGTGACCTAGTTATGAAGCAGCACTTATCTCTTGTCCCGCTGTCCTACATATTGACAATGTCCTACATTTGACTGTTTCAAGTTTATATAAGTGAACATTTGTAAAACCTGGATTCAACCCAGTGAATATGAAGGAAGCAGGGAAGGCAGGCATCATGGTAAAGTGCAGGTTTATATGTCTTTTGCTGTCAATAAGCCCAAGGGGGAAACAGTCACCAGTCACCACAAAGTTACAAGCTATTCAGACCTTCCAGAAAATGTAGTGGTGTAAAAAAGTTAAAGTAAAAAAATAATCTCAGACAAGAAAAACAACATGTCATAATTAACATGTTAGAAAAACCAATGAATGGCTGCATCCCGACTCAGGCAGCAGGCTAGCAAAGTGAGGCAGTGGTTAACGCTGTGGCATTACAGCAAGAAGGTTCCTGGATTGAAACACTGATGGCAATTCTGTGTGTGTAGTTTGCATGTTCTCCCTGTGCCTAAATTTCCTCTGAATGCTATGGCTTCTTCCCAAAGGCAAGTAAGTTAACCCTTATGTACTGAAATCTGATGACTTCTTAAAGTGAATTAAAATACACAAAAATAAATGAATTTTAAAACTTTTCTAAAAATTTTATACATTTATTTTTGTATTTGGTAATTTTACCCAAATCAAATACCTACTTGCCAGTTCTCTAGACAAAAAACATTTAGCATTGTTAGCGTGCATCACTGGACATTAGCATCTAGTCATGGGTGTTGCACTTACAGTAACATATGTGGCATAAAACTATGAACAGAAGCTTTATGTGAATCATAAAGTGTGGTGTGTGTAAGAATGAATGCCACATAGAAATGTAACTTCAATGAGTCTCTAGTAAGAAATAAATACTGAATACTGAAATACTGAAAATATCCAGACACCACCAAGGGACTACTTTTTCACCACTTCACCATATTGCCTGTGTTCCAGCATTGACGCTGTTTCATGACACTCACAAAAGCCACTTTTCTGGTTCTAGTCAATGAGAGGTTTGTGTAAAGAGGAGGACTATGCATTTCTGAGAACATCGGAAAGGACAGAAGGAGCGGCGGCTTTAGGGAACGACTGGAAAGACAGGAAAGAAGAGAGGGTATGGCAAGTGCGACCGAATCAAATATCACACCCCAAATGTGCACAAATTTCATGTATATCCATGTGTTTGTGTTTGTGTGTGTGTGTGTGTGCTGTGTGTGTGTGCATGTATGTGTGTCTGTGTGATTTAGGTCCGCAGGCGATTAGAGCAGGAGCAGCAGGAAAAAAAACGACTCAGAGAAATAGAAGAGAGCAAGAAGGTGAGCAGACGCGTGCACACACATACACACATGACTGGATGGTTCACACTCTACAAGTCCATACATCTGCAAAACAAACATAGTCTTCACTTCCAACCTTTGGCACAGCATGAAGGGTTGCGCTAACTGACAGCAGCTTAGGCTCAACAGCTTGTACTTGTTTCTTCTTAGAAACCACATGCCTGTTACACACACATACACACACACACAGGTTGGACACAGGAGCCAAGCAATAGTAACTGAATGTGACCGGTGCTGTGATAGATCAAGCTGGCCATCAGCGCTATTTATTGGAAACCAGGCACTGTTTTAGCCTTTCAGAGTTTAATAATTGAATGTTCTTGACTGGGAGGATGCTTTCCATAACACTTTTTAAACAGCTTTTTCAAGGGTTTTGTGTGAAAATGATCTTCCTTATTAAGTTATTAGCAAATACCAAATGTGAAGTCAGTGTTTTTTGTTTGTTTTTTTATTTCCTTCACTTGTGAGGCACACACACTGTGAAGGTGACTCATTTATTCACATTTTAAGACGGCAAGCTTAGGTTTTCGTGAGACCAGGTTGTAGTAATCAGTCTGATGGAAACAGAGAGCTGAACTATCAAGTAGACGGGCCGTGGTGTGACGCCAAATCAATGAGCATTAATCTACCGTTGAGGTTCACTTTGTTGCTCAGGGCAAAATCAGATCGACTTCCTGGAATTAACAGTCTAGGCAACACAATTCTGGCCCTCTGTCAAGACTGCCAGGGTTTATCAGTCGCTTTGGGAGAGCATGTAGACACACACGCAGTAGAAGAATGAAATAGACATTTGGCAGTATGAAACAAAAGAAAGTGGTTTTGCATTGATAGTACGGATTTATTCAAAACACAACACAACACATAAACAGTTGCCAAAACAGATGGACACTCTCATGGACTTGGAATGCAGCATACACTAAACAGCTGTGGACGCTTTGAGCAGTTGCCCAATTTTTGACAAGAGCGTGTTAAGGTCAACAGGGGACGAGGGCTTGCTGTTGCTGTCAGTGTTTCTGCTTCTCTGCAGAAAAAATAAAAAGACAGGAAGCTGATGACAACATTTACCCTGATAGAGTAGACAGTCACTCTCACAGCAGTATGGAATGTACTTTCTGCTGAACCCTAACTTAACCCAGAGCCACACATCAAAAGTACACACAAATGTGCATGGACTCAGTGACTTATGTCCTCTGACATGTGCACAGAGAACACAGAGAAACATACAGCCAATGCAGAAAAGCAACCTGAACCCAAACAGACCTCCAGTCTTCATTAAACAAGGGTTAATCTGTATAAAATGTCACACGTGCTCACCACTGGAATGTGTCAGTCGAGCCATATGAATACCAGAAAACCGTTGTAATGTTGACAAGTCAACATGGAGATTTAAGTGAGTGCATTACAATGAATTCAACCAAAATAACCAAACGAAAAACTTAATAGATGGGTGTCTTTTAAACCTAAGCTATATTGCCAGTGTTCACTCACCCATCCACGTCATCGAATTCAGGTAATCGCTTCCATGGCCACAGGTTGATAAAATCAAGCATCTGGGCATGCAGACTGCTTCTACAAACATCTGTGGAAAAAATGGGGCACGCTCAGGAGCTCAGTGAATTCCGAATGAATTGGTACTGTGATAGGATGCCACCTGTGCAAAAAGTCCAGTTGTATATTCCTCACAATTGCACTTGTCGTGAGGAATTAATTCAGCTGCATCCAGGACTTACTGATTTTTATAGCCTGGTCTCGGACAACTGAAAGTCCTTGAAAAAGGACTTGAATCACCAAGCAAAATGCAAAGTGTCAGATGTAGTGGTGTAAAGCATTTCTCTGGAGTGATGAATCATGCTTTCCTGGGAATCCAAAGAACGAGTCTGGGTTTGGTGCTTGTAGGGAAAACGGTACTTTTACTGACTGCATTGTGCCAAGTGTAATGTTTAGTGAAGGAGGGATTATGATGTAAGGTTATCTTCAGGAGCTGGGCTCTGCCCCTTAGTTCTTTAGCATACCAAGACATTTTAGACAGTTCCAGACTCACAACTTTGTGGAAGCAGTTTTGTTGATGGCCCCTTACTGTTCCAACATGACTGTGCACTGGTGCACAAAGCAAACTCCATGGATGATTATACCTTTGGTGAAGAAGAACTTGACTGGCCTGCACAAAGTCCTGACCTCAACCAGACAGAAGACCTTTGGGATGAAATAGAGCAGAGACTGCAGACCAGGTCTGACCTCTGAAATGGGATTCTGGAAGAGTGGTCAAAAATTCCCATAAACACAGTCCTAAACCTTGTGGAAAGCCTTTCCAGAAGAGTTGAAGCTGTTATAGCTGCAAAGTGTGGGCCAACATGGTATTAAACCCTATGCATTAAAAATGGGATGACACTCAAGTTCAAATTCAATTCAATAAACTTTATTGATCCTGAAGGTTGGCCCCGAAGGAAATTGGTGAATGCGTGTGAAGGCAGACAAGTGCATACTTGTCTGCCTTCAATATTGTGCATTTCCAAATTAGTTCTCTGAAGTTGGGGCAAAAAGTTCTTGGTTTAGAGCCTGTTTTTGCTAAATTATGTACTATTATAGGCAAACGCACTGAATAGTGATTGCAAGAACAAGCAACATTTTTTAAGTCTTACATAAGCATCTGACATCACCTAAATCAAAGGCCTTTGGTTCAGAGACATGGAGGCAGTTACAGTGGTAGTACTGTACTACTGGCTACATTAGATTCTTTTGTGCTGCTCAACTTTGGCGCTGCATTAAAAGTCCTTAAAAAACACCACACACATACAAATTATGAATCTGTAGTGAAAATTCTGAAAACCTTAGCATAGTTCATTGCTGCATGCATATTGTTCATGTTACAGATCATACCGTACATTAACCAGACCTAGGAAAGCTGCTGTTTTCTTTGATGAGATGGGGCAAAATGGAGATCATCTACATCTTGTCCTTCACATTAAATAGGACAGGTACCATCCTGATTGCTACCAGGTGACACTTCATAAGCCAGAATCCTTAATGGTTAGGAGGCATTCTGCTGTCCGACAAACCGAACAAGCAACTGAAATCTCACAGAAAAAACATTTCGTTTTATAAACTACAACAGGCTAACTTACTTATTTTATAGTTCTATATAACATTATTATCACATTGACCTTCAGAACCATCTATTGAGGAATGTGCATTTTTCCTCTTCCCCCCATTCCTTTGACAACCTGAAAAAAGTCATAGGGTGCAGCATAAAAACAGGTCAGCTACAGCATCCTTTTATATCTCTAATTCTAACGCACGACGCAGAGCTGATCTTCAAAGACATGGCAACATGTGTCTGGCATCTTTCCTTCTTGAAGCAAACTGGATAGACAGACTTCTGACTTCTTCAGAGTTTCCTAGTTTTTAGATTGAAAAGCTAAAATATTAATTAGCAATAGGACGCATTGAAAACTCCTGGAACCAATGGAATTTGCTGAGAGCCTTTGTCAAAAGTGATGTTTTGTTCATTGCCAAAGTTGTCAACCTGAAGTTTATCTGAACACAAAGCTTACCCCTTACAATATAAAGTGCCTTGAGGCGACTGTTGTGATTTTGCGCTGTATAAATAAAACTGAATTCAATTGAAAAGAGGAGATTTTCGTGTGGTGAGGGTCTCACTCTCAGTACTTAGTAATTAACTAATGATAGCTGTATGCAGTCTATTAGCTCATATTTACTGTTAACTCCCCCTATATGTGTTGAAAGCTATTCCTTTGGGTTTTTTATACAAATAATGTCTGCACGTTAGTTCTGTTAGTGATGGAGTTCACCTTTCTTCACCTTTCAGTTCCCGCAGCATCCTGTGGGAGTACGTTTTTATTTAGTTTCTTTAATGGCTTATAGCATCTCCAGTCTTCTGCGAGATGACAGACCAACGTTAACCAAGTGTGACCTTCCTCCAAATATTTGTTCTTTTATAGTTGACGTCCAAACTTTGGCGTGTTTCACACATGTAGTGCAGATTAAAATGCTTATATAACTTTCCTGTGAAATACAATAATTATGACCTTCTGTCATCTAGTGTCATCTGCACAAGGGGGGGGGGGGGGGGGGGGCATGTAAACTGCTAAAAACAGAAAGAGAGAGAACGCACATTTGTTTACATATTTCTGTAACTTTTTCCAAATTATTAGTGATTACTAACAAAAGCTGCTGTGACTCAGTCTTGAGTGAACATTACACAGAAAACAGACAGGACTGTGCAGCGATCAAAACTTGATTCCAGCCTTTGAATTGCAGTTAGCAACTTTAAATTTCATACTATGTACATCTTTGTACTATGTGTTCATTAGCTGCACTTTGACTGCTTTCAGGACACATTTAACTAGAGCCAAGATGAAGGTTAATTAGGAACTGCGACCTCAATTGACAAAATGTCAAATTTAGTTACATTTTGTAAAACAAAATGTAACTAAATTTAAAAACAATTTTTTTAAAAAAGAATGAAATGATTTGAAAATCTAGATCCATTTCTTTATTCTCAGTACAAAAGAAAAAATATTACATGTTTAAACTAAGAAAATATTAAATTTTTGAATAAAAATATTAGCAAATTTTGAATCTGATCGCAATAATACATATCAAAAAAGCTGGGGGAAATAAAAGTTAATTGGCAACAGGTCAGTAACATGACTCAGTATAAAAAAAGAGTCTTTTTGAGAGGCAGGGTTTCTCAGAGGTAAAGATGGGCGATTTTGAGAATAATGTTCCCCAAAATAAAATTTTCATCATCTCCAGTACTTGATGTCATTAAAAGATTTGGAGAATCTGGATAGCTATGACAGAAGGAGCAAGAGTAAATGGGCAAATTTAGAAGATGGTGGACCTGCTGTGATGGGGTTTGGAGACAGTGGCAGTGACAGTTGATTTTGGATGCTTGTGGTCTTCAAGCTCTCAGGCAGGACTGCATTTTTTGTCTTGGAAATCGCAGCATGGGCCCAGGATCACTTCCAGAAATCATTGTTTGTGAACACAGTTCTCTGCACCATCCACAAATGCAGGTTAAAGCTCATTTAAAATGGACAGAGGCAAAGTGGGAAAACTGTTCTGTAGTTAGATGGTTTGAAATTTGAAAGGAGTTTCATTTTAAAAAGCCTTCATCTCTGATTGTATGTGGGTATATTAGTACATACAGATCTGTCAGCTTGCACATTTGGAACAGCAACAGCAATATACAGTTTTTAGAACACATGCTCCCATCCTGTTGATGTTTTTTTTCTTTTCAGGGAAGGCCTTTCACATTTCAGCAAGAGAACACTAAACCACACACTGCAGCTATTAACACAGCACGGCTTTGAGGTAGAGTCCAGGCGCTGAACTGGCTTGTCTGCAGTCCGGACCTTTCACCAGCTTAAAACATCTGACTCATCATGGAGTAGAAAACACAGCAATGATGCACGGGGACCATTGAGCAACTATAGAATCCTACATCAGACAATAGTGGGACAACACTGTGCTCTCAAAAATACAGCAACTGGTCTCTGTAGTTTCCAAATGTTTTACAGCAGCGATCCCCAACCTTTTTTGCGCCACGGACCAGTTTATGCCCGACAATATTTTCACGGACCGGCCTTTAAGGTGTCGCGGATAAATACAACAAAATAAAACTAGTACCGGTACCGAAAAAAAGAAGATTTATTCATAACACACGTGAAAAGACCCAGGAAAACCGAGTAAACGATAAAAACGATAACAAAATAACGCTGAAAACCGATAAAAACCCTGAAAACCATACATTTCATACCTGAGCCTCAACTCTCGCGGCCCGGTACCAAACGACTCACGGACCAATACCGGTCCGAGGCCCGGGGGTTGGGGACCGCTGTTTTACAGACTGTTGTAAAAAGAAGAGGGATGCTGCATAATGATAAACATGACCTTGTCTAAGCTGTTCCAAACTGTGTTGTTGCCATCTAATTCAAAATGAGCTAATATTTTTCTTAAAATGGTACATTTTCTCACTCTCACGTTTAAACTTATATATGCAAATTCGTTTTAATTAAAGAAATTATCAGAAAGTTTACCAAACACTCCTTTTTCCCAAAATCTAAATTTTCTGGCAATTATTTCATAGTTCAGACTTTAAAAGGTTAATTCAACTAAAAACTAGTACTACTACTACTACTAGTACTAGTACTAAAAGTCACAGCCGGCAATTTATTGCTTAAACATGTATATTGCAATTTATTTCATTTTTTCAGGGTGAATGTATTTAGTAGAGGTCTGAAAAACTGTGTTTTTCCTGTTTTGTTATGTATGTATCAAATGCAATGTAGTTGTTGTTACAGGGTTAAACATCCAAAATCTAGACCTGCCTTTACATTTTCCAAAACCATCCATCCAGTGGAACAAATTGGAGTGTTTGCCAGGCTGATTCTGGCCCTTATGTTTAACACCCCTGCTCTGTTATAAAGTTTCACTTTAATTGGAATGAGACTTTAAAAGTTATTGAGACCATAAACTCAAAGTATGTAAGAGGTTGTAAAGCCTGTGAGCAGCAGGGCCATGGAAGTTTTACTTCACAGACCTGGAGGTTACATCCACGTGTCCGCCTGTAATTCTTCATATAAGCAAGTACATCCAGAGAGGAAATAAATCTAAGAAAAAACAGTTCAGAAGACAGAAAAACAGAAAAGATACACAATCATTCTCACTTAATCCTCCATAATATTTTGAGGCTCTGTAGGATTATTTTGATGGCTAAAGTTCCCCTGGTACAGTGATATAACAGGACATACATTCTGCTGGGCTTGCACCGCAGAGCCTTAAGTAGGCGTGCTTGTGTGTGTGTGATGAAAAGTTCTGGGTCTGCTGGCGGGTGTGTTCCTGACCTCAAATTTGAATCTCTTGTTGAATCTCTTGGATCCAATTTCCTGCAGTGTGTTTGTGTGTATTTTTAAGTAGAATTTACACACATGTGTGTGAGAGAGAAGGCCGATGCGAGTTGCGCTCAATGAACAGCGTCTGTCATTAATTAACGTTCCCGTCATGCTGTGTGTGGGTCTGGGGAGCCGTAATGTTTAGAGGAAGTTGATGTGAGCGAGGGAGCCATTTGCTCTAATGTCAGTCAGTTTCAAGAGGAAGACTCGCTGACACATATGGAGTGAAGGTGAAAGCAGTTACACAGTCAATGCGAACACACACACACACACACACACACACACACACACACACACACACACACACACACACACACACACACACTTCCAGACAAACAACCAAGACATTCTTTCTTTAAAGGCCTTTGAATGATTATGGAGAGGGATATGGGGTAGCACTCTTGGTGCAAATTTGCTCAGACGGGCGATCACTGACAAGTTGACAAATTGAGTTGATTATTTTCCGTCTCAACTCCACTGACAAGTTTGTGGGAGCAATTTGCCAAGTTTTGATGATTGTGGAGTGTCATTGTGAGGATCAGTCAGAGGGGCTTTGGGTTGAAACATTAACCGTCAGCAGACGTGTTACTGTTGTAATTATGAAAACTACGGATGTAGTTAAACTCATTTTTCATGGCTGATTAAGACAAATGGAGTATAAAAAGGCAGTGCCAGCTGCTGGACTACTCTACATGGAATATTGCTTGTAAGCAGGGTACAGTTCAGATTCTTTACACTGACAGAATGGAGAGTTACACTTAAGATCAAAGCAGCCTGTATGTGGCCCACAGTGTAAAATGAGTTTGACAATTTGTTACCATGCAGTATTATTCCATGTACTTGGTTTCCCCAGTAAGAACCACTTCCTGTTCTTAACATCTGATTTCAAAAGGAATGAAGGGATTTCACAAAACCAGCAGCTAAGACAAATGTGTCCATCTTTTATATATAGTCTATCTTAAAACTGCATTTTGGTCTTTCAGGAGAAAGAGCAGCTGTGGCACACTCATGTAGCAGAGCTGACCTCCAGCCAGGAGAAGACTCTGCAAGACAGACTGGCAAGGCTGCGCAGATTCAGGGTGAGGATGACAGGCAAACACATCCAGATCTCATTACCAACTGTTGATGTGAAAATCATGCACCTGCTGTTGTTTGATGTGGTTGCTGTGCTGAAATTCACATTAACCATACGAGATTCAACACCACAAAGCGACAGCCTAAGCAGCCGCAAAGCTTCTAGAGTTTCACTGCTCCAGCAACACAGAAAAGCTTTTTTTTTTCTTTCTTTTTTTTTTATAAAGGACATGGAGTTTATGAGACACTGAGCGGTCATGGACGAAGTCATCAAGTTACAGAGCAGTTACAATTTAGGGTCATTGATCAGGTGCTGGATAAAGAGACTAGTGAGTAGCTTTGAAGCGATATTCATGACTTTGTCATTATGTCATTCATTCTGGTGCCAAAAGATCATTGATCTGTCTTTCAGTCAAATATCACTATCAGGGGGTTTTTTTTCCTATGCTGGTCAGGTTTATGCCATTGCTGTCTACACACATATTGTGCACCTAGCAATCATCAAATGTGTAAGTGTTTAATGTTCAAACACTCTGAGTCTTTTTTTTTTCATGCAGGAGTTCCAGAAGAAGGTGATGGAAGAGGAGTCTGGAGAGGAGGGTGCACCAAGCAGCCAGGCAGTCAATCAACTCCTCACAAGGATGTAGATGCAT
Source organism: Copadichromis virginalis (assembly GCF_057382275.1). Taxonomy (NCBI): domain Eukaryota; kingdom Metazoa; phylum Chordata; class Actinopteri; order Cichliformes; family Cichlidae; genus Copadichromis; species Copadichromis virginalis. The sequence goes on from NC_140634.1 coordinate 4,686,725, forward strand.
TAAAGGATAATCAAGAAGAAGGCTGACCGCTGCTTTAGTGGCCAGAACATAGCATTCTAATGCAAATATAAATTTAACAGTCACATACTGAATGAACTACTTTAATCTTTTAAAGTTAGTTATTGTATCTGACAGTGCTTCTTGGGGATTATACCAGAGATTGCTGTTCTTTTCCTCAAGTGTTTCAAAAATCTTGATACACTGTAACAAAGAACTGGTTACATTGTGATCTTGCCTAAATGAAGCATGCATTCTCCTTGCTGTTGCAAATCAGCTGGCTGTTTGTCTGGTGTGACTTTTTTTTTGGGGGGGGGGGGGGGGGGGGGGGCTAACAGTCAAAATGTCTCTAGAATTCGTCACAGTGCAGCTCCCTCCAGGATATCCAAGAAATAGATTGTCAGCATCGAGTTTTGTTTCTCTTCAGAAAGTTCAAACCAGCCATCAGGCAACCAGACATGATGGAAATGTTAAACGTCTTATTTTAATACAGTAGACACGACCGAAGGCTGATTAAGGAAGGGCGAGTTTGGGAGCCTGTGCAGCAACTTGTGCTCACATAATATTTGACTGTTCCCAATACATTTTCATCCCACTGTATCGCTTCTGTTTCTTTTCTTTTCTTTTGTTAAATTCTTATATTAAACTGCAGTTGTCCAAAGGACTACTGAGGCTGCCTCATGTGTTATCAGGAGAACATAGCCTAGTTTGAATTAAAGGGAGGGAAAAAGCCCAAAAGAACATTCAGAAAGACAGGCCCCTGAAAACTACTGTGAACCTGAAAGTAAATTCATTTTTTCGTATGTCTTCTGGTCCACAGGTCAGCTTCTTAAGTGAGGTATTATACCCATACTTAAATCTTCAGCATGTTAAAATGCACACTTTGGTGCATTTTTCAAAATGTTTCAGTGTATGTTGGCTCTGATAGTGGTCTCTGGATTTATGCTTCCAGCAATACAATGTAACTAATATGGTGTGTGCATTCAGGACAGTCAAGAAAGCCTGGCTAAATAGAGGGATTAAATGGAAAAGATAGAAAATAGTCCTTTAGATATATATTCAAAGTCTACTGCAGTTTTAGGGTCACCGAGGAAACAAATAACAGGGCTAGCATAGTCAGAGTTGTTATCCCCAAGTATGTATATCAGTCTGTACTGCTAAGCACATTACTTAGAACTTTGACAGTGGAGGCAGGTGCTCGCACGCCATGTCCCAGTGGTGGTTAGCGTTAGGCTAAAATTTGTGTGAGCAATTTGTTACTGTGGGAAATATTTTAATTGCATTCTTGCTTCATCTGCAGTGTTAATTTTGACTGAAATTTTAATTTAGTTTTAATAATAGGCTTTTGACTAAAAAGAAAATTCTAGGGAGAGGAGCTATGCTAAGAGAGCACTTAACCAACCAGTGTTAAGTGTAAAGAGGGCATAGCCATCAATTGAGTACACTGTCATGAAATGTTCACTGTAAACATCCATTTTGCATGTCTTTGCTTTAATGTCCCAGCAAAGGCCAAACAAGAGGTAATATGAGTTGGATTGCTGTAAGCACTCGTCATTTCCAAATGTCTTTTCTGGAGTTTTTTGGGGGGGTTTTGGAAGTAAAAAGAAACGATGAAGAAAAAATTCAGGAAAGACTTGCAACAACTTACACACACACACACCTTCCTGTCACACTTCAAAGTTTATGTATTGACACAGATGGAAAGACAATTTGGTGAGTCTCAGCTGTGATCCCTCTAAATATAAATGTGTGTGGGAGTTAAAAGTTCCTGCTTTGTGCGTTCACATCCTCACATGCAAGCATGTGCATTTTGCACATGCGCGATAAAGTACTTTTACTTATTTGTCTGCACATGTGTGTGGACATTTTATATAGTGCATTAACCCACCACCATTGTGTGTGTGTGAATTTAAGGTGTGGCCTGGGTCCTATAGGACCCTTTCATCAGTGCACCGAAGGGGAAAAAAAGGACAAAACATGTCGAAAGAGATGAAGTGAGCAAAGGTGAGATGAGGAGGAACAGGAGTTTCCAGTGTGTAAGAGCAGATCAGGAGAAGAAAAGAGGAGAATATGTCCTACAATGCAAAGTATAGTATTGCCTGAGGACACAGACATACAGGAACATGAACCGTTTCCCTCCCTCCCACAGTGTCTCTTCAATAGTATACCACAGTGTGAGCCTTTTCTGTGTTTATAATTATTTATTATATTTTATATGATATATTTATTTATTAAAACTGTGGACAGGTTTCCCACATTAAAGAGGCTTTATTATTCTAATTGCTTGTTTTATTGTGCAATTAAAACACACAATGTTCTAACGAACAAAAAGCCCCCACTATATGCAGAGCAAATGCTCTGTGGAGTTAACTATTCATTTTTGCATTTTCAACTGTTACACCCAAAGCAACATAGAGTGCACAAGAGAGGTGTAGAAAAGAGTGCAGACAGGTTGGAGTGGGTGTAGATTACAGAAGGATAGCAGCAAAACTGAAAGGGAAGGTTTACGAGACTGTAGTGCTGTGAGATGATGGACGATGTGGTAGAGCTTGATGTTGAACAGTTGGAGATGATAAGATTTTTGTTATTTTAAAGGAAGAGCTCTGGTTTAGCAGTTTGGAGACAAAGTGGGAGAGACAAGGGATGGTGTGGACATGTGCAGAGGAGGGATAGTGGATATACTGTACAGAGGATGTTGAATAAAGAACAGGCAGGCAGGAGGAAAGAGGAAGACCTCAGAGGATGTTCAGGGATATAACAAAGGAGGACATGCAGAGGGTTGGTGTGACAGAGGAGGATGGTAAGGCCAGGATGAGATAAAGGCATTTGATTTGCTGTGATGAACAATAAAGGGAGCAGAAGAAGTCTGTGATACAGCACAATCAGAATCTGCTCCCTTGAAAAATTATGGGAGTTTTAGTATTAGCTGATTTATCAGCATGTGTCAGTTTTCCAGATAATTTGAAATCTACTAGCTGCTACATATAAAATCAGAACAGAAAAACAGTAAATTTTTTAGTGTATTTTGGGAGGGCTTTTATTGTTTATTGATAGTGAAGAGAAGACTGGAAAGCCAAGGAGAGAAAACAGGTTAAGAGACAGTGTCTCAAATGTTTCTGCAAACCAGTGAAACAGTCTTCTGTAACCCAAGAAGCGACCTGCAGGGCTGAAAAATGAAGCCAACATGCAAAGGCCAAAAACTGCAGTTCCCAGCGTGGCCACTTGAGGCTGATTTCAAAAGTGAATTGCAAAATTTCGTTATAAAACCCCACATGTTAAAATTCAACCTAAAAGGATGTTCACAGCCAGCTCAAAAAAAACAAACCAACATCCATCCTCTTCCACTTATCCTTATCAGATCACCAGCCTGCTACAGGGCTAACACTGAGGGACGACCATTCACACCCAGTAGCGGTTTTTGATAAGGGCGACACGGGCGGTTGCCCGGGGCGGCATCGTGGTGGGGGGCGGCATCATGGGCATCTGCAAAAAAAAAAAAAAAAAAAATTGCTCGTATTCATGCTGCCCTGACGTCATGCCAGCGCATACTGGGAATGGCATAGGCACTGATCGGTTTTCTATCGCCCATTTGCTGGGAGTAAGGGTGACCTCCGTTTGCGAGGTTCGCCTGCTGCTTGCGGCACAGGAAGGAGAGGGCGGGGCGGCGGGGGAGTCTCTGGCTGGCTGGAGCGGCATCTAATCCGGTCGTTAGGTCTGACGTCACTAGCCGTGTCTGGGCCTAAACTCCGCTGCAGGTCCATATATCAAACGATCACTGTGGCATTACTGAGAGTTGAAAAACTGTCTAAAGTCTTTCATCTTTAATAAAATGATCAGCGTTCTGCTCTACCAGGTGTAACAATTGAGTTTAACATCCAGTATATAGCATGTCCTGACTGCGGGGTTTTGGAAACAAATTAAAACGTACAGCTCTGTTATCATTTCCAACATAAATGAATAATAATAATAATAATGGATTTATATAGCGCTTTTCAAGGCACCCAAAGCGCTTTACAATACCACTATTCATTCACTCTCACATTCATACACTGGTGGAGGCAGCTACGGTTGTAGCCACAGCTGCCCTGGGGCAGACTGACAGAAGCGAGGCTGCCATATCGCGCCATCGGCCCCTCTGGCCAACACCGGTAGGCAAGTAGGGTAAAGTGTCTTGCCCAAGGACACAACGACCAGGACAGAGAGCCCAGGGATCGAACCGGCGACCTTCCGGTTACAGATGCGATTCCCAACCCCCTGAGCCATGGTCGTAAATGAAGACAGAAAACTAAACAGCAGTGACGTTTGTAGGGTTACTGAAGTTTGGCTAACTGGTATATAATGACGTGCTACGTGACTGCTAGCGACACAGCTATGTTAGCATAATAAAAACAAGCTAACTTTTTTTCCACTCGATAAAAGTTAACATGAGTGTTCTCGGTGGTCAGGAACAAATGCAATCGCATGGCAGGATGCTGTAAAAGGACCAAACTTCAGCCAGGAGAGCAACTGAGATAATCCATCCACAATACGAGGTTAGTCATTCATATACTGCTGCATGGGCTGTGCTGTAGTTAAATCCTAAGGTTTTAAAAACTGAGCTTAAATAAATGATTAGCGGTAATAAAAGCAGAGGGAGGTCAACAGTGATCACTGACTGTTTTCACTGAGCTTTTTGAGATTAAATAGAAGAAAATACAAAACATTAAACATGTTAACAACACAAAAGCCATATTAAACGCAGACTACTTTAGGCCCGAAAGTAGGATTCGTCACGTCATCACTTAACGACCGGATAACCAACTCACAAAATAAAAACAAAACAACAAACACGAAAACACCAGACATTATAATACAGACTTATAATTTGCACCGATGTTTTTTCAAAATTCAATACGCGAAAAGTGAGCGCAAGAGCCCTCGGTGCGCCTGCTTGCTGCCGAAGTCAAAGTAAAACTTTATTGTCATCTCTGCTACATACAGTCCAGTATATAGAGAGAGGAGACGACGAGGCTCCAGTTACAGCAGTGCAGTTAAACAAACAAACAATAAATATAAGAAGAGTAAGAAAATAAACATACACTTTAGGACCAGGGGTAAAGGGATCAATAACAGTTTAAAATTTATAATTTACAGTTTGATGATTTAAAGTCTCACACACAACCCGTCGAAAGGTGAGGGGGGCCGGCTGCTGCCAAATAGCACATTTCATTCATAATGATGTAAATCCAAGCCCATTATTTATTCATGATCTGAATCCTGGGTTACGTGTAATCCCAGAAATAAACCCTAGACAAAGTGAATCTGTGAACTAAGGTGTAGGTCTTTTAGGTTATGTTGTGGTGATTCTCGGGTTGGGGGATGGGTGTTCATACTGGAGTGCAAAATTATAACCACTGGAAGATGGACAAGAAAAGTTCAAATCCATCAGGTGCTCAGTTTAGAAGAAGAAGAGAAGAGAGGAGAAACGAGCAAAAGATGCAGGTAAGCAGATGTGTCATTGGATAATGGCAGGTCATCCTGAAACAATCAGAATCAGAATACTTTATTAATCCCTAAGGAAATTATGTGGGTTACAGTTGCTCCAAGAAGAAATGGTAAAAATAGTAACAGTAACAGGCTAAACTCCGAACAATACATTATTTTACAGATTTTAATATTAATTAGTCATTGTCAGTTGTTGATTTGTCCTGTTCTCATACTATGCATACTCTCTCTCTTCGTGTGTGTGCGTGTGTGTGTGTATGTTTCTGTGGTGAAGTTCACTGTGGTTCCGACAACAGTTTTATGTTAATGTACAATCCTTAATATGTTTTGTGGACAATTCAGAAACGGCAAGTAACTTAACCCACTAACTCCATAGCTCTGGGCCGTGTAAGGAAGCTGGGCTACCTGGAGAGTAACACGTGCAGGACCTTCTTACTGTAAGGCAACAGTGCTAACCACCACACCACCATACTGGCGTGAAAAAAAAAAGTTTTTGTTACCATTCAGGTTTCCCTTTTCATTTCATTTCACTGGATGAATTAAAAAAAACAAACAAACATACATTTGGATCCTATTAAGGCATAAATTTAGGATGATGCCACTTTAATTGACCAGTGTTCTAAAACAGCTCAACAACAACAACTCCTACCCTGAGGCTAAGTTGAAAAATGAGAAAATTCCTTGTCTTAGGAATCGAAATTCTTTTTGGAAAACATGGACCCCACATCCTTTGAACTAAAGACAGGTTAAGAGGTTATCAGCTCTCACTTCAAAAGCCTGCATCTCTGATTGTATAGAGGTGCATGAGTCCACAAGAATACAACATTCCTCTCCCAAATATCCAGCAAAATGGACTTCTCAGTTCTCAAATATCCTTCTGGAGAATTGCAAAATCACATTAGCATGTAGGACCTTTTTTATTGTCTGTGTAGGGTCAGTTATCCAGGTCACGGTAGTCTTGAGTGCTTAAGAAAAGAAAGCAATTGGACTTCTTTAAATTTTCTGAAGACATTTTTACCTTTCATCCAAGAGGCCTCTTTGGTTCTAAAAGCAAATGGTGGAGAGTCCCAGGTATTTAACCCCTAGTGGGGGTTGTCTTGATGCATACTCAATCATCCAGGTAGGAAATTCCCAGAAAGTTGATTCTGTTCTCTTAGTGGGTGTTGTCCCCTTTAGACGTGGTCCTCGGGGTAGTTGGACTAGCATTGATCATGTCGTCACATAGGCCAAGGTGCACTTTAGACTCAGCAACACTCTTAAACAAAAACTGGTTCAACTCAAGGACAAGCTCCCAAACACAAGTTACACAGCACAGTGTTTGATATGTTCAGACCTCGAACCTTGTAGAACATAAACCTTCACTTGAAGAAGAAAAGCACACTCTTTCAATGATTCCAATGTTCACATTCTAGACTGAGGTGGTTTAAAGGGGAGGTAAAAGAGGACATCGTTCACTGTGAACGACCATGGCAACACCAGCTGTCCACCACCTACAGTGGAGTCTTGAGATGCATTACCAGGTGCTTCAACCCCCACTCACTGCCTCGGGTGCCTTCCACCGGTCACATGATGGGGTGGGACAAGGTCTCACAGTGGTTTCACCCTTAACCCCAATGGTGATTCTAACAATCCCCCCAGCCCACCCAATGTTTTCACACTTTGGCTCAATAGTAGGTCAATGACCCTCAGGGGGAAAACACACACACAGGGATAAAACTGTGAGTCTCCACCTTTTGTATTTAGAGCTCAAGAAGCCTCTCAGATGACAGGTGAAACATCTTCACATGCCTAAAAAAAAAAATCTAGCTGCCTTCTTTACAAGCTCTTAAGACAGCCTTTCCCGTTACGCTAATATTAATGCAGAGAACAGCAGTGGTTGAAAACTAACCTGTAGTGTTGTGTTGTCTTGCACTTCTTTTGCATAGTCCACAAAAAAGTTTGTAAGACTCCTTGGAAATATTGATTTCTATCACTGAAAGTGTGTGCGACACAGCATTGTCCACGACAGCTGGAACAGGCTCCAGAGGCCTGTTTAAATGAACCTTTTTTTTTAAAGGATTGGCTATAAGTCTTGCAATTATTCAGTGTAAGATTTGTGTGACCAACATAAGTCTGACAGCGAAACTCTGTTACATGCCACAGTTTGCAGAACATGTTATTACACCCAAAACAAGACAAGTTAACTGCACCTAGCTGATGCATCATGGGAGGAAATACAGTTTTGTCATCTAAAGAGACACACCTAGAGACAAAAGGAGCACTTTTCAGAAAAGTAAACGGTATTATGACTATGAAGGTTTTTTTTTTCCTCCTACAAATAGAATTCATGATAGAAATGTAATAAAGGAGGATGAGCTAGTTAAACATTTAGTTCTCAAACTGTGTGTGCAGAGAACCATAAGCAGAAGCGTGAACACTATTGGAGACTTGAGACAAATCTGGGCAGGTCAGGAATTAGCCTGAGGCAGGTGACTGACACACACACACACACACTTTTATGAAACACAATTGATGAAACGCACACCATGTGCATGTCATCTAGAGTCATCTACTTTTAGTGCCTGGTGGATCACTTTTAATCAGAATCAGAATACTTTATTGATCCCTAGGGGAAATTCTTTTTCGTTACAGTGCTCCGTTATAAATAACCATTAACAAAGACAGAAGAAAACAGAGCTAAACTAAGAGAAAAAGCAGGAGCAACTGTAACAGGCTGCACGCTGGTTGGCGCATGCGCACAAAAAAAGCTTTAGGTGAGAACTGTCTAATTTCACATGTTTCACATTGCGAAGGTCTGATATGCATCATTAATTTATGGTGTTTGCAGACTAACGACGCAATCGCCACAAGAGCAACTAAATGTCACATGCTTAGAATATAAATCAATTTGTAGTATGAATTAAATATTATCGCAGCAAATGCTTAGCAGACAAGCCAGACATCCTTTATTAAACAAAGGAGGATTTACGTTTTTATTTCTCTCTGACTCTTTGTCTGCTGATCTTTCTTTTCTTTGTAGAGCTTAACAGACCAAAACATTTGGTAACCTTCTCTTATATTTACATTTTCACTTTAAGGTTTTCATTATGTTACATGACATTATTCATGCAATATTCTGCAATCAAATAGCCTCAAACCAGACTTGCATTTATTCAGCTCTGTGTCTTTGCATATCCTTACCTCATTTACACCCTTCGATCATGAAGACAGAGAGTGTGCAACAGGTTCGTATGTTATCATCTTCAATGCCCTGTACCAACACAGAGCAGAGTAGCTATCTGAACGCTACCCCAACAGAGGTCGATTATCTTGTTAATAATTTCACCTCCTCACTACGTACGACTCTGGATACTGTAGCTCCTGTGAAAACTAAGGCCTCAAATCAGAAGTACCTGACTCCGTGGTATAATTCTGAAACACGTACCCTAAAGCAGATGACTCGTAATCTGGAGAGGAAATGGCGTGTCACAAATCTAGAGGATCATCATTTAGCCTGGAGAAATAGTTTGCTGCTTTATAAGAAAGCCCTCCGCAAAGCCAGAACATCTTACTATTCATCACTGATTGAAGAAAATAAGAACAACCCTAGGTTTCTCTTCAGCACTGTAGCCAGGCTGACAAAAAGTCAGAGCTCTTTTGAGCCAACCATCCCTTTAACGTTAACTAGTAATGACTTCATGAACTTCTTCACAAATAAAATTTTTATCATTAGAGAAAAAATTACCAATAATCATCCCACAGATGTAATATTATCTACAGCTACTCTTAGTACCATTGATATTAAGTTAGACTCTTTTTCTCCAATTGATCTTTCTGAGTTAACTTCAATAATTACTTCCTCCAAACCATCAACGTGTCTTTTAGACCCCATTCCTACAAAACTGCTCAAAGAAGTCCTGCCATTAATTAATTCTTCGATCTTAAATATGATCAACCTATCTCTAATAATCGGCTATGTACCACAGGCCTTCAAGCTGGCTGTAGTTAAACCTTTACTCAAAAAGCCATCTCTAGACCCAGCAGTCTTAGCTAATTATAGGCCAATCTCCAACCTTCCTTTCATATCAAAAATCCTTGAAAGAGTAGTTGTCAAACAGCTAACAGATCATCTGCAGAGGAATGGTTTATTTGAAGAGTTTCAGTCAGGTTTCAGAGCTCAGCACAGCACAGAAACAGCTTTAGTGAAGGTTACAAATGATCTTCTTATGGCCTCTGACAGTGGACTCATCTCTGTGCTTGTCCTGCTAGACCTCAGTGCAGCGTTCGATACTGTTGATCATAATATCCTATTAGAGCGATTAGAACATGCTGTAGGTATTACAGGTACTGCACTGCAGTGGTTTGTATCATATCTATCTAATAGACTCCAATTCGTGCATGTAAATGGAGAGTCCTCTTCACACACTGAGGTTAATTATGGAGTTCCACAGGGTTCAGTGCTAGGACCAATTCTGTTTACATTATACATGCTTCCCTTAGGCAGCATCATTAGAAGACATAGCATACATTTTCACTGCTATGCAGATGACACCCAGCTCTATCTGTCCATGAAGCCAGATAACACACACCAATTAGTTAAACTGCAGGAATGTCTTAAAGACATAAAGACCTGGATGGCCGCTAACTTTCTGCTTCTTAATTCAGATAAAACTGAGGTTATTGTACTCGGCCCTGAAAATCTTAGAAATATGGTATCTAATCAGATTCTTACTCTGGATGGCATTACCTTGGCCTCCAGTAACGCTGTGAGGAACCTTGGAGTCATTTTTGACCAGGACATGTCCTTCAACGCACATATTAAACAAATATGTAAGACTGCTTTCTTCCATTTGCGCAACATCTCTAAAATTAGAAATATCCTGTCTCAGAGTGACGCTGAAAAACTAGTTCATGCATTTATTACTTCCAGGCTGGACTACTGTAATTCATTATTATCAGGATGTCCAAAAAACTCACTGAAAAGCCTTCAGCTAATCCAAAATGCTGCAGCAAGAGTCCTGACAGGGACTAGAAAGAGAGAGCATATTTCTCCTGTTTTGGCTTCCCTTCATTGGCTTCCTGTTAAATCCAGAATTGAATTCAAAATCCTGCTCCTCACATACAAGGTCTTAAATAATCAGGCCCCATCTTATCTTAATGACCTTGTAGTACCATATCACCCTATTAGAGCGCTCCGCTCTCGCTCTGCAGGCCTACTTGTTGTTCCTAGAGTATTTAAAAGTAGAATGGGAGGGAGAGCCTTCAGTTTTCAGGCCCCTCTTCTGTGGAACCAGCTTCCAGTTTGGATTCGGGAGACAGACACTATCTCTACTTTTAAGATTAGGCTTAAAACTTTCCTTTTTTCTAAAGCATATAGTTAGGGCTGGACCAGGTGACCCTGAATCCTCCCTTTGTTATGCTGCAATAGATGTAGGCTGCCGGGGGATTCCCATGATGCATTGAGTTTTTCCTTTCCAGTCACCTTTCTCACTCACTATGTATTAATAGACCTCTCTGCATTGAATCATATCTGTTATTAACCTCTGTCTCTCTTCCACAGCATGTCTTTATCCTGTCTTCCTTCTCTCACCCCAACCGGTCGCAGCAGATGGCCGCCCCTCCCTGAGCCTGGTTCTGCCGGAGGTTTCTTCCTGTTAAAAGGGAGTTTTTCCTTCCCACTGTCGCCAAAGTGCTTGCTCATAGGGGGTCATATGATTGTTGGGTTTTTCTCTGTATCTATGAAGCGCCTTGAGGCGACTTTTGTTGTGATTTGGCGCTATATAAATAAAATTGAATTGAATTGAATTGAATTGAATTTTGTGGTCAGCTATCAGCTTATGCTCAGACTGTGTGTCATGCTAAAACTAAGTCAATAAATCCAAATATTTATGTGCCTCTGGTCCCCAAGAGCAGGGTTTTTTCGTTTGTTTTGGGGTTTTTTTTTTCTTTTTTTCAAATGACCCAGCTACAGGCTTTAATATACGTTGCCTGTTAAGCCTGTGGCCAATGTAATCCTCCCTGAAAGCACACATATACTCAGGAGATCAGACCGTCAAACCAGACTGACAAATACATAAGGTTAAAAATCCGTTGCATATCCGGCTTTAGCTGAGTTAACAGGAAATTTGAACATTTCCGGTGTCATTACATCATCATTAGCCTGCAACTGTGATTTTCTCTCTTTTAGAGAGCAGATAACCAAATTTTGGATCGCTCAGCCCACTTACAAAAGTCAGGCAAAAGTTTGCTTGACAGACCAGAAAACACATTTTTAGCAACAACTAAACCTTACCCTAGCCCATGTGAGGAATGTGAATCCCATAATGCCGCACTCAGGATGTCGGTTTGTAGGAATGTGTTTGCCACCACCCACAACTCGGCAGCTGGTGTTGATTTTAATCTCAGTGTCACGATCATGTAAGCGGATTGTGATTAGACACAGTTGTCACCGATTCTATAGATTTTGGCCATGTCTACAGAAGTGTGCGCACGTCCTTCAGCCTAGTTTTACACAAATATTTGAACAACCACCTGTTTTTGCTACATTCTGCATCTGGCCCACAGAAAGCCACAAGGTTATTTGCTATCTCCTTTTTCTCTCTCTCTAAATTAACTTAAGCTACTTTCACAGATGAATAAGCAACCCACTGCACTCAGCAGGAGATAGTCCACACTAGATTCTGTTCTCACCATTGGAAATACCGTCTTTGGCTTAGGCAAAGAGAGCTGTCTGGGTAGAGCGGGAAGCCAACAGGACAGCCATTGCCTCAGTGAATTCATGGACAATCACCCAGTGGTGTTTTGTCAGGACAAGGCCTTGTCAAATCTAAAAATAGATATAAATGAACATACCAAAGTAAAACAATGTCTCTCAACTTTCATCTTGGACGTTGCTGTCATAAAGCTTCTCACCTTTTTCCATCAATCCATATGTTACTGCCATCTTGTGAGACAGTCAGCTACTGCCACTGAAAGTTGGGCTTGTTAGGTGCTCATAGGAAACTGTAGCTGTCTGTCTCTTTCCTTGTATGGGTGTGGCCATCCCTTGTTGAAATGAGTGGAACTGGGCAAGCTGACCATATCTAGTCTAATGAAACAGGCAAGATGAAGGCTCACAGCACTTTCAGGTTAGCATCTACGCGATTGTCTCAATCTAATATGTTTAACCAGCTACTTTGCCAGCACTCTACATTCATTTTTCATTGGTATGGACCAATAACCATATTACACCCTGCTCGAGCTTTTTAATTCAGCTGATTTTCTTTTTGATAACAAATTTTAATATTACTTTATTTTCAAATAAAGAAGCAGACCTGTGTTTGAGCTTTTAGTTTTTTTTGTTTTTTTTTTAATTTAATAGATAGGTGGTCCACACAGGACAGCCACTACAAACATCTGATTTATAGAATATGATGATGGTAATTAAACAGAATATAAAGTATTACACTATGTGGGACCACATCCTCATTTAGATTTGACAGCATTTCTAGTGGATAATGGCAGATGGCTTGAGCATGAATTGAGGCTGCGGTTCGGGGAATGCCTCAGGGGACTGGCTGCAGCTCTCGAGCCAGGCAGATCCCCATGTAGTAATGCAAAGTAAATGAATTGGAAATTGCAGGGAGGGTGGGGCATGTAAACAAGAACGTAAACAAGAACACCAGACTGGAACAGGTATCTATGGAGATGTGGTCCTACTCCTGAAATTCAAATACATCATCTATAATTCAAATTCAACCTTAAATATTGGCAGCAGTAATATAAATCCTCCACTTGTTGTTGTCAACTAATAGTAAATAATATTTGGAGTATAGTAGCTATTTATTTAAATATAGCAGTAATAAAATTTTCCAATTGTTCAACCAGGAGGGAGTGCAGAAACACGTCCATGTAGATTGCAGACAGCAAGTCTGTTTTTAACTGATCCAGTTTATCTTCAATTCCTAAATAGTGGAAGCAGATGTTTTTTGTTTGTGTGTGCATCACCCGGTGTACGTCCTTACCTTTCTGTAAAATTGACCACATACCGTTACTTCCCTCTGGCTTTGTACTAGGGAGGTCACAGACTGAAGATTTTTTAAATCAGACATTTGTATTAATACCTGCTGATGTTCAAAGTATCCCAGAAAGGAGTGGAGTCTCTCACAACAACCCAGTATTTAAGCAGACACCGATTTCTGTGTCTAACTGCCTTTTTCCTCTTTCCTGTACAGCATAATGTAGTTCCCATAAAAATAGACCTATTTTGAACAACATGGAGTGGAAAGCCAATGCTGGGACTGAACACACTGGAAGACATCCAAGCACTGTCTTAATTGGGAGCAATCACAGTCATGTCCAGTGTATTTCTGGGGTAAGTCCATACATGGAGAATACTGAATCTGGAAACTAAATGTGAACAGGAAAAAAACACGTACACAATGAATCCAATAAAGAAACAAAGAAATGTCATTTCTTTGTGCTCATGAAGCACAAAGACAACCTGGAAACTTGCAGGAGATGCTGACTGCCTATACTAAGCTGAAATGGCTAATTAGAAACATTTGGTAATCAAATGGGAAGAGGAAGTAAAACTGAAAAAAAACCCAAAAAACAGAAAGATTCTTTAACCTAAACATAACCAAAACTGTGCTAGTTAGCGTTGCTAATTGTCTTTCTGCTTAGCAAGCAAAGCAAAATTAACTGCACGCTTACACAAGAAGATATGGCCGTTTTTGCTTGTAGATTTATAAAACAGAATGCCGCTGGAAGCCAGCATTTTAGGTGTACACCTAACCACACAATAGCTGAAAATAAACATAAAAACCTCGTGTTTTAAAGTAATGGTCCAACGAGGGAGTTGAACCCGGCTCCAAAGTCAATAAGTAACTACCGCTTTAAGCCAGACTGTTTTTGTCAGTTTCTAAGCACAAGGGAAACTATGTTCCCACAAGAACACAGCTACCAATTAACCATCCAGTGGCATTGTTTCTTTGTTGTAGCTATGTAATTTTAACACATCACTTACCACCACATGATTAATTATTAAGAGGTCATGAATAATTCACATATTTCTGTGAGTTGTTGCTCCCTTCTGTTTCAACCAGCTGACAAATGGTGAACGAAGGTTGACTTAGTTTAGCTCTTGTGTGTCCTGTGGACTGGTCGCACAGCACATGGTAGGGCACACATTTTGGCTTTAGGGACAAGTTGGCAGAGAAAAGAGGTTGCTAGACTTGTGCTCATGCATGTTCATTTCCAGCATCAGTCATCTGATGTAATGACAAGCTCATTTTCTGTGGTGAAGTTTAGCTTTCCTTAGGCATCCAACAACAACATAGCTATTTGGCCTCACACTATAAAAAAAGGAAAACTATGTTTTCATAGTGTTTCATTGCAACACACTTGAAAGCGCAATGCCACAAACAGTAGTACATATTACTTGGTGTTGATGTCTGATTTCTGTGCCTTGTGTTGCAATCATGTTTGCAGGGTTGGGCCAGATTATTATATAGTCAGTTACTCAATGCAAATAACAACATATTGTAATTAATAAGTCAGTTAAACATGTGTATTATTGTATCTGATCAGTATTCTGACAACACTTAAAATATCTTACACAAAAGAGACAACTTTTTTTTCAAAGCTTCTTCAGTAAACAAATTGATTTTCCAAATTAAGCATTAGCTGATGGTCAAATTTAACATTGCTTGCAAAAACAGTACTGTAGTACATTACTACTTTACTGTAGTACATTCTGTGTGCTCTTACCTTGCACTAGCATCAGACTGAAAATTTTTATTTTAAAGAAGTATTCAAATCATAATCCTTATTGATGAGGCCATAATCTAACATATTTACACATTTTGTTAAATATCATCTACAGGTGTAGTTTCTTATTTTTAGAGTGACTACTACGAATGTTGTTGGCGACTAATTTGTAGTTGATTAATCATGAGAAAAATCAAATCCAGTTAATGATATTTGTAATAAACATTGGCAATACAAATACTAGGGGTGTATATACAAGATATATGGGACTGTCAAAGTCTTGGTTAATAAGCTTTAAATGACACTGAAATGCATGGAACCTTGCACCGTATACATGTGTGGCTAACATTAGTAGTGCTAGCACCAGTAGCCTTCCATCTCTGCAGGCTGGCATCTACACACCTGAGAACAGCCTGCATATAACCTTTCATTTTCTGCATCCGAGTACTGTCTGTCAACATTGGTTCACACAGCTGTCATCTGATTACTTTCCACTTTGTTTGTTGTGACAACAGCCCATCACACAGGGAGAGGCAAAACCCATTAGCCTCGGATAGTGTCACTCTAACATTGCGAACCATCTTTGTACATAAATTCTTAAAAATATAAGAACAATATATTTACCTTGCATTGCAATACCATTTGCATTTCACCTAACCAATGGAGTAGAGCTGTTGTATGATACAGTATCATGCACTGCTTGTTGTGACTATGGTAAGAGTCTGTGCACCGTCAGCTGCAGCTGCGCGGTTAGGCACCCGTTCGTGTCACAGCATTTAGAAAGAAAAACAGAGATTGACTGCCTCTCCCAAAGAGCACTGCCAAGACAAATCTATGACTAAAATTTCAGACTTTGGATGACACAACTAGCAATGATTGTTTTTTGTTTGCTATGATTAGGATTTTTTGATTTAAATGGATGAAACTGTGTGGACATGGAATGACTGTTGTGATGGCTGTTGAAGACAACGCATCTTTCACAGATGCATCACAAGTTGAAATGACTCTATAGAATGAGCAGCTGTTGCAGATAAAGTATGAACAGTAACCTCATGTCCAGTGATAGAAGGAAGAGCAGCAGCAACTTGCTCACACTTGCAGCTGGATACTGTCAGGGAGTAAAAATATTACAAAGTGTCACATCATCTCTTTTCTCTTACAGTTATGTTGTAGAAAGTATCTTGGCTGTCCATTCAGATATTCAATTATCAGTTAGCAACATAAACTTTAAGTCACACAAACTAATACGAATCCACATCTTCATGAGGACATCTTATATCAACTTAAGTTGATATCAACTGCTATCAACTAAAGCTGGCAAAAAAGTTGTCAAAATTCCCTTGTAAAAAATATTTGAATGTAGAAAAACATGTGGGTAGAAATCAGTACTAATTTCATGCATGATGTAAATTTTTTAGATATACCTATGAGGTTTATTTCACCTCTTTTTGGATATAATGTATGAATTTTGATCGCAAAGACTGCGTTTTACAGGTTTTGGTTGGCTGCTATATTAAACTGAATTACAAAACAGTACTGTTTAGTAGCATCTGAGCTTTAACCAGATAAACAGTACTGTTTATCTGGTTAAAGCTCAGATGCTACTAATGTGCAGTATTTATTTTTGCATCTACTCAACCATTAATTCATATTTCGATTCAGCAAAGCAGTGACTTCACTCAGTAAGATTTAACGTATTACATCACTGGAAAATTCTCTGCAGCAATTTGCATTTGCATAAAATCACCATAAACCAATGGTCAAAATACAAGATAGACTTTTAAAGCTGTATCGGGGCCTCTTTTGTCCACCAGGTGGCAGGAATAATCAGAAACAACCCTAAAACAACAGTTGCTACAACTTTTGTATCAAGGTGTTCATGGACATATACAGGGTAGTATAAGCAATCCAAAAAAGGTGTGTTTCATAAATTTAATGTAGAAATACAACCTTTGCTGGAGTCCAAAGAGACGTCAGATTTTATGACAGTGTTTGGCAGGATGAGACGTACTTTGAAGCAAACCATCTTTTATTTCACTGGACATAGGCACGAAGAGACTCCCTTATGAGGATTATTCTCTTCATCGGTTGCAGTTTTGATGCATCAGATTTTTACTGGTCAATAAAATCCAGTGTCTGTTCATGTGGATTTACCAGCAGACATTACTGATAATGCCATGCTCTAACAGCCTCATATATTCGTCATGTTGTATTTTTCTTTTGACCAAGTAATCACACTAAGACTACCTGGTCCAAAAAAAGACCAATAAATAAACAGAACTATGGGATAAAAGTACACATCACACAATGTGAAGAACCAATCCATCTAACAATTCTGTATTTAGGATTTTGTACACCATCTTAAACTAGGACCAACATTTTTTGAACAACAGAAAGTCGTTTAACAAATAGATCTTAATTACAACTTCCTAAAGTCGATACAAATAAAGTTAACAGTCTGTCACTGAGTATTAGATGGGCAGATGATGTGACAAATGCAAAGTAAAGAGCAGTTACAAGGCCTCTGAAACAGCACTGAAGGTTTACAGCATGTCGGCATATTAACATTATTACAAGAACTAGATATTGAGTGTCAAGAAAGTACCCTTTCATTCCAGTGAAGATTCACTGTCCCATCACACATCCTTGAAAAGTATACAATATGCAGTTGGCCAGCAATACACATTAGCAGCAGGAGTGATTCTTCCACACTATTAAATCTGTGAAGATTAAAATTAACAACACTTTCCCTCCGTATTTTTTTCCAAGAGGGCATGAATTGAAGCAGTTTTGGTTAATTGAGCAGTCTAATATCTTGTGACACCTACAAATAGTTTATAGTAGCTTGCGGGTCTACTCCTACTGCAAATACCATGTCTATTTCATGTTATGAAACACAGACTGATCACAATTACTGTGACAAAATAGATATTTAACATACCTCATGACAGACCTTCTGTAATGTAGGATGAACACAGCACCAAGTGTACAGGAGCTGAATTTCATAGGTGTTGAAATAAGTTACCAAGCTAAGCTAATAAGCTTCATCAATTCAAGAATTTAAAAAGAAGATGCAGTCTTGCGGGGATTCATCAATACTGAAAGTATTCAGACTACAGTACATGATGCATTCACCCTTTAAAAAAAGAAAATTAAAAAAACAAACAAACAAAAAACCCCACTAACCATAGCCTTTACATTTTTCATCTATAGAGCACATGACTTTTGTAGGTCTGTCACGTAACCAGTCTCTCTCACTGACACTTGCTTTTATTGGATAACAGCTGGCTTCTCATCCATTAGGGTCCTAAAAGCTAAACATGAAGAAACCAAATAAAAACTAATCTCAGCTGCATTCTTTGCACATTCAAATTGTTTGCTGACAACAGTATTAACTGTTGGAATATCAGATAGCAATAATGCTGATATGGATGTGTGATGTTTAAAAATGTTGTGTTCAGTGTAGCTTTGTCCATTTAATTTTAACACCTCTTTGCAAATTCAACCTTCTCAGATTTGGTTATGAGTGAGCGCTACTTCATGATGGGAACTTATTTACTCCAGTATGATATGCACATCACATTAACATTGTCTGAATAAAAGAAAGTAGCTTAATAGCTTAAGGTCTTGCAAGACACTGGATGTTATAAAGGGACAAATTTTCTAAAATCACAAATTCTACACCATCAACAAGCGGGCTTGTTTGGAGACCATCTGTTAAATTAACATTTGTAGGCTACATAGCTATGGACTGTTTCAGTAGGTACATCGATGAACATTGACTTCCAAGAGACGATCAATGACTGCAAAGGAACTGCCTACTGAGAAGCTGTTTTATGCCATTGCATGTACATTAGCTACAATATGATCACAGCTTATATTTCTTAGAATTTAATTTTTGAATAACATGCAAAAGCTCTTTTAATCTGTATGTCATTTAACTATACACCAACAGACCTGGGGTCTTTACTACGAAGCAAGTTTGATGTACCTAGGATGTCAGGATATTTTAACCCAGGGTTCATCAATCTGGCTAAGAGCACATTCACATGAAAGGGTTTGTGCTGGCATCATCTGACCAATCACAAACATGGAAAATTCTACTGCAGTAGAGCATCTGGAAGACATAACTATCATATTAGAATAATACAATAGTGAGAGGATGACTGTGAGAGGGGGAAAGCGCTGTATAAATGTGTCTCTTCTTGAATTGCTTTGGTCAGTAAAATCTGTGAATACCTTTCATGTTAATCAAATTGGGCATATTTAAAGTCAATAAGGAAAGCTAGCAGAAATGCTGATTGTATGGGCTAAGTTAACAGGCTTACCAATATCACCGCTCTATTGGTCTGAAAGTAAAATTTCAGTTTTCATTATTTCAGTTGCAGTCATGTTGCTATTTGAATGAGTAAATAGAATAAATATAAAAACAGAATTCAAGGGTACGCGCCAATTTGATATTAGGTCTACAAAGACAAATGGGCGCCCCGTTTTCAAAGGAGTAACTTTTGTAAAACAGTTCCCTGCCAAAGTCAGGTATTATTTTCCAGAGAACTGATTGGTCAGCAGGCAGTGATTTCTTACGTGTTCATATTTAATCTAGAGTATAATCTGCGCCGCAGCAAATTAGGTCTGCTGCATAAATTACAAAATAAGTTCCCATTGCATGTAACTCATTGAGAATGGAACTGCCTTCATAATACGGGAACCTTAGGGTTAACATTTTACATATTGGCTAGCTAACAAGCTAATAAAAAAAAACAAAACGTGATTTAACCGCAATCAAAGAAATCTGTGTGTGTGTGAAGATGCAGATTTCCACTAAATGGGCATGTTGAGTCCATGTTAAGGTCTTCTGTTTAAGCAGAACGGGCTCAGATTGATTACTTACCTGAAGGAATGTCAAGGTACACTGTCAGGTGTTTCATAATAAAGGACAGCTAATGCCTTTTGTTTCGCTGTCAATAAGACACAGTGTGATCATTTTCACCTGACTCAGTCTATAAAAGAGATGGCTTTTCCTTTGCATTCACAAGTTATTAAAGTCATTCAACAGTCAGCTGAAAGTTGTCACAACAGCTTCAACTGAAATGAGTGCCATAAACATGGTTTGTCACATTAGCATTTTTCCATCATTTCAAACTCAGGGTAAGGTAAAGAGAAACAATGACCAGCAGCTCAATCTTTAGTGGCAATTTTAGTGAATTCTGAAAAAAGGGGTTCAAAGTGTATTCCTGAATTCTAAAGAGAAGAGTACAGAAAATGTGGTATTTTTCAACTGCTACAAATTCTGTAAACAAAAATACATGAATAGCATAAGCACATAAAGCAGGAAACTATTGACAGCCCTAATGAGGAGCCACAATGTCTGTCAGTTTAATCATGTTGGTTAAATGCTTATTAAGACTACCCATTAGTTCATAGTCCTCTCTTCATCTCCAGTCTCTTCCAGGTTCCTGCAACATTTAGTTGTTTAACCTAACATGATGATTATTGCTTCTCTACGCTATGAAGCTAGTATGCCTCACTATTTTGACCAAAAAGTAAAAACGACAACTCTGTCAGGTAAACAGTCAGTGAGAGTAGGAACAACACATACATACACACACACGCTCACACCCATTTAGTCAATCAATGTGAACATTGCAGAGTCAACCACTCACATATCAGTGAATTTAAAATTTATGTTCAAAAGGTAAGCCACACATACCGGGACACAAAAGACACAGAAAAGACGTACATGGACCGAGTCACCCAAGTGACAATCCATAGAACCAGCTGAAGCACCCCCGTAACGTGTGTTTCATCTCACACCGCTGTGTGTTTTGAATTCTCGTTTTCCTTCATGGGCGAAGAGGCAATATTCCTGTTGAACTGGCTGAAACTGGCTGCCCTGCATCTTGCCCTTGGCCCTCCTCCTCCTCGGTCCTCTCCAGCTGTGGGCCCCGATGGTAAAGTACTGTAGCGACCCGGGATCGGCAGATCCTGCCCTGGGGGGAGCGTGTTGCCGCTGGGGTGGAGGGTGGCATCCTTGGCAAACAGCCGCTGGATGAGTTGTAATTTCTCCTTCTCCTCCTGTAAAAAGACATCGACCAGGAGCTTCTTTTCCCTTTTGAGCTGCTCCACGATGGTTTTGGGAACATCAGGAATCACCCAGGCAACCACGAGGCTGAGGAACATCACCAGGTTCTTGAAGAATAGGAGAAAAGTGGGAATATAAGTGATAGAAAGACTGATGCATGTGGAAACAAGTGCGATTGATGATAACTGTGACAGTGACATACTGTATATCAACCATATCAATGTCACTGAGCCATTATGTCAAAAATATATACGCGGCTAGCGTAACACGCCAAAGTTGAAATAATGGATCCTGGCACTATTACAATTGTCCACTGGGTTATACCTGAGAACCAGCTGATCAGTGATGATCCCTGATAGCAATTTGGACCAGTTTAATGCAGAAGCTGATGTTTGCCTTTGTGCAACTTTGAGGTCTTTGCTCAAATCAAAGACAAACCAGTTCAAGTGATGAGAACGAGAAGGTACAGTCTGTAAATTTTTCACCGCAACACGTCAGTAGATTGAAGATTGCATTCATCTGTAGTGAGCAGAGATGGGCAGTAATGCATTACTGTAATCCGATTACTTTTTTCAAGTAACGAGTAAAGTAAGGGATTACTATTGCAAAAAAAGGTAATTAGATTACCCTAACTTTCCGGTAAGCACACTGCGTTACTAAAACTGTAATTTTTTTTGTGAGTGTCTCATGACAATGATGTAAGCGAGTGCGACGTTCGTGGCATATATCGAGTGCGGGAGAGAGTATGCCCGTGCAGCTTTTAAAGTGTGGAAGTACTGACCTTACTTTGAGCTTAAAAACTTAAGCTCAAAGTAAAAATGTGACAAAAAAGTGACAAAAACATTAGCGTCCACTGTTCACTGCGTGGGAAGAAAACTTCTTTTTACAGCAAAAAAACCCCTAAACTTCCAAGCAAGTACCGAGTACGCACCGAGTATGCTACGACGTAATGGGAAATTCACAGACAAACTTCCACTGACCGCTGCGGCACACCTGCACCAGGGCAAACCTCTGCGGCACACCTGCACCAGGGCAAACCTCTGCCTGCCCCACTCCTGCTATACAGGTGAAAATAGAGCAACAGGACCGCTGAGTCTTTGATTTTATTTATTTTCTGCTGTGTTTTACTTGCATCTATTGAAAAACTGAGTGTAAACACAAAAAAATATTTTATTTTATGTGCAGGAATGTGCAGAAAATAGGTTTAGATGTTAAACAAATTTCTTCCAGTCAGAGAATGTTGCATATAATTTAATGTTTTCTTGATGCATAAAGTCAAGTCATAAAGATTAAAACTAATAAAAACAAATTTTAAAAAGAGACTTTTTCCATTTGATTACATTTTATATGATGGATTAGGCAGAAAGTAGAGCTGGGCTGAAAGATCTATTGCTTTATCACCTATTCAGGTTGTAAATCATGTTTTTAAAAGTAACTAAGTAACTAATTACTTTTGAAAATAAGTAATCAGTAAAGTAATGGGATTACTTTTGGGGAAGTAATTAGTAATTAGTTACTGATTAACTTGACCAACACTGGTAGTGTGTGTACTCTGCGTATCTGTAACCGGAAGGTCGCCGGTTCGATCCCCGGGCTCTCTGTCCTGGTCGTTGTGTCCTTGGGCAAGACACTTTACCCTACCGCCTACTGGTGTTGGCCAGAGGGGCCGATGGCGTGATATGGCAGCCTCGCTTCTGTCAGTCTGCCCCAGGGCAGCTGTGGCTACAACCGTAGCTTGCCTCCACCAGTGTGTGAATGTGAGAGTGAATGAATAGTGGCATTGTAAAGCGCTTTGGGTGCCTTGAAAAGCGCTATATAAATCCAATCCATTATTATTATTATTATTATTATTACTACTCAGATACCAAAGTGACTCCGGACTTTTTCCCCTATCTGCGCAGGCCGTCACTCTATTGTTAACCGGAGCTGTCAGTGCTGGGTGAAACATTCTGAAGAGTCCAACATGGACCAATGAGTGAGAGAAGCTCACTTCTGACCGATGACAGCAATACTGAAGTGAGTTGTTGAGGATTTCCCAAACTTTTCAGTCTGTGAGCACTGCTGTTTTTTCTGTTGTTATGCTCAAGGGTCGTAAAAATTACAATTTCCCTCTGACAAACAGTTTGATTACATTCTGATGCCGTATGAGAGTTTATTCAGGACAACAATTTTACATCTATTTCAGATAGTTTTACTAATGCAACTATTTATGGGAGTAGGGTTTTTAGTGGAAATTGCAGCAATCACAGATAAAGGACATAAGTGGGTAAAACTAAAAATGATTTCTCACTGTTCCATTCACATCACAAAAAAACTATTGAACCAAAAGTTTAAGAGCAACTGTATAGTACCTGAATTCTGGTCATGATTATTTCTTAACAGAAATAAAGAATGAAACTTTAACAACTTGTCCAAGGACATTTGAGAAACATGAAGCATCTGGTTGTTTTCCTGACCATAATGAGAGCAGAGTGTGATCCACTCAGTTTGGAATGAGTGGCCAAAAAAAACCACCCACACACACACACACACACACACACACACAGGCATGTGTTTCTTTTATATGCATCGCTGCAAATGCAGACAGGATTTAAAAAAAAGAAAAAAAACAGAAACTGAGTAATACACTGAAATTGCACCTGGAACAGAATGACGAAGGCGAGCCTTGCAGCCAGGACACACCAGTACTGTTTAGAGAACTGGTACGCGTCTGGAGACCATGGGGGTTCCCTGTAGTCTTTATACCTAGAACAAAAAAAAAAAAAAATAAAATAAAACACCCATGGAGACAAGAATATCTACGAGTCCAGAGTTTGAGAATATGAGGCAAACCTAAGATTAAACTGATTTACAGCATCTTTATCTAGCTGAGACCTTGCCTAATCAAAACATATAGCTCCTTGGCTCAGTCGAGAAACTTAAAGTGCAATAAACTTTATCAGGATTCCTTTCATTTGTTGTCCTTGTAGTAAACACTCTTTATTGTACCTTCAAAACAAACATGGGGAAACTCAAACCACATGTTGTACAAACTGTCTACATGCTCCAAATAAGGACAGAGGCAGAATAAGATAACAAGGACTAAGAATAACAGCCAAGTGCACAACAAAAAGGTAGACAGGGTAGAGCCATTTTACCACCACTTCACACTTTGACATTATACCTGGAAACTTCACTTAACCATAACTACTACTATCCTCACCCAAACCCTTACCAATCATACTAAAAAGCACAAACTGAGATTATGGGGATTTGTCGTTCCCCAAATCTTGAGTAATTAGATTGCGGTCCCCACAGGATCAGCAATACCAGATGTGATACAGAAATTGTGTCAGTCTGTTTTAATCATCACAGAAAGATGTCGTCCAAATTCAGTTCAAGGGTAAAAGGAGGTGAGGAGTGAACACGTGAAATTAAAAAAAATAAATAAATAAAGCACAGTTGGTTCATTATTCATTATTCATTCATTATATCTTTAACTTTAAAAAAAAAAAAAAAAAAAAAAAAAGCGGTTTGTTAACACTGGAGAAAAAATGTGAGTTATTTGCTGCTGGAAGAAAGACATGAATAATATAGTTGGTACAGCTGGTACATTCAGGTACCAGAGCTGCTGCTGCTTCTGTATCTGTTGGCTAAAATGCAACCAGAGAGGATTAGAAAACAAATGTAAAGTTGCAACTGGACTGTTTGAGATTCAGCAGTATTATGAAATCAAAGAGACCCTGCTGAGTGAGTGTTGGAGAAAACCTCAGTGGTTTGTTGGCAATTTTCCACCCACTCTCTCTTAAAATAAAATAAGTGAAACGGACAAAAAAAAAAAATTCCCAAGAAAATAAAAGCATTTGTGGACAGGCATCTGATTTGAGCTACTGCATACATAAACTAACAGTCTAGATGATCCAACTTCAGCACAGCCAAGATTATTTAGATTTCCAAGTTCCTTAAATTCACTCGCTCCTTAATGAAGGTTGCACCCTCTTTACATCCTACTTTAGGATTTAAAAAAAAAAGCATTTTCAAAAGAAAGGCAATGAGCAATAACTGTGGGTTAAAATACCTCCATCTAAACACATTTAGTAAAATTGTGGGTATTGAAACTCCAAATAACAATACTACTATGCATGTTATGGAACTGGCTGAGAGACCTTTGCAACCTGCAGCATTATGAGATGTTATGAAATATCACTAAAATGCCAGTAAAAGCATTGAACAGCCTTAACCTGTAAACATCTGAAACGTTGAAGCTCACCAGAGTTCAGCAGCAGGTTACTAATCTGACCATCAACCAACCTTCTACAAATATGTAGAGAATGACACTTGGCTTTATGTTACACTGCCTTTGGCCTCCGTTTTCACAGCTATTGTAAAAGAGGCTGCATTTTCCTGTGGGATGCAAAGTACAACATAGAGCATTCCTTTGAAGCCAAGAACTAGGAGACAGTCCCTCTTATTGTTAACCTCAAGCACATCTTTAGGCAGAAAACGCGTCGTCTGAAACCACTAAATGTACAGAAGAGTGTGGAGACAAAGACTGGCTTTATGTGGAGCTGTAGCTATAGACAGTAGACATCTATTCAACATTAGGTTGAATCAGTGCACATTTAAGACATGGAGACACTCAAAATCAGGTTAAAAAGCAACATTTACTCCGTACTTAAAAATGTACTTTAGTGGAGACTTAAAATGTTATGAAAAGCACAACCAAAGAACGATTTTCAATCAAGTACTCAAACTTTAACTGCTTGCACTATGCTTGGATCAAGTGTGGTGCAAAGGTCCTCTCTCACTTCTGCAGCAATTTATGGAAACATGATTACAGAGATTCTGGGACTCTCCACCATTTGACCCTTAGAACTGAAGAAGCTTCTCGGATGAGAGGTGAAACGTCTTCAAGCAACTTAAAGAAGTCCAGACGCTTTTCTTTCCAAGCTCTTTAGACTACAATGACCTGGATGACTGAGAGCCTTCACAGAAATTACAGAGATTGTAATATTCTTTTGAGCATGAAAGTCAGAAAGTCAGTCATTTCTTTCCTGCATTTATAACTCGATCAGTTCTGGAAGATCCCCAACAACACTGGCTCAAATAAACCCGCAAATCATGACAGAGCTTGAACCTGAAAACTATATTCCTTATATTTTACATAGATGTATTTAAAACTGCACACCCCAAGAAGCAAAACAAAAGCATAACAGAAAAGAAATGCAGGAAGCTCGAACTGCAGGGCAGTTTAACACGTCACGCAAACAGGATGTCTCACATCAAAGTTTTACATTAAAATGACTGCACAACAAAAGTCAATTCCACACACTGTCATGAAAAAATTCCTCTGAAGTCAAAATAAATTAAAGGGACTGAATGAGCTGCCTCACTAAGCACTTGACTAACAGTATAGAAATAACAGAGAGGGAGGGGAGGGCCAGTGTGTGTGTGTTAGCATGGTCTTATGATGCCTGACTCCTTCTCCTTATACAGTCATGAGTGAGGAATGCTGTCCGTGAGAGTCAGTCTTCTTTCCCTTTCTTTTTCCTTTGATCTAGTCATCTGTCTCTCAGTCTCTCAGTAATATTTTTGCAACATTTTGTTTTAGGTCATCTTGAAATATAAAAAAAAAAATGAAATAAAAATAAAATAAGACCAGTCTCTGTCAGTTTAATTCACTTAACACTTCTTAGGTGGAATCACAAATACAGTTGTGCTATCAAAGATGATTTTTCTCTCTGTTCTTGTGTGTGTGCACGCATGTGTTTTCTCAAAGCTCCATGTTTGGTTAAAATAGTGGAGCTCTGCAGCACTGAAGCATTTAACTCAATATTCTTTCAGAAGACCTCTCAATAAGATTAGGGTTACTATGTGAGACGAGCGTGTTCGTCTGGGTCATTCCCATCTATAAATAAATAAATAAATAAATAAATACATACACAGTAAACCTGTGTTACTCAACATGGTAGCTGTTAGCTATCATCCTGTTTGTTGTACGAACATATGAGCTTCATATTGGATCCATTTGGTAGGTTTGGCATCACCCCACATTTGCCCCAAACCCCTTTAACCCTTGTGCAGTTTATTCATTGTCTCTAGATCGCTCTAGGCAGGAAAATGGAGCCGGATGCAATCTTTTGGAGGGCAGACTTTGGGGGCACAAAATTTTATGTTGTTTTTCCAATGAGGTCACGTTTCATTTCAAACTAAAAACATGGAGGATTATTTAATGCTGGCAAATGGCAGTATATACTGTATTAAACTTTACACTATATGTGGATCAATGCAATCAGCGTACAGTAATATAAGTCTTGAGCCAGTCCCCATCTCTTTATATTTCACTAGGAAAATGTGATTCAGTTAAATGTGCAAACATACATGGAAATACAAAACATAAGGCAAATCCACAGTTGTACAATTCAAAAAAATAATAATAATAAAAAATGTAAAGTCAATATTTTATATGACCACCTTCAGTGTTGCCGTGATGTAGCCAAATCAGTCTGGTATTACGTCACAAAGAACATAATAAACTGACAGAAAACCAAATCAAATGTTCTTCAACACAGCCTGAACTCTTTAAGAAACTTTTCATGTCATTCTTTTCCTGTAATTTCTTCAAGTAGTCTTCAGGAAGGGCATCTGGCAAAATAAAACTCCCAAATCATACATAGAGCTGTAGTAACTCCTTATACATAAGGGAGTAGCTAAAAGTAGCAGTCTGTTGGTAGCGGTCTTTAAGAGGCTTCTTGAATGACATTCCAAAGCTTTTTGGATTTCGACTGACTTTTGTTCTGTTCTGTCAAAATTATCCCACACTGCTTCAGTAATGTTGTAGGTCTGGGCTCTGGGGAGGCCAATCCATGACAGTGTTCCACTATGTTTTACAGATTACTGTACACACTCACTACTGTACCTTTCTCCTGACCTGTTCCCTATAAGTTTCAAGGTTTTTTTTTTACTGTGCTATGTTTGTCACAACCCTATTACCCATACTCTCCAACCTGAAAAAGTAAGTTTTTAAATTATTGTTTCATAAATTCTTGACTTAACAGACATTAGTTTAAGCAGCTTTAGAATTCTTGTTCAACATTTCACTTGTGACATTTTTGTTTTTGCTGTAATTCCAGTTTATTTTCAAATATTTGCTCAAATACAGTATTAATATACTGTAATGGCAAACTAATACAGAGGCAATATATTAAAGTTTCAGTCAGGTTTCAGAGCTCAGAGCACAGAAACAGCTTTAGTGAAGGTTACAAATGATCTTCTTATGGCCTCTGACAGTGGACTCGTCTCTGTGCTTGTCCTGCTAGACCTCAGTGCAGCGTTCGATACAGTTGACCATAATATTCTATTAGAGCGATTAAAGCATGCTGTAGGTATTACAGGTAATGCGCTGCAGTGGTTTGTATCATATCTATCTAAAATTAGAAATATCCTGTCTCAGAGTGACGCTGAAAAACTAGTTCATGCATTTATTACTTCCAGGCTGGACCACTGCAATTCATTATTATCACGATGTCCTAATAACTCCTTAAAACTCCCATGATGCATTGAGTTTTTCCTTTCCAGTCACCTTTCTCACTCACTATGTGTTAATAGACCTCTCTGCATTGAATCATATCTGTTATTAATCTCTGTCTCTCTTCCACAGCATTTCTTTTATCCTGTCTTCCTTCTCTCACCCCAACCGGTCGCAGCAGATGGCCGCCCCTCCCTGAGCCTGGTTCTGCCGGAGGTTTCTTCCTGTTAAAAGGGAGTTTTTCCTTCCCACTGTCGCCAAAGTGCTTGCTCATAGGGGGTCATATGATTGTTGGGATTTCTCTGTATCTATTATTGTACGATCTACTGTACAATATAAAGCATCTTGAGGCGACTGCTGTTGTGATTTGGCGCTATATAAATAAAATTGAATTGAATTGAATTACTAAACCAAGCACTGAAAATAAAGAATATTTTCTCCTAATGCTGAGAGGAAACCTCTCCTTACAAATTATTTGATAATCCATTGCATAACCGCTTAACCCTCAATTGACTTCCTGCTGATAAGCCTGTTAGCAAAGCCAACTTCCTGTCAGCTCAGGAGTGAGTACTGTCTTGATATAAAGCAGGTATATACCTAAATGGCAATTTTAACAGTTTTCCTCTAAGATTATGATTTTCAATACATTTCCATCTATAATGGTAGGTTCCTTGTTTTCTGTAAATCACTCGAAATCTACACTTTCAAGCTAAATATAATTTTATTATAACCAACTTATATCAGTAGATGTCAGACACATGGAGGTCAAAGGTCAAAGATGTGATATAAGAGGAGGTACAGCCACTCCAAATCTGTTTTAAAACTGATTTTTTTGTTTTGTTTTAAAAGTGAGCTTTTACTCTACGCCAGGGGCTACTCAACATCCCACACTTCAAATTTCATCTCCTTAAATAAACAGTTTTGAAATAGCTATACACTAAAAAGATATAATAATATAAAAATTATTTGTTTAAAGTTTTAACCAGATACACTGTTACTGCTATTTTCATATAAATTTACACAAAACAGCTAACATCAGCATCACAACATCATCAAAAATGGAAAATAGAAAAGGAAAATGTCCTTTTCTTGACATAGTCTTAAAATGTTTAACTCTTTGTTTCACATTCAGAATTTTGATGACACCGACAACACTGTAGGACAAAAAGGACTGCGGAGATGTACAGTCATGCTCTGCTCACTGATGCAGAATCTTCAACTTCCTCACACTGCTGTTTTTAAAATTTTATTAAAAATGTAAAACCTTGGTGGGTAGCTTCTGTCACACCATCCATCTATTTATCCACCCATCCATATGCAGCACCACCCCCCTGCCTTCATTCATTCATTTCCTCACTGGTATTTCTATATCTTTCCATTTCAACAGTTTCCTTACTGTCTTAAAAAGCATTCCTTTGTATTGTTATCTGATCATCAGTTCAATGATATCTCCCCTCATCTCTGCATCCTCTGAATGGATGGATAGTTATTATCCATCCATTCATCTTGACTATTGCATGCATTCATCCATATGTCCAGAACCCCAAATTAACTGGGCCAGAAAGAAGAAGGAGGAAAAAAAAAAGGCAACCATTGTCTGGAGAATCTGAAATTCAGAGCTGAATCATTTGCCCTGAGCCCAGAGGCACTGCCCACATCAGCAGCACTGTCTAGATACAGTCTATACATGACTACACAGCTCTGCTCACTGCAGACACACAAAATCTTCCTGGAACATCCTGCAGCCAATTTCACGCCTATGAAACGTTCAAGGCGAACACTATCTGGTCATTCTTGCGATGTGACATATCAGCCTACAGTGGTACAAAGACTGCATTCTCGCATAGTAATTCTTTGCCATCTTATGTAACAGCAGGTCGGCCTCAGTTGTCTGTGGGCGCTGGCATCCATGACCTTTTCCTCTGCAAAGCTTTATATTGATATTATGAAAGAGATGCTTACCAGTGGAATGAGTGAAAATGCATAAAAGATACAATTGTGCATTTTGCAATAATGCCTTTCCAATCCATTCTTGTTGTTTCCACATTCAAAGTGGCATTACAGTTTGCATGAGGGTGCGATGGTGCGTCTTAATCAAGAACTTATTTCCTCGCCGTTTAATTGAGTGTTTCACATTTGTAGCTAGCACAAAATATTAATACATCAATATTTGGTATGATGGTGACGACTACAAAAGGTTTTTGGTTCATTCAACTGCAGCCCTTAGCCCTGTAGCACAACCCAACTCAAGAAAAATCAAGTGAAAAAAAAAAAATCAATAAATCAGCTGTCCCTCCCTCAGATTGGAGTTTAATATTAGATGCAGAACAGGCCTTCAGGTTGAGCATTAAAAAGTGTTTGTTGTACCCAAAACAAAACACTCTTAAGCAATCCAAACTTGTAATGATTTTCAAAATTAGCAACGTTTAACTAAATTTATCACAGAAACATTTTTGAGACCAGTGATAAACGTTCAAAGCACTAAATAAAGTTCCTAAACTCAAATACAAGTTCAGATATAAAGAGAAGATTTCAACTCCATGAAACAAACATTCTTTAGTCAAGATTAAAGGGCCATTAACCTTAATTTATACATAATAATCTGAGTGAATCCTTGTTAATAGAGACACTGTTTGCATGTTTCTGCAAAGGCCAAAATTATAAGTTATGACAAAACACAGAAATGCTGTTTTATCCTTCCCCAAATTAAATTCCTCAGATGTAAAAATAGATGAATTGGCCTGAATGTTTTCTTGAATGCTCACCAAATACTTCACTGGCAGTTGAGGGAACAAAAGCAACAAGGCCAAACGCACAGCGTTTGTCCATGTATGACAAGTGAATAAACAAGTTGAATAGGTATTCCCATGTTGACTGGCTATTTGCTGAATACAGAAGTGCTCGTCCCACAGAAATGTGAGCAAAACGTAATTGCTACAAATATACTTCGTGAGCATGGGTGTGTGTTTTACCGGCATAAAGTTATGTTTCCAAGCTCAGAGTTCTGTGGTGCTGTGCCAGGTTTTAAATCGGACACGTTGAAGTAGGACAGCGTGTGGTCAATGAAGCCGTGCATGGTGCCCGTCGGACTGTACATGTACTCGTAAACGAGCCTAGGGATGAAGTCGGACGTAAAGGAGATCACAAAGGCCTATAGACAGAAAGACAAAGAGATCAAAACAGAAAGAGTGAAACAGTCTGTCTGTCAGGACCAGTGATATAGAAAAGTATAAAAACTGAATCATGTTTTATGCTGTTCACATTTCTTCCTTCACTTTTTATATATGCAAACAATTTGATTTTTAAGGAAACATTCTCACAGTGAAGAATGTAGCTTATTAAGCTACTGTAAGACCAGAATCAAATCAGAATACGATCAGCTATTACTCAAAGCCAAACTATCTGTAGCTGTAAAGGACAGAAAACCTCAGACTGATGCTTGTTCTTTTCAGTGAGAGGAGGGACAGGGGTTACAAAGAGCAAAAATCTGGTAAACTGTGCATTTGTTTAATATACATTTGAGTTTAAGGAACATTAAAGTCAGTAGAACTGATAGATACACCTCTGTTATTGTTGTGAAGCTCCTGGTCAATCAATCAATCTTTATTTATAAAGCACTTTTCATACAGCAATGTAGCACAAAGTGCTTTACATGGTTAAAAGCAGCCCACCCCACCCTGCCCTCCAACTCACTCCCCACACTCTCATTAATATAAACAATCATGGATACATACCACCCCCCCCCCCCCCCCACACACACACACACACACACACACTTAAAAAGTAAAATTGGGCTGGACAGACATGAGCCAGGTGAGGAAACGCTATCACAGGGAGCCGTCTGCACCGGGAGCCGGTCACGGACTGCAGCCTCCAGGCTGGGCACACAGCAGGAGAGAGGCAAAGAAGCCCCCCAGCCAGGCTGAGAAGACCCACAGAGCCCCAGCAGCCACGGTCCACAGTGTGTGTCCAATCCCTCAGATCTAGATTACATTAAAAACTCCTGCTGCTTGTTTTTGGATCTGCCACAAATCTGTTTAGTATTAAAAGTAAACTAGATGGGCTTTAGCTCACTGGCCAGAGACAAATGCAAAGCAGAACCTTCCTGACCCCCCTTCCCCCCCTTCCCCCCTCCCCTCCACAAACATTGCATATTTATGTATTTCAGATACAACTCTGTAAATTGACAAAAGGTCTAATCAGCAGATCCAAAAGAGTATTTCACACATTATCCATGCCTGCGTGTAAAATTTGCCCCAAAATTGCAAATATCTTTTTTTATTAAAAATCTATAATAAACAATTATTTAACTACTTATTAACTAATCAGTCAAGAAATATGGCCGCCCATCCAGAGACTAGTTCTGTTGAAGGTTTCTTCCTTTTAAAAGGAGGATTTCCTCACCAGGTGCTGCTCAAAGGAGATCTGTTTGGACCCGTTTGCACTTTACACTTGTTCTCTGTTCTTTCATTTGATAATTTCTAAGGCACTTTGAATTTCACCTATCTTATAGCAGCACAGAGATCTGTGTTAGAGAAGTCTGGAAATGCACCATTATGCCAACTTTGTTAGTGCATTCCTGTCTCCGGTCTCTAAAAACAGGTAACATTTAATCTTATAAAGACATGAAGAAGTGGAAGATCCATGCAGTATATGCAACATATATACTATACAACCATTTTCCCCAAGATAAACTGAGCTGTAGAGGACTTTAAATTGATTACCAATTGCACCAACAGTGATAAATGTTTAAGTGTTCGGGTGTTTTGTGAAGTAATTAAAACACATATATTACTACAATATTTGTAGAATAATTATCTTCAGGTTTTTATTTTGCATGCATCTGCCTCATTTACTAATTTAGAAACCTGGAAGAGTGGAACACTGTGTTTATACTTACATTTATAATGACTGAGAACTTGCCCATTCCACTTAGTACATTGTACCAAATGCCTGTAAGGTGAGAAGCAAAAAAGACAGAAGGATAAGTTGAAGGGAATAAACAGGAAAAACAGGAAAGTCTGTATTAAGTACAGTAATAAAACTGTATAGGGACTGAGACAGTCAGTTAAACTTTACCTATAAAGTATTTAAAGGATATATTTATAACTGAGTGTGATGCAAATGTTAGCTAATTTTTAAGTGATCTGCATATAGACCAGAGCTTAGCTACACATAGACAAATAATCCATCTGATGATTATGAATTTACTTATTTTAATAATCCAAAGTGAATTATTTCGCTGGCAAACCATCATTCTGGTGATATCAGTTACCTAGAAAAATGTTATTGAATCGGTTGCCTTACAGTGTGGCTTTTGGGCTTATTAAACCTCTTTAAAAGTATCTGGGTACAGTGAAAAATGCTTGGAAATCAAGCTGAGAGGTTTCAGTCTGTGTATTAGTGAGATTAGCCAAACTGCCTGAAGCCACTGCTAACTCAAAGAATCAAATCAGACTGGTTTAAGATGAGTTGTAGCATCTTGTTGATGCTTAGAATGGCGATTCATAAACTGAGTGTCAGATTAGCTTACCAATGTCTTTAGCTCGTGCAGCGACTGGCCTACGCAGCTCTGTAACAAACTTCTTGGCATCCAATCTGATCTCAATGATATTGTTCAGCAGGGCAAAGAGAGGAGCCAGCGGGAAAGAAGCCACGAACAGAGAGACGAAACCAAACTGGATGACTGCAGAAAGAGAAACAGTTATTACATCTATCGGATGTATAATATAGGACATTAAAAAGTTTTTTGGTAATTTGTCTACATGTATTCAGATAAATAAGTTCTATATTTAAACCAATATTTACAATTACCAATTAAAAAAAAAAACACTGCTTACATGTTAATTGTTGATATATCCCATACTTCCTACTGTAATTTTGCTGATGATATTAATGGCCATTCTACATGTAGATGATGTGATGATCTAAGTATAAAGATGAACAATACATCTGCTCCCAAAGCCTCATGCAAAACAAAAACGGGACTCATGAAAGTTTCATTTCATGAATTTACATTACTTAATTTATGATGTCTCAAGGGCACAAAGAACATTGAACCATTGAAAAGTAAAACAAATCAGATGTTTACAACGTTCAAGTTTATGTCACATGCTAACATAAGCCCCAGTGTTTGGCACATTTTGCTTTGGAGAGAAAAGTTGTTTAACTGAAAATCTCTGGATCTGCCTCAAAACTGTTTTCAAGTTAACCCTTGTGAAGCTGCAGTTATGTCGACAGGTTTTTGGACGATGATGCTTGTTTTTGGCAGTTTTGTCCCTGTACACCACCACAGAGTTTTAAATCAAATGATCAGGATGTAATTCAAGTGCAGACTTTCAGCTTTAATTCAAAGGGTTCAACAAAAGCATTAGACTAACTGTTTACGTCAGCTTTTATGCAAAGTCTCCCATTTTCATAGGCTTAAAAGAAATCACACAATTGACAGACAAGCAGTTTTTATCTTTCAATCAAGTTTCCACAATCTGGTAGCTTCATAAAAAGAATGAATGCACTGGGGCAGCTCAGCAAGCCACAGAAGATGACTGCAGTGCAAAATGACAGAATTATTTCCTTGATTAGGAAAAAACACTTCACAACATCAACAAACCAACATTTTCAAAGAAGTGACAATGGCAAAGTCTACAATTGCCAGTATGAATGAAAATACAGAACAATGTGACCAGTGGTTTGCGCCACTGATGATGTTAAGAGAAGAGCACAAAGAAGCAGAGAATCGGCTCTGAAGTGCATAACATCATCTGTCAAACATGGAGGAGGCAGTGTTATGGGATGGGCACGTATGGCAACCACTGGAACCACATCAATAGTGTTAAATAATGATGTGACTGCTGATAGAAGTAACAGGATAAATTATGAAGAGCACAGAGTTGCACTCTCTGCTTAGATTCACAAAAATGCTGCAAAACGGATCAGATAGTGCTTCCCAGTGCACATGGATAATGATCCAAAGCATACTGCAAAAGAAACCCAGGAGTTTGTCAAGGCAAAGACACGGGATATTCTTCAATGGTCAAGTCAGTCACCTGATCTCAACCCAAGACAGCAATCTTCGGTGACTGAAGGTAAAACTGAAGGCGGAGAGACCCACAAACAAGCAGCAACTGAAAGCAGCTGCAGTAAAGGCCTGAAAGAGCATCTCAAATTTAAACTATTACATTTGGTGATGCTGATGGCTTCAGGCGGTAACTACCTTCAAAAAATTTGCATCTAAGTATTCAATCACATATTGATTGTTTAAAATCCACTATAGGCAAGCTACCAAAGAAGCGCCACTGCTCAAATACTTTGGGTTCCAATTGTATTTCTGCTCTTCCACATCTCACGCAATATGAGAAGGAAATCAAACCCACAACACAGGAAGCACATTTTTTCAGTAGCCACTAATACACCCTCGGATTGACATTTTTGACCAGACAAATGACTGTTCACGAGTCACACTGTCTGTCTGGGCTTTTTGGTGGTTCAGAAGATGCCTTTTATGGTTAAACCCTCTGCTGCAGCAGCCAAGCTGAGACATTTTTATGATTAAGCAGTGTTTAATGGGGGTGTGCATCTACACTGTGTGCTGTGTGACTGAGATATTTAATCAGGTGGATTTAATCTGAATTTGTCAAACATCATAATCAATATATCCGTGTAGGTTTTGTATAACCATAGATGTTAGTTAAAAACAATAGGTTTAGATGGATGAATACATTCTTTTTAACCACACAGAGTGGAAGCAGTAATCTAGAAAGTAGTATAAAGTCTGGATTTTTGGCTGAGGACCATAAAGGCAGTTAGGCAGTTTATTTGGACACTGGGTAGAACTGGACTAGTATTTGTTAGAGCAAATGTGCTGTGACATCAACTGAAATCTTGCTGTGATACAAATTTTTCTCCACTTAGTATTGTAAAAGCTTTCATATGATATTAGCATCAATAACCTCAAGGTGGGCTTACAGTCTGATTGGTTTGACAAAGCAAAATGGGGCTGGGTTTGGAGAAATAAATTGTCTAACAAGTCGTCTCATGATCAGTTCACCCGCTTGTGAAGAATGCTGAAAGGAAACCTGAGAAACACAAGGCAGTATTCCTGACTGCGGCCAGTGCAGGACTTCTGTCAGAGCATTGGAACTTTAGCAGTGTGGGAACGGGGATTTCCAGCGAGCGGAAGACTGACGGCTTCACCTCAAGACACTACACTGAGACAATGAGTGGAAAGGAAGAAAATACGGCCGAGGCACAGCGAGCGCTAAAGGGCAAGCTTAGAATAACCCAACATCTACCTGAGCCGAGGTTAACGAGTTCGACCCAGTCACACAAAGAAAGACGCGCATACATTAAATTAAAAAATGAGTTAACACAAATCCAGACTATCCATTCACACACACTCGCTACAGTGCGTGTGTCAGACATTTCTGACATTCCTCTGTGTGCCTTACAGCTACAGCCCAGTCTTCTTGTTCCGCCCGTCCTCACTCTATTCATGTCACATGAAATAACTAAAACACAGCAGAAACATAAAAATCACCAGGTTTTCATCCAGTTAGACCTGGATTACTTTACAGCAGTATAAAACTACCATCATTTTGATGTTCTTAATAGAAACCAAGTGTAAGGTTCCCACAAACATCAAATTCTGCCAAGAAAACTTCACTTTGAAAACACTGTTACACAAGTTCTATATGGCACTGATATCCAAGGAAAACACGGCCCATTTTATGGGTTCACGAAGATCAACACCAATTTTTTTTTACAGGTCAAGCTTGTTGATGCATGTTTGTGAAACTGCTGCAGCGCTTAGACTTCTATCAGCAGTGGGGAAATGATCAGACACCTCAAGCCGTGCAGCATGGAGGCCAGCGCTGCATGTCTCCTTCAAACAGTGCACGTCTTTCATTTGTTTGTTGATTGTATCTCAGTTTCTTGTTTTCTTTTATTCTCTGTACAAAATTAGGGTTCAAATGTATGTTCATTTATCTATTCAGTAAAACCTTTTGAAAGAGGCAGTTTCACAAGCTCACTCTGAATTAGATTGACTCAAAAAAATGTAATCAACCAATCAAAGAAAAATGTTGGGGCTTAAATGAAATTTAGTCAAAATATCACTAGCTTCATTGTTTGCAAAACAGGCATGATGCATGGAATTTACTCTCCCCTGTCATAGGTTATCCTCACTGTATTGGCTGTTGTGTTTTAGCTGTGCCTTTTGATGAGAGATACAAAATGCTTTGTTTTGTTTCTAATGAGCTTCAAAATTTTTTTAAATCTGCTTCTTAAGTTTGAAGTAAGTAACAGTTTCTGGGTCCAAATGCTCCTCTATCCATCCATCCATCTTCTTCCTCTCATCCAACTCGCCCTATAGCAGGCTGGGTATTGAAGATATGCGTAGCTTATTTGAGAGTTTAGAAATGTGTTAGGTAGGATGTAGAATTATTGTAGAGACACTGACACTGCCCTGGATGCAATAAAGGCCTGAGTGTGTCATGAATTTAGGAGTAGATTTCTAGGAGGCCCACCCACTTTGAACTGTGAAAGTAAGACAAAGAGAAGTTAATGTTGAGTGGAAATTGCCCAGGGGAGACCTGGGTGGGGGTCTCAGTGTTTGTAATATGTTAACTCTGTTTTCTCTGTTGTGTAGAGGAATTTGGTGTAGCTCAGGTGAGGAGATTACTTTTATGACCGGCAGGAAGTCACAAACAGAGACACACACACAGTGCTTTGACTGTTATGATGCACCCACACCTACATGCACACTCACTCACGTGCACTCACATAGACATACGAGTACGCGCACACACACAGGCACTCACGCGCTCGTGCATACACACACAGACAGAGTTTGCAGTACACCATGGGGGTATTATGATAGGGTCGCTTCTATAAAGCTGACTGTAACAAACAAAGGAGTGGAAGATCTGCAGAGGGACACCGGCCTTGCACGTCTTCCCTTCTAGAAGATGCATGCTTAAATGAAGATGAATAAAGATGAATAAAGGTTTTGTGAAAATGACTACTGAGTTCCGGTGCAGTCTCTGGATGCCCGAGGAATAAAAAGAACCGGGGTGAAACTGATTTCGTAACAGTATGCTAGACAAATTGTCAGCCTGTTGCAGGGCTAACACAGAGAGACACACAACCATTCACACTCACATTCACGCCTATGAACAATTTAGAATCACCAGTTAACCTATCCCTAATAACCGCATGTCTTTGGGCTGCAGGAGGAAGCCGGAGTACCCGAAAAGAAGCCACGCTGACACGGATTGAACAAGAAAACCCCACACAGAAAGGCCCTAATCACAGCGCCACCAGGTACCAAAAACCTGTCAGTACCACAGAGTGAAAAACATGGTCAAAATGATTTAAAATCCAATAAAACAAGAAGTCTGTTCTCTCAGGGTTCACAGTAAAGCATAGCATTCAGCCGTATTGTGAAAAACAACATTTACAAGGTTTCACTGAGTTCAAAGCTGCCAGTCAGCAACCTCACTGATATCTAACATGTCACCCAGTGCGAGCTGGAGGCCATCACCTGATGAAGCCAGCAGAACTACATCATCTGCAAAAAGACAGGGATGAGATTCTGAGATCATCTAAGTGGAAGCCTTTTGCCACTTGGCTACGCCTAAAAATTATGAACAGAATCGGTGACAAAGGGCAGCTCTGGCAGAGCCCATCACCCACCGGAAACGAGTCCGACTTATTGCCAGCGGACTAAACTCCTGCAACAGCTGTATCACGCTTCCCGAAGCACCTCCCACAGGACACCCCAGGGACAAGGTCGAATGCCATGTCCAAGTCCAGAAAACACATAAACTTGTTGGCCAAACTCTCATGCGCCCTCAAGTATCCTCGATACTGTATCTGAGGAGTATGGCATCTTACCTGTCTAAGATGCCATACAAAGAACTGAGAAGTTGTTGCTTATCCAAGGTGATTTTAAACACTCAACACTGATGGCAAGCCTATACATTTAAAATGGCGTAAATAGCATGGAGTGGTGTCAGGCAATGATAAGTTGGGCAGCTCCAGCTTACAGTGGTTTATTGGAATCCTTGCCATTCATCCATGCATCCATCCATCTTCATCCGCTTTATCCGGGGCCAGGTCGCGGGGGCAGCAGCCTAAGCAAAGAGGCCCAGACCTCCCTCTCCCCAGCCACCTCCTCCAGCTTATCCGGGGGAATACCAAGGCGTTCCCAGGCCAGCCGAGAGATATAATCTCTCCAGCGTGTCCTGGGTCTGCCCCGGGGCCTCCTCCCGGTGGGACATGCCTGGAACACCTCACCCAGGAGGCGCCCAGGGGGCATCCTTGTCAGATGCCCGAACCACCTCAGCTGGCTCCTTTCGATGTGGAGCAGCAGCTGCTCTACTCTGAGCCCCTCCCGGATGGCCGAACTTCTCACCCTATCTCTAAGGGAGAGGCCAGCCACCCTTCGGAGGAAGCTCATTTCTGCCGCTTGTATCCGCGATCTCGTTCTTTCGGTCACTACCCACAGCTCGTGGCCATAGGTGAGGGTAGGGACGTAGATCGACCGGTAAATTGAGAGCTTCGCTTTTACACTCAGCTCCCTCTTCATCACGACGGACCGGTGCAGCGTCCGCATTACTGCAGCTGCAGCCCCAATCCGTCTGTCGATCTCCGGCTCCCTTCTCCCATCAGTCGCGAACAAGACCCCGAGATACTTGAACTCCTCCACTTGGGGCAGGAACTCATCCCCGACCCGGAGTGGGCACTCCACCCTTTTCCGGCTGAGAACCATGGCCTCAGATTTGGAGGTGCTGATCCTCATTCCCGCTGCTTCACACTCGGCTGCGAACCGTTCCAGTGCGAGCTGGAGGCCCTCACCCGATGAAGCCAACAGAACCACATCATCTGCAAAAATCAGAGATGAGATTCTGAGGCCACCAAAGCGAAAGCCCTCCGCCACTTGGCTGCGCCTAGAAATCCTGTCCATAAAAATTATGAACAGAACCGGAGACAAAGGGCAGCCCTGGCGGAGCCCATCACCCACCAGGAACGAGTCCAGGAATTCTTGGGAATCCTTGCCATTATTATAAATAAATATTCTAAATACTATTGTTCTTATTTTAAAAACTAATGCCTCCTGTTTTTAATATTTTCTGTCTTTCGTCTCTGCTTGCCTTCCTGTAAATGTCCCTGCATTCCACTGTAGTATACAGAGTTCATCAACTCACAGCACTGCACAGTTTTGCAGTGACATCTGTTGGAAAGCAGCATAATGTAAACGTCTTATGTGTCTTATATAAGTTTTCAGGCTACAGACTGTGAGGCCATTTTTCTCTGTGTGTATGCATACTCACTCATCTCCATGTATTCTGGAGTGAGGCCTTCAAAGGGAGCCAGGGCATAGTCCAGGTTCCACTGCTGAGGTGGCTTCTCTTCCTCCCTCGCCTTTGGTGTCGTTTCTTTTTCCTTTAATGTACGGACCAATTTCTTCA
This sequence comes from Copadichromis virginalis, assembly GCF_057382275.1. Classification (NCBI taxonomy): domain Eukaryota; kingdom Metazoa; phylum Chordata; class Actinopteri; order Cichliformes; family Cichlidae; genus Copadichromis; species Copadichromis virginalis. The sequence continues at coordinate 4,727,994 of NC_140634.1, forward strand.
ATTTCCTGTTAAAATGAAGGAAGGTGAAAGTGCAAAGACAATAAAAGACTTTACCTTTACTGCAACTGTACTATGTGTAAGGCTCCAACTGACTGCTGGGTTATAGCTGTGATTAATCCCTACTGCAAAAATCCATTCTAAAGTTGTCAGAGGCAGGGCATGAATACCTTCCACTCACAATTCCTGCTTTCTTGTTTACTTTCAGTAAAAGATATCAAAGCTGGAAACTAAAATAGGTGGCACCGATGCAGTTGAATGAGTGCAATGACTCCAACAAAACGATCGCATTTGGAGTTTCTAGCACAGCACAGAGTCGTTAAAACTCTCTAGACCTTAGCTGGAACAATAAAAGATTTGCAGACTGCTTGTGAAACATAATAGCAAAATAAGTATTTACAGAGGTGCTGAAATGCTGATGTTTGTTGAAAACCCAGTGAACTGACAGCCAGGGGCTGAATGTTTTAGGGTTTTTATGTAAGCGAAAAAGGGAACAGCCAACAGAGAACTGAAGAGACAGTGAAGGAAAGTGAGAGCATGGGTGTTTCTCTAAGAATGCACTCTTACATGAGTAATACAACCATAAATATGCATGTGTGTTTGCAGTTTGGTGAAGGGATATACAATACAACCTAAATATTTTTTATGTTTTGTTTGCATAAACACACATGGAGCAACAGGGCACATGTGATGAGTTACACACCTGCACACAACAATTCTACCAGGTGTGAAACTTTTAAGGAGATGAATGTGTAACAGTGGAAAGGATGGCATGCAGATATGATTGCATGTGCTGCGACTTGCAGGTCCATCAAGATGACTAACAGAGCTTTTGATGAAGCTCACCTAATGAGTGAGTAAAGCAACAATAAAAGTGTAGCCTGAAGCTAGAAAGGGTGTCTGGTTGACATCTGTTATAAACGTAGATGACCTTTGAGCTTTCAGATTTGCATGTTAATGCTAAGCTATTGCACAAAACCACTGTCCAGACATGGAAGGAATGTTACTAGAACAAGAAAGGGCAGAGCAGATGCTGCAAGAAATTGTCAGCAAGTGTGTGTGTGTGTGTGTGTGTGTGTGTGTGTGTGTGTACACACGTTTAGACATCTTTGTGGGAATAGAAAATTGGCATGCTACTATACTTGTGGGGACCAACAGTCACAAAACACTCGTCCCCATGTGTTTGAAGGCATTGTTGAGGCTCAAAATGTGGTGTTGGTGTCAGGTTTATAATTGGGTTACGGTTAAGTATAAAGAGCATGGTTTTTCTGTAGCCATTAATTATAGGTTCAGTGCACTGGCATAGGTTTAGGGTAAGGTATTCATTTTTGATTTTCAGGGTTAGAGTAAGCGGCTGGGGAAAGCATTATGTCAATGTCCAAATGATATCAAACACTAGCAATCAAACACATACAAGGGACAATCTTATTGCCTGACTGCTTCTTTTCATTTTTATCTTCATACAAATCGATGGACTTACGGGATGCCAATCTCAAAGATGTTGTTCTGGATTAGTTGCTTCCCCAACATGATGATGCTGAGCTGAATACACAACTCAATGAGGCACCCTCCTGGAGCACACTGGGGGATACATATCATTTTTTTTTTTTTTTTTTTTTTTTTTTTTTTTTTACACATTACACTGTAACTTTTGAATCCAATTTCGCTAATCCAAATGAAAAACAAACTTATGTTTAAAGGTAAAAATCACACACCTCCTCCATCCGAAAATCATTAAACACATACACATAATTTCCCGGGCGTCCAGCAAACCTGCAAAAACGTACAAAAAAAAAAAACATTAGGTCCCAGTAGTGACACTAAAAAGAAGTGGGTGTCATTTTATAGGTGACATTTCAGATGTGGTGTTCATGGTACAATGGTGAACACAAACACAGAGGGCTTACCGTCCCTTGAAGAAAGCCACGTAAAAGATGGGAGCATATGCGTTCATAAACTTGAGTAAGAAGGCTTTCAGGATGAGCCGTTCTTCAAAGTTGGTTTCTGTTTTAGGAATCTCTGAAAAATAGTTGATGTGAAACAGTGAGAAAGAGTTAGCACGGTATTTCATGAGTGCTACAGAAAAAGAGGCATGCTAATAGAAATGAAATGGGGCCTATGTAATAGAAACATCAAGCAAACACATGCACAGCTCTATTAGGCTTGTATTTCTAAGGTGTCCACATTATTTTTTCTACAGTGTGACTCTAGACTGTTATGACTGCACAAGAATGGCGTCTGTTCAGCAGAAAGTGACAACTCTGCAAGTGAAGAGAGTTTAACATGATCACTGTGCTGGAAGTAGGTTAAAATACTGGAACTTTTCACATTGCACATCATCTCTCTCACACACACTCACGAGCGCACACACACACACACACTCTCTCTCTCTTCCCTCACATTTCTCCATCTAATTTTTTTCTATTTCAGAGGTTTTGAATATGAATATAAATGTAGGAAAACCCTCCTGGGATGACTGATGGGATGGCTGGAGCATGAAAACATCAAAGTTTTATCAAGCTGTCCACCATGAGGCAGAAGGACTCTTTCTCAGATACAGAAGATGAAGATGATTACATGTTTTATCAAGAGACCTAGGCATTATTTTACTCCTAGCATTTGTAAATGTGTCATTCTGGATATTTGAAACAACTCCCTGATTTCCAGAAATCAGGGTTAGATTAGATTCAAGGAGTAAATTACTAGCAGGATATAATTACCTTAGCTTAGAAACAAAACCAGGGCAATCTACTGGCCTAGCCTTAACGTAGGAAATATCAGTCTGTCATGCCAGTACATGTTCCCAAATAGACTGTAGTTAACAGGATGTATGAAGAGCTTGTATAGTATAATTATATATATATATATATATATATATATATATATATATATATATATATATATATATATATATATATATATATATATATATATATATATATATATATATATATATATATATATATATTTTTTTTTTTTTTTTTTTTTTTTTTTTTAAACTATAAAAAAAACCCCATACTTATAGCAATTCAAAAAATACATTTCTAAAGTTAATCAGACTTTGATGACTTTGAGACTTGATATCATGCATGGTGACCAGCATGGTGACTGTTAAGCTAAGCTAACATCTTGTGCAGTTACAGCTTCATTATTAAAGATATTCAAATGTTAATGATCTTTTTACTTAACTCTTGGCAGGAAAGAAAACCAATCAAGGTTTTTAGCAGTGTTCACCAGTGGATCCAGTTTTCCCCCCATTCTCTCTGGTACTTGAAACCAAAGTTACTTTACTAGAATAGAGTAAAAGGACATCTGTGTGTGTGTCTGTACCTAGCTCAGTTAACCACACTGCCACAGCACCGTAGATTTCATCCAGAATCAAGATAACCACGAGGTTGATGATGACCGCAGTGGCAGTGACTGTCACCCGAACATTGTGCCTGATCTCCGGGTCAGGGCTCATCGCCATGATCGCAGAGATTGTGATGCGGTAAATGATGACGCCGAAAACTGCAGAAAATGTCAGCGCAAACTGGGAGCAAAAACACAAGCAAAGGAAGGGTAGTTATTACTCAAATCGTTATAGAGCAATGGCTAGACTTATTATGCTCTCACACTTCAATTCTGAGAAAATGACACGGCTAGGCTAGATCAGATGTAACCAAACCTTATTTTAAAATCATACATATCTCAGAGAGGGGGATAGTAATGTTGAGAAACTCGTGCTTAAAGTGGTAACTTTCGGGATGAATAAAGTATTCTGATTCTGATTCTGATTTAGAAGGAAAAAATGTGCGCTTTGGTAAGTTTGAGCTAAAAGTATTTCTTTACTGCTAAATCCAACTGGAAAGAAAGATCTAATTGTATTCTGTTATCCGCTGTTGCTTGATGAGGTCAATCCAACCTTATAAAGTCAAATGGATCTTAAGAAAAAAAAAAGGAAAAAGGAATCCCTTTTATTCCCAGCTCTGCACATACATTTTTCTCATCCTACACTGGCCCTAAAACACATTTTTAAATACTCACCATGAAGAGGATAGAGGACACGTTTATCAAGTATCCGGGAAGGCGATCTTTCCAGGTCAGCTTCTCTATAGGAGACTGACAGAAAAAAAACAGAGGAGGAGAAAAGAGGGAAAATTCCAAATCAGTCATACAGGAATCTGTGGATCTTTAAGTTTGTTTTTAAATCTGTTATCCAGAACAGAGAGCCTACAGAGACGTCTTAAAAAGAGAGAAAAACAAAGCCCCTTCCTCCTTTCAAATGGTTTGTAAAAACTGAGTTTAGAGCGAAACAAGCAGCCAGTGAATTTCACACGACCACGGGGAACATTACCACATCTCAGCACAGACATAAGGGAGCATAAAAATGTGTTTTACTGTACGCAGCCTAAATTCAAACACTTGCTTGAGGACATCGTTTTATTCCAGAGAATCTCTAACATCCAGATGACTCCCAGCTGATTCATCCATTCTCCCAGGCATTAACCACATTAACTGGCTTCTACTTTGGAGCGATTTCAGGTCTAAGAAAACACAAGTATCTGCTTTCTTGCCAAGATTCAGATAGGAAGATTGATTTCTACAACCTCGAAAACCAGGTTACAGCCAGGAGACAGTAGCAATGCATAATTTAAAATGCTAGGAGATGACAGAAGGATCTGGTTTTGCCCAGCTACTAAACCCTGTGCAAACAAAAGTCTCGCCCAGAATGTCAGAAATTTTAATAATGGAATGTAACCTGTACAGTTACAGTTTACAGTGGAACAAAACCGCTGTCAAACTGTTTCAAATCTTCCACCCCCAGGTGGTGCTTATAGGCATATGGAAATAATGCATACATGAACATCTTCACACAGTGATAGGAAGTCAGTTTGCACACACAGACCTGAGTGGATCAAAACCCTGTATACTCTGAAGAGGGATTATGCAGCCTGGCAGTGCAATGGCACCATCTAGTGAATATGATGGCATTGTACACCCTGCAATACAAGCTTTTTAAAAACAGAAACAGGCAAATATACATATGAACAGTCACGAATAAGCTTATACAGTGGGTTGAAAGGGGAGTGTTAGACATTTAATCTGAGATTTAGAGTAAGACACCACGTCTAGGAGTAGCATCAGTTTAAAATATGGGGACGCAAGGTTCAAAATAAGGATTTTGAACCTTGTAGAATTAAAATGACGTACACATTTCTGCATGCAAGGACACATTTTGACATTTATTAGAACTACATTAATACTGGTCTAATTGCTTCAACCACTCAAGAGTTCTGCCCTTTAGTCATCTGAGGACCTCTTGGTTTTTCACTAAATAGTAAATGCACATTTAGACAGCCTTAACCATTAAAGCATGTTTCTTGCATACATCATTAGGTAGTCCTTTGGTTGCTCCAACATTTGCACTGCAGATCTGAGGTGTGTATGCTACATTCAAGTTGTGTTTTTATAAAATTAATAATGTGTTTTTCAAGCCCACTACAAACTTTAAGAGACAAATTAATTATGAGGTGTTAGCCATGTAAATTATTGGATTACAAACAAATCTCTTAAATGTGAAGTTTTTTATTGTCACTTCAGTTCTACAACATTGTTCACTTTGCAGCTTTTGGCAAGTATTCCCAGAGAGACAGTGAGTCCAGAAGCCTTTCACTTGGGGTCAGGTTGTAGGTTGTTCGCTGATGATTGAAGACCTATAACAAAAAAAAAAAAAAAAAAAAAGACACAAGTCATTTTAAAAACCCAATTCTAATAAAGTTTTAGTTAAAAATGAGAATTTGCTAAGTAATAAGTAAGATTAAAAGTTAAAACAGAGACTGTGACTTTTTATAGCTCTCTGGCATTCTGGATTAGACTCCACCTGACTGGTTCTCCATTGCTGTGTTTCAAAAGTTCAGCTAGTAATTTGTTAAAAAAAAATGACCTACAAAAGGACAATTCATGGCAGAAATCCAAGAAACCATTAACACCAAAAATATTTAAAAGAAACAATCTTTCAGCAAAAACCAAAAATAATCAAAATAAAGCCATACCATCTTCTCTTAAGGTTCTCACTTCTCCTCCCCCTTTTCCAGACTCTTAGCCTGGTTCAAGTGCTGAAGGAAAATTTGATCACACCAGGACTCGTGACAAATTTCCAATCTGCTAGAGACAGAAGAGCAAAACAAGATTTAAATGAAATGTAAAATAAAATAAGTAGTTTCTACTTTTCACAGACACTAACACTTCTATTATTAAATAGTACTATGTATGCAAAACTATTACTGCTACCAAGTATAAATTCTTCATATTAACCTTTTTTAAAAGACTATTACTAGAATAATAAAACGTGTTAGCACTTGAATGTGACGTGGGCACTATGTGCATACTTGTCAGTTTAGATCAGATTAGATTAAGTGTGTAAATCAACTTGTGCGTTCTACTTTGTTTTTACATGGTAACCAGCAGCAGATGGTTTGTTGTCTGAACACAGTGTAGACAACAAACCAACTCATTTAATTAACTTACCGGATGGTTTTGGCAAGCTTCTTGAAAACGACCTCGTTGAGTCTTCTAAACTTGTGAACGCTGGAAAGTGTGTTTGTTTGCACTCAGAGTGCGGTGTTGAGAAATGACAAACAGGTTTCATCCTGATTACAACTGACGAAATACATTTGATTTAAAAATACACAATTTCGCTAACATTTTTCTTTCTCATTATTCTGTTGGAACAAAGTCGTTAGCCTTTCAAACGGAGGGCCTTTTGTCTTAACTGAACATGCACATATTAAATATAAAAACTTTAATGGAAATGAAAGTGTTACATGGAACACAATGTGCTTTTCTGCTCAAGTCCATTATTCAGATTTATGCAGTCTCTCACTTATAACGTCTATGCAGTGAGCAGTGTATAAAAGAACCAGAAACGAAATCAGCAACTTGTTTTTAATCTGTACATTTATCATCATTTTGAGAATCGCGCCTTTTGGACATGAGCCTTCATTTCAAACATAATAAATGCTTTTCTTCTAAAATACTAACTAAATACTAACCCCACGTTTGCCTACTGGCGGTGGTCAGAGAGCCCGGTGGCGCCAGTGTCCGGCAGCCTCGCCTCTGTCAGTGCACCCCAGGGCAGCTGTGGCTACAATGTAGCTTGCCATCGCCAGTGTGTGAATGTGTGTGTGAATGGGTGGATGACTGAATGTAGTGTAAAGCGCTTTGGGGTCCTTAGGGACTGAGTAAAGCGCTATACAAATGCAGGCCATTTACCATTCTTGCTCTCTCACTCTCACCCTGAAGCCTCTACATACACAAAGTGTATACAAAAAGACCTTCAGAGTGTGATGGCCATCCTGACCAAGAGAAAGAAAAAGGTAGGTCAGACTTTATATTTAGCTTGTAATGCCCACTGAGGAAAGACCAACAAAGCCTTTGCATTTGTGACAGACTTGGCTCTTAAATTGCTCCTTTTTTCAATTTCACTTTCAGTTCGTACTCCAGTTCCCCTTTTGAAGTACGTATTGCTGCACTCACTATGGATAGACTGCAAAACACTACTTCATTGGAGCAACTCAAATATTCAAGCACAGAGTATTGTGGACCAGAATCACTAAAAACCATGCTGGCTTGATTTCTGCAAAATGTAAGCAGATGCAGAAAAACACTGTATTTAATATATTAAGCAGTGGGGAACTATTCTGGTATACTACATGGCTGTTTTAGCAAATAAATGTTTACATTTGCTTAAATGTTAAGAATGATGTTATACATATAGTACCATTTCACCATTTTCAGGCACATCTAATGCAATGTAAGTGTCTAAGACAGAGCTGGCTTCCCTTTAGGATTCTGGGCTTTAAAACATGTGACCCTCTCTCTTTTTTTAGTTTGTCTTGTATTATTAGCACTAACATGCCCTGTAGTTCAAAAACTGATTTGAAACATTGTGACAGTGATTTGTCCGTCACTGAAGATTAGCCACTGATGTAGTTACGGCACTTTTACTGTCAGTTTGCAAATGTAAGCATGCAGCCTGAGCTCTGTACTTAAAGTAGCCAAAATGAATGCTCAACTTGATTTACCCAACATTTATAAGTGCTTAGTATGCCGAAGGCATATTGCTTTAAAATAACAGGACCAACGTAGAAGACTCAAAAACCAAAGACCCATTTTACTCACGTATATGTTCATATAATCTTTTGATTTGATCCTACAGCACATTCAGGTAACAATGGTTCAAGTGTGTGAGAGGGAGTTGTGTGTCGCCATAGTGACGGTCACTAATCTTACCCCTGGCTTCCTGCCCAGCATGCATCACTCCCACTCAGCCCGCCCTCCCTCAGTTTCTTTCCATCCCTCTACTTCTCCAAGTCGGCTTATTTGTGTTGTGCATCTTTTTGTCATATAAATTTGTGTTTTAAGTCTCACACTCTGTCATTTCTGCATTCACAGAATTCCATCCGTGTCTTGATGTCAGTGGCTTCCATCTCCTCCTTCAGCCAGCTTATTATCCCAGCAGGGTACCTGATCAGAGCTAGGTGTTGATAGCCTAGACTTTGTTTTTGCCATTCAGCTGACTCCCCAGGACTTGCCTGAACCTCTGCAGGTACTTGGTGTTTGCAGCTTTCATAGTGGCCTCTTCATGGTTCCCATTTGCCTGTGGGATCCCCAGGTACTTGTAGCTGTTTGTTTGTTTGTTTTTTTGACAGTAGACCTAACCACAATTAACTTGTCATACAAGAAAAGGTGTAACAAACAGTATGTCTCCGTTGAGTCCATTAATGTCATGTGGTACACCTGCGATGAGGAAAAAGCCCACAGAGATAAAGGTTGCAAAGAAGGATTAGCAGCTCACCCAATTCATAAGGGGGTCCTGTTAACTGTCTAGCAACAAGGTTTGTAGAAAAGAAATCCTTTAGATCCAACAAATCATTTTACCTTTGCTGTGTTATAAAGAATGTTCCTTTTTTAAAGACTATATTGGAAGGATTTCTTAACATTAATTAGCTTAACTACCTGGGAAAACAGTACTACAGTGCTTTGGTTGAGAACTATTTTCAGACCTGGATTAATACTTCTTTGATTAGTGTGTAAAGCGTGTGTTTAGCCTGTTTAATGACAAGGCAGTTTGAGAAAGGAAAGACATGCACGAACTCATCCAGGGTGGAATAGAACCAGGCCGCACATGGGTCACCTACCAGCACCCAAGTTGAGCCAGATTTCATTCCATTCTGAGAAAAAAGCAAAAATCATACACTACTATCTGAATTTTTCCCAGAGCACATGTTCTACAGGGTGACGTGGGCAGTGGAATGCAGGGTAATTTTGTGTGTCATGCCCTTCACTTGTACCATCATTCCCACCAAGCTGCAAAGCGCAATCTTTTCCCTCCCTACTTTCTGTGTTTCTGTTTTCTGCCTGCTTGATTGCAGGATGTGATGAGCGGGGGAAGTCAGACTGCCAGCTGCTTGTCATCATCCTGCTCTGCAATAAATACCTAGATCCAACACTTTGACTGTGAAAACATTGTATACACAACTGCCAGATCATGCAGTCTCTGTTAGTTTATTGCCCACTCATGTATTCGCATTTACCAACACCTGTTCTTCTCTGTCTGCAGCATTCATCTGCCTAAGCCCCTTCTTATCTTTCTCAGTTCTGAGCTCTCTGTTCTCTGAACTTCTCATACAGCAGTCCTTAGCTGCATTGGTGCCCTGGCCCTGCCTATTGCTTCAACCTCATCGTGACCTCCATTCAAACCCAACTCTCTCCCACCAACAATGAGCATTTTTTTTTTTTTTTTTAAATACGCAATCTTCCTGTTCCTGCTCATATCTGTGCTCTGCTTTCGGGTTCATCAACTAGCCCAACTATATGGGCAATTTTAACTCCTGCTGTGGTCATCACATACCTGGATTGATATATTTAAAAGGGGTATGCTAGAAAACATACAAAGAAATACCTGTGAAGTGGAAACGGTAGCACCCTGAGGATGGGACAGGAAGAGAAGAACAGACAGCAGCCTGCAGGAGGGGAAAGAAAGGATAGGGAAAGCAAGGTGGGAGCAGGAGGGAAAAGAAAAGGACAGGTGGTAGAAGAGGACAGGGGAAGGAGAGGAGGGGTTACCGGTATTCCTGCAGACATGGCTGACAGTAGTTTTTGTCTCCATCTGTCCTTCCCTGTCACTGTCCCGTCCTCCTGCTTTGCTGGCTGAAAGACAGGGGGGACAAGTTACAGACACACAGACAGACAGACAAATACACAGACAGACACAGACAGACAGACACACCCACTATCACTCAAAAGCTTGGAGGATGTTTTTCTCTTTGCACATAAAGCATATTTGTTTATATAAAATATAACATTTATTTAAGTCACATCGATTTACAACAATTCTATTAATTATGAATCACACCTCCTTTTTAATGGACCATCTGTGTAGGTGTACAGAGGCACACTTTCAGCAACAAGCATTCCTGTACTCCACATTATATTACCTAATACAAGTTTGTTAAAAGTCAAAAAATAAAAAATAAAAAAACAAAAAAAACATGAAGGACCTAAAGACTCTGATAAAGTCAGGGTTGGGTACCAAACTCTGTACTTTTTAGGGTACTGACTGAATTATCTACTGAAAACCAACTCACACTAAATCATTCGGTGCCAAATTTTAGGTAAGCGTAAGAAAGAGCATGACTATTACTAACTATCACTCAAGTTAACCAAAAGATCTCTCAGGTGTGGTTACGCTTTCAAAAAATAAAAATAAAAATTGCGCAATGATTGCTCTCTGTAACATTTGCAGAGGAAAATGAAGGAAAAAAAAATGGCAACACATCAAATCTGAGGAAACACCTGGTCAAACACAAAGTGCATTGGCTCTGAAGAGTGTCCCATATTTGATTGGCTGAAAGCCACCGAAGGACCTGCAGCTAACTTTCGCAAGTCTTTCGCCAACGTATAAGAAGTTGAACCCATTGATGGTGAGGAATCTTTAAGTGGCACACTAACAGCTCTATCAATTTCTTCATTGTGGTTATGGGTCAGGAGATAGAGTGGTTCATCCACTAATCAGAAGGTTGGGTGGGTTCCTGGCTGCTCCAGCCTGCATGCCAAAGTATCTGTGGGCAAGATACTAAATCCTGAGTTGCAACTACAGTGGGGCAAAAAAGTATTTAGTCAGCCACCGATTGTGCAAGTTCCCCCACTTAAAATGATGACAGAGGTCAGTAATTTGCACCAGAGGTACACTTCAACTGTGAGAGACAGAATGTGAAAAAAAATCCATGAATTCACATGGTAGGATTTGTAAAGAATTTATTCGTAAATTAGGGTGGAAAATAAGTATTTGGTCACCTCAAACATGGAAAATCTCTGGCTCTCACAGACCTGTAACGTCTTCTGTAAGAAGCTTTTCTGTCCCCCACTCGTTACCTGTATGAATGGCACCTGTTTGAACTCATCATCTGTATAAAAGACACCTGTCCACAGCCTCAAACAGTCAGACTCCAAACTCCGCCATGGCCAAGACCAAAGAGCTTTCGAAGGACACCAGGAAAAGTATTGTAGACCTGCACCAGACTGGGAAGAGTGAATCTACAATAGGCAAGCAGCTTGGTGTGAAGAAATCAACTGTGGGAGCAATCATCAGAAAATGGAAGACATACAAGACCACTGATAATCTCCCTCGATCTGGGGCTCCACGCAAGATCTCATCCCGTGGGGTCAAAATGATCATGAGAACGGTGAGCAAAGATCCCAGAACCACACGGGGGGACCTGGTGAATGACCTGCAGAGAGCTGGGACCAAAGTAACAAAGGTCACCATCAGTAACACACTACAACGGCAGGGAATCAAATCCCGCAGTGCCAGACGTGTTCCGCTGCTGAAGCCAGTGCATGTCCAGGCCCGTCTGAAGTTTGCCAGAGAGCACATGGATGATACAGCAGAGGATTGGGAGATGTCATGTGGTCAGATGAAACCAAAGTAGAACTTTTTGGTATAAACTCAACTCGTCGTGTTTGGAGGAAGAAGAATACTGAGTTGCATCCCAAGAACACCATACCTACTGTGAAGCATGGGGGTGGAAACATCATGCTATGGGGCTGTTTTTCTGCCAAGGGGACAGGACGACTGATCCGTGTTAAGGACAGAATGAATGGGGCCATGTATCGTGAGATTTTGAGCCAAAACCTCCTTCCATCAGTGAGAACTTTGAAGATGAAACGAGGCTGGGTCTTCCAACATGACAATGATCCAAAACACACCGCCCGGGCAACAAAGGAGTGGCTCCGTAAGAAGCATTTGAAAGTCCTGGAGTGGCCTAGCCAGTCTCCAGACCTCAACCCCATAGAAACTCTGTGGCGGGAGTTGAAAGTCCGTGTTGCTCGGCGACAGCCCCAAAACATCACTGCTCTCGAGAAGATCTGCATGGAGGAATGGGCCAAAATACCAGCTACTGTGTGTGCAAACCTGGTAAAGACCTATAGTAAACGTTTGACCTCTGTTATTGCCAACAAAGGTTATGTTACAAAGTATTGAGTTGTATTTTTGTTATTGACCAAATACTTATTTTCCACCCTGATTTACGAATAAATTCTTTACAAATCCTACCATGTGGATTCATGGATTTTTTTTTTCACATTCTGTCTCTCACAGTTGAAGTGTACCTCTGGTGCAAATTACTGACCTCTGTCATCATTTTAGGTGGGGAACTTGCACAATCGGTGGCTGACTAAATACTTTTTTGCCCCACTGTATATATGATCAGCTCCCAGGAAGATCTTTTAAATTTTTCTATTTTTCTTCCCTAATCAATTTTGGGATGGTGTAATGATGATCCTGTGTCATGTGAACCAGTTCCCTGCTTCCCTCTGGCAGCAGCAGGCAGCCATCTGTTACCACTGCAAAAGTATGTGGGCCAACAGGACTCAGTGTGATTGACCTGTTTTACACAGAGAATCTAGATCACTCCCAGTCATGAGATAATCTTGGACATGTTGAAAACCAGCTGGGTGAAAGGAAATATATTTCCTTCATATTTGTATTATGTATACAGATCACTGAATTTAAAAAACATGACTTGTTACCATAACACGTTCCTATAGTAAGCACTTTAATAGTATAGCTTTGTTTTCTTTGCCTTCCTACCTCATTCTTTTTCTTCTTCTTTTTCTTATTGTTCTGCTTCTTCTGTCTTTTCTGCAGGAGGACGGTCTCATATCTTGGCCTGGGGTGTTCCTGAAAGAAAGCAGGAGTGAGAAGGAGTTAGGTTCTGGACATTCTATCTGACTCTCATGTGGGCATCTATGTGTATGCCACATGTACATTCCAGGCTAGTGTGGGATTAGCATTAGATGATAATGCATTTAGTGCCAATGTTAAGTGTCACTGCAGGAGGAGGTAGTGTGGCCACACGCAGATTGTAGGAGTGAAACTGGTTAAGAAAAAAGAAAAAACCTCTGCCAATCTGAATGTTCAGAAATTTTTCTGCTAATTTTGTAGGTTTGATGCGTTTATGTTTGCACTTTAAAAAGCATTTACCTCATCCTCCTCAATGCCTGTCAAGTCCCAGCTGAAGCTCAGACTGATCTGACGTCGCTTCCACTGTTCCAGAAATAGCACCGCTGCACAATCACACAAACGAGGAACTTTAATAAAGGTTACAGTATCGTAAATCTCCAATTGCAAGTTTCCAACTGCATCATATGACTTAAAAGTTGACCCTAAGTTTTTATTTTAGAGTTGACTAAACTACTTCTTTTTCAATTGATTCAACGACATAGAGGGCAAGCAAGAAAGCAAGAGAGAAATAATGCATTTGTCCCCTAATTGCTCTTTGACAGTGACTTGGTGTAATTTAAATTTACAGCTGCCCAACCTGAGCTGTTCCTATGACTTATTTGTAACATATATACTCATTTCTAATCGTGTCCATTCTGGTCATTGCCAATGAAGGATTTAACATCTTCCACCTCCCATCTTGCCTTTGTACCAGTCTCCAAACCAGACATCATAGTAACTCTCACTACTGTCCTGCAAACCTTTGCTTTCACACTTGCTGCTATCAACAAAATCACCTATTCACCTCTCTCATGTGCTGTATGTTGCTTTGGATAGCTGCCAACAGATGTTTAACTCATCTATCTTCAAAACATCTGCTGAGTGCAGCTTCACTCTTACACCCGTCACCCTCTCTTTCACACAAACTTATTCTGTCTTGTTTCCAGGGACTTGTCCTTTTCTCTCCACTGTATACCTCCACCTCTCCTGGCTCTCTTCCACCTGCTTCCTACTCTCACTACAGATCTTAATGTCATCTGTGAAAATGATACCCCACAGAGACTCCTGCCTGACCTCATTAATCAGCCTGTCCATTACTAGTGCAAACAAGAAGCCGATCCCTGATTAATCCCACTCAAAGCTCAGACATATGTCAATCCTACCACATACCTCACAGCTGTCTTACCATCTTCATACATGTCATCTACCAGCACTCTCACTCTGTCACTCCTTCCTCATACAGTACAACAGTTCCGCACTTGGCACTCTCTCATATGCTTTATCTAGACCATCAAAGACACAGTGCAGCTCCTTCTGACAGTCTATACTTTTCCATCAACACCCAAACATCATGCTGAGAAAGAACTACAGATGTGAAGCCACACTGCTGCTCATTGATTGTCACCTCTCTTCTTAACCTAGCTTCAGCAACTCTTTCCCACAGCTTCATGGTGTGGCTCGTTAACTTTATCCCTCTGTATCTACTATGGCAGCGGTCCCCAACCCCCGGGCCACGGACCAGTACCGGTCCGTGAGTCGTTTGGTATCTGGCTGCGAGAGTTGAGGCTCGGGTGTGAAATTTATGGTTCTCAGGGTTTTTATCGTTTTTTTTTTTTATTGTTTTTATCGTTAACTCAGTTTCCCTGGGTCTTTTCCCATGTGTTATGCATAAATCTTTTTTTTGGTACAGTTACCGGTTTTATTTTGTTGTATTTATCTGCAACACCTTAGAGGCCAGTCTGTGAAAATATTGTTGGGCATTAAACCAGTGCATGGCGCAAGAAACGTTGGGGATTGCTGTACTATAGCTCTGCACATCAGCCATTTCTTCTCCATTCCTCAGTCATGCTCTCACTCTCCAAGATTGTGTCTGGTTAAAAATCCCACTGCCCTCTCTCCTACACATCTTTATACCACCACAGGTATGCCACCTGAACCATCCACCTTTCTAATCTTCATCCTCTTCATAGCCGTCCTCACTTCCTCCTTACTAATCTTCTGCACTTCTTAATACACCATTTATCCTCCTCTGTCATGTTCTTTACATTCATGAGCTCCCCAAAGTACTCCTTCCATCTTCTCAGCATACTCTATTCAGTCATTAGTAGAATTCCATCTCTATCCTTAACCACTCTAACCTGCTGCTCCTTCCTTAGTGTTCAGTCTCATGTAATTTTATACAGATTCTCTCAGGACATAAAATTCAGGTCATAAGATACAGTCCCAATCAAAAGTTTAGGACCACATGCCTTTAAAAGGCCAAATCTGTGCAAAAATGTGGATTGTGCGCTGCTAGAGACCCTGCTTATGCAGTTCAGCAACCCGACCCCGTTCAAAAAGGGAACATTTTGCCTTTGCCATCAGAACACCATGACAGTATGACTACCGGACAGAAAATGACAATGAATCCACATTTTGCACAGATTTGGCCTTTTAAAGGCATGTGGTCCTAAACCTTTGATCAGCTGTAAAACAGTCTGTTTCAGTTTAAGCATTGTTTTCAATAAATTGCATGCTCAAAAAAAATGTTTTGTCTCACTCCCATTTCTTCTTGTTGCATGTTGAAGCTCTACTTAGAACCTTGTTAAGATCCAACCATGCCAAATATGTTATTTGCCATTTTTCAAGTGGTCTTAAACTTTTGATCAGGACTGTATCTCTGAGCATTTTCATAACCAGCCCACCTGTCATCTCGGTATGCATATGCAAAAACACATAACCTTACCCCATAGAGACATGAAGATGGCAAAGAAGACAGTGGCAGGGTTATCAAAGAGGTGTGAAGCTTTGGCGGTTCCACAGGCAGTGCTGAGATGCCAGAAGTCACATGCTCGGTCACACAGAGGACACATGGTGAAATTGAGACGCTGGTCACACATCTCCAGACTGAAGAAGAGGGGGAAAAAATATCAAATCTAGAGTGCCCACCATTATATAACACGTGGTGTAGTGTTAATGTTTATGACTATAAGATTAACTGAGGCTCTATATTTCTGTCTGTGGATTCACTCTCAGCTAAAAAGGCGCATGGATCTTT